>NC_043713.1:52873737-52953108 GCF_006229205.1 Suricata suricatta
ATCCACAAGCAGGGAAATGTTCTCATGGTCATGACTGTGATGCGGAAAACATGACATTGGAAATCCCCTGTACTGGCTCCATTGGGATTTAGGCTTTGGATTTAAATTCTCAGGCATCTGCAGAGGGTTGGTAGGATGTCACTTGTAACTGATTTTAGATGAACTGTTAGGGACAGTCCTGAATAAAGTTGTGAAGGTTTGGGGGTTTGTTCTTGACCAGGTTCATCCCCATCCTCATATTCTTCACTTTTCTAGCAAACAATTCTTTCAAACACTGGCCCTTACTGCTTCCTTGCTAATCAGAGTTTGTTTTCAGAGACTCAGTTCATGCTAAATCACAAATAATAGTTAACAGGTGAGAATACTGTGTCCTTCTAAAGATTATTTAAGTTTTAATGAGGATTCACATCATAAACCAAAAAAAGCAGAGCTTTTGCCTCAGTTTCATGGGAGTTAGGAGACTTTTCAATATTTCTCAAATGGCCGATGCAAGCAGTTTCCAGTTCTATCTTAAGGCCCATTGTGGCCAAGAGTAAACTTTCATGGTGGCAAATTATTTGATTAGAAATGTTCACTCTTTTTGTATATCCCCTAAAAGCAATAAGAGTAAGAAAGGAGGTCACAGTTTAAATATCACTATGGATCTGAAAATATTTAATAGTAAGGAAGTAGCATCAATGTGTACATATCAGAATTTTATGTAAGTCATTTTTCATAATATATTTTTTCTGATATTTAAAAGTTTGCTTATTGATAAGGAGTCCTAGAAAATTAGTTTCTTTCAACTGGAAGTGGTCTTTAAAATCTCTGCCATTTCCAAAATTCATTCCTGCTTAAAAGTCTCAGTGTTTAACTTTTAACTCAGAATATTAGGCTGATTATTTTTCTATTTTAATTTAAATAATTATTTTTAATCCATTCACTAGATTACTGCTTTGTCAGCATCAGTATTCACATTGTATATCAGTATTTAAATTATGTTCTACCTATATATTTGTTTACTTTATATTTTGTGACTTTTTATATTCATTTATTTATTTTTAACTGTTTATTTGTTTTGAAAGGGGGATAGGGGAGAATCCCGTGCAGGCTTCTGGCTGTCAGTGCAGAGCAGGGCTTGAGACCACAGACCATAAGATCATGACCTGAGCCAAAATCAAGAGTCTGACTCTCAACCTACTGAGCCACCCAGGAGCCCCTATATTTTGTGACTTTTTATTAAAATGTATGTATTTAAAATAACACTTTGTGATATTGTAACACATTTAAAAATTATTTCATTTGTCACAAGTGGAGTAATTATGAATGCAAATATGATTAAAAACAAGTTTTTATGTTGAAGGATATATAAGTAATGCTAAATCTAATCAATAGGCAAAACTGCATACCTAAAATTATATTACTAATAAGAAAAGTGATAATATTTTCCAATATTTATTTATTTTGAGAGAGACAGAACATGTGCAGGTGAGGGGCAGAGAGAGAGAGTGAGAGAGAGAAACAGAGACAGAGACAGAATCTGAAGCAGATTCCATACTCCAAGCTGTCAACACAGAGCCTGATGTGGGGCTCGAACCCATGAACCATGAGATCATGACCTAAGCTAAGGCTGGATGCCTAACCAACTGAGCCACCGGGTTCCCCAGTAATATTTTTGATTAGTCAGTGATAAAATCACATTTGGCTTAGAATAAGGTGATGAATTAGGATGAGATTCCTAAATAAAATAATTTTGCTGAAAAGAATTTTTAGGTAAAAGAATGAAAACTTTGCATATAGCATCAAAAAAGCAAAATGGACAATTATTTTTTTCATATAATTAAATGCTAGGGATTAATACCTAAAATGATTTGTGAACTTTGTTAGACTGTGTTTTTAAGTTTAATTCACATTCCAGTGAGTTAATATACAGTGTAATGTTAGTTTCCGGTGTACAATGTAGTGATTCAACACTTCCATACAAAATCTGGCGCTCATTTCAAGTGCCTTCCTTAATCCCCATCCTATATTTCACTCATCCCCCATCTACCTCCCCTCTGGTAACCATTAGCTTATTCTCTATAGTTAAGAGTCTATTTTTTTCTCTTTTTTTCTTTGCTCATTTGTTTTGTTTCTTAGATTCCACATATGAGTGAAATGGCATTCTTTCTCAGACTTATTTCACTTAACATTATACCCCCTAGATCCATCAATATTGTTGTAAATGGTCACATGTTATTCTTTTTTATGGCTGAGTAGTATTCCCCCCACACCGTGTGTGTGTGTGTGTGTGTGTGTGTGTGTGTGTGTGTGTGTGTGTGTGTACTACACCTTCTTTATCCATTCATCTATTAATGAACACTTGGGTTGCTTCCTTATCTTGGCTCTCATAAATAATGCTACAATAAACATAGGGATGCATGTAGATTTTTGAATTAGTGTTTTTATTTTCTTTAGGTACGCATCCAGTAGTGAAATTATTGGATCACACACGTTAATGCTATTTTCAATTTTCTGAGTAATCTCCATACTATTTTCCACAGTGGCTGCTCCTGTTTGCATTCTCACCAATAATATGTGAGGGTTCCTTTTCCTCCACATCTTCACCAATAATTGTTATTTCGTGTGTTTTTTATTTTGGCTACTCTGACAAGTGAGGTGATATTTCATTGCAGTTTCTATTTCTATTTCTTGAATGACGGTGACGCAGTGTCTTTTCATGTGTCTATTGACCATTTGTATATCTTCTCGGGAAAAAATGTCTATTCATGTCATCTGTCCATTTTTTAATTAGATTATTTGTATTTTTGGTGTTGTTGTATATCTTCTTTGTATATTTTAAGTGTTAGCCCTTTTTGAATATATCATTTGCAAACATCTTCTCCCATTTAATAGGTTGTCTTTTGCTTTGTAGATGATTTCTTTTGCTGTGCAAAAGCTTTTTGATTTTGGTGCCATCCCAATAGTTTAATTTTGGTTTTGTGTCCCTTGCCTCAGGAGACTTCTCCAGTAAAATGTTTCTATGGCTGATATCAGAGGGATTACATCCATATTTTCTTCTAGGAATTTTATGGTTTCAGGTGTCACGTTTAGGTCTTTAATCCAATATAGGTTTATTTTTGTGTATGGGGTAAGAAAGCAGTCCAGTTTCATTCTTCTGCATGTAGCTGTTCAGTTATTCCAACACCATTTATTGAAGAGACTTTCCTCATTGTATATTCTTGTCTCCTTTGTTGTAGATTCATTGGCCAGATGAGTGTGGGTTTATTTCTGGGCTCTTTATTCTGATACATTGATCTATGCATCTATATTTGTGCCAGGACTATAATGTTTTTATTACTACAGTTTTGCAGTATATCTTCAAATCTGGGATTGTGATGTTTCCAGCTTTGTTCTGCCTTCTCAAGATTTCTTTGGCTATTTGGGGGTCTTTTATGGTATCATACAAATTTCAAGATTGTTAGTTCTGTGAAAAATGCTGTTAGTACTTTGATAGAGATTGCGTTAAATGTGTATATTGTTTTGGGCGTACAAAAATTTTAACATTGGTTTTTCCAATACATGAGCATGGAATATTCTTCCATTTGTATTGTCTTCAATTTCTTTCATCAATATTTTAGTTTTTGGAGTACAGATGTTTCACCTCTTGGTTTAAGTTTATGCCTAGGTATTTTATTTAATTTTTTAAATGTTTGTTTATTTTTGAGAGAGAGAGACAGAGCATGAACAGGGAAGAGGCAGAGAGAGAGGGAGACACAGAATCCAAAGAAGGCTCCAACCTCTGAGCTGTTAGCATAAAGCCTGATGTGGGGCTTGAACTCACAAACTGTGAGATCATGACCTGAGCAAAAGTCAAATGCTCAACCGAATAAGCCACCCAGGCACCCTTATTTTATTTTTTGGTGCAAATGTAAATGAATTGTTTTCTTAACTTCTTTTTTGCTACTTCTTTGTTAGTGTGTAGGAATGCAACAGATATATGTATATTGATTTTGCATCCTTCTGTTTTGCTGGATTCATTTATCAGTTCTAATAGTTTTTGGTGGAGTGTTTAGGTTTTTCTATAATTAGAATCATGTCATCTGCAAATAGTGAAAGTTTTACTTCTTCCTTACCAGTTTGAGTGCCTTATTTCCTTTTGTTTTCTGAGTGCTGTGGTTAAGATTTCCAAGACTCTCTTGGATAAAACTAGTGAGAGTAAACATCCTTTTGGGTTTTTAAAAATATTTTTTAAGTTTATTTATTTATTTTGAGAGAGACAGTATAAGTAGGGGACAGGCAGAAAGAGAGGAAGAAAGAGAGACTCCCAGGCTCTACACTCTTAGTGCAAAGCCCAACGCAGGGCTCAAACTTATGAATCCATGAGATCATGACCTGAGCTGAAACCAAGAGTCAGATGCTTAATTGGCTGAGCCACCCTAAGCTCCTCCTGCTGTTGACTTGATTTATCATGTTTATTGACTTGCAAATAGTGAATCCTTGCACCCCTGAAATTAATCCCACTTGATTGTGGTGAATGACTTGTTTAAGGTATGATTGGATTTAGTTTGCTGACATTTTGTTGAGAATTTTTGCATTTACGTTCATAGGGATATTGGCCTATAGTTTTCTTTCTTTCTTTTCTATTTTTTCTTTGTAGAGTCTTAATTTTATAATGGAGAAGAGGGAAAGAGAGAGAAAAAAGATCTTAGACTGGCTCCACGCTCAGCATGGAGCCTGATATAGGGCTCGATTCCACAACGCTGTGATCATGACCTGAACCAAAATCAAGAGTTGGATGCTCAACTGATTGAGCCACCCAGGCGCCCCTTTGGTCTCAGATTTAAATATTTAATCCATTTGAGTTTATTTTTGTGTATGGTGAGAGAAAATGATCCAGTTTCATTCTTTGGCAAGATGCAGTCCAGTTTTCCAAACACCATTTGTTGATGAAACTCTCTCTTTCCATTGGATATTGTTTCCTGCTTCGTCAAATATTAAATGACCATATAATTGTGGGCTCATTTCTGGGTTTTATATTCTGTTCTATCAATCAATGTGTCTGTTTCTGTGCTAGTACCATATGGTTTTGATTACAAAATCTTTGTAACCTAATTTGAAAACTGGAATTGTGATGCCTCCAGTTTTGCTTTTGTTTTTCCAAGATTCCTGTGTTTATTTAGGGTCTTTTGTGATTCCAGACAAATTTTAGGATTATTTGTTCCAGCTCTGTGAGAAATGCTGTTGGCATTTTGATAGAGATTATATTAAATATGTAGTTTGCCTGGGGTAGTATAGACATTTTAATGATATTTGTTCTTCCAATCTATGAGCATGAAATGTCTTTCTATTTCTTTGTGTCACCTTCAATTTCTTTTATCAGTGTTTTATAGTTTACAAAATACAGATCTTTAATCTCTTTGGTTAGGTTTATTTCTAGGAATCATTACTTTTAGTATAATCATATACAGGATTGATTCCTTAAACTTCTCATTTTGCTGCTTCATTTTTGGTGTATAGAAATGCAACAGATTTCTGTACATTAATTTTGTATCCTGCAAATTGACTGAATTTGTATATCAGTTTTAGTAGTTTGTTGGTGAAGTCTTTAGGGTTTTCTATGTAGAGTAACATGTCATCTGCACATAGTGAAAGTGTGATTTCGTCCTTGCTCATCTGAATGCCTTTTCTTTCTTCTTGTTGTCTGATTGCTGTGGCTAGAACTTTCAGCACTATATAACAGGGCTGAGAGTGGATATCCTGTCTTGTCCCTGACCACAGAGGAAAATTTGTCAGTTTTTTCTCATTGAGGATGATATTAGCTGTGGATTTCTTATGTAAGGCCTTTATTATGTTGAGGTATGTTTCCTCTAACTGTGCTTTGTTGAGGGTTTTTATGGTTAATGGATGTTGTAATTTGTCAAATGCTTTTTCTGCATCTATTGAAATGATCATAAGGTTCTTATCCTTTATTTTATTAATGTGATGTATCATCTAGATGGATTTGTAATACTGAACCTCCTTTAAAACCCAGATATAAATTCCACTTGCTCATGGAGAATGATTTTTTAATGTATTGTTGGATTCAGCTTACTAGTATTTTGTTGAAGATTTTCGCATCAATGTTTATCAGAGGTATTGGCTTATAGTTCTCTTTTTTGTGGTATCTCTATCTGGCTTTGGTATCAGGATAATGCTGGTCTCATAGAATAAAGTTGGAAGCTTTCCTCCTTTTCTATATTTGGTATAATTTGAGAAGAATAGATATTAATGCTCCTCTAATCATTTGGTAGAATTCATCTATGAGGCCATCTGGTCCTCTACTTTTGTTTGCTGGGAGTTTTTTTGATTGCTGATTCAATTTAATTACCAATAATCAATCTGCTCATTTTTTCTGATTCAGTTTTGGAAGGTTATGTTTTTATAATTAAAAATTTTAATATTTATTTATTTTTGAGAGAAAGAGAGACAAAGTGTGAGCAGGGGTGGTGGAGGGGCAGAGAGAGAGGGAGACACAGAATCCAAAGCAGGGTCCAGGATCTGAGCTGTCAGCACAGAGCTTAACACAGGGCTCAAACCTGTGAGATCATGACCCTACCCAAAGCCAGACACTTAACTGACTGAGCCACCCTGGTTATGTTTCTAAGAATTTATCCATTTCTCCCAACGTTGTCCATTGGTGATATATAATTTTTCATAATATTCTTTTATAACCCTTTATATTTTTATAAGACTGGCTAAAGGTTTACAAATTTTGTTCATCTTTTCAAAGAACCCACCCCTGGTTTTATTGATCTATTCTATTGTATTTTAAATCTCTATTTCATTTATTTTTGCTCTAATCCTTTTGTGTCCTTCCTTCTACTAGATTTGAGCTTTTTTCCCTCATTCCTTTTGGTATAAGATTAGTTTATTTATTTGAGAGATTTGTTGCTTCTTGAACTAGAATTGTAGTGCTATAATCTTCCCTCTTAGAACACCTTTTGCTGCATCCCAAAGATTTTGGATCGTTGTGCTTTTATTTTCATTTGTCTCCATGTATTTTTTTTATTTCCTCTTTGATTTCTTGATTGACCCATTCATTGTTCAGTAGCATGTTATTTAATTTTGATGAATTTGGGGGGGTTCCTATATTTTTTCTTCTGATTTCTTACCATTGTGGTCATAAAAGATGCATGATATGATTTCAATCTTTTTGAATTTGTTGAGACTTGTTTTGTGACCTACTGGTGTCTATTTGGGAGAATATTCTATGTGCACTTGAAAAGAATGTATTCTGCTGTTTTGGGATAGAATGTTCTAAAATATCTGTTAGATCCATTTGGTTCAATGTGTCATTCAGAACCACTGTTTCCTTATTGACTGTCTGCCTGGATGATCTATCTATTGAAGTAGGATGTTAAAGTTCTCTATCACTCTTGTACTATTATTGATTTTTTCCTTTATGTCTGTTAATAATTGCTTTATGTACTTGGGTTCTTTTATGTTGGGTGCATAAATATTTACAATTGTTATATCTTCTTATTGGATTGTTCCTTTTATCATAACATAGTGCCCTTCTTCATCTCTTGTTACAGTCTTTGTTTTCTAATGTCTACTTGTCTGAAATAAATATTGCTACCTCAGCTTTCTTTTTGCTTCCATTTGCATGGTAAATGTTTTTTCATTCTTTCACTTTCAGCCTGCATGTCTCTAGTTTGAAATGAGTCTCTTTTAGGCAGCATATAGATGAGTCTTGTTTTGGGCTTCGTATTTAAGCAAAGTTTACTTGGAAGAAAACTATTGTCAGGGAGCTCACAATTTTCCAGTTCTCATGACTTCTGGCACATAGTAGGCTTGCACTTTGCTTCCCTTTTGAAATTTAGTCATGTGATTTGCTTTGGTAAATGGAATGATGTGGGTCACTTCCTGGTGCAAGGTTTTAGAGCCAGTGCACAATTCCCTATATTTCCTTGCTCTGCAATGGCAGGTGACAATGTTTCAAGGGTGACTGTCTGTCACATCAGTTCTAAAATGAAGGCCATAAAATCATGAGACCCTTGAATACTGAAAACAAACTGAGGGCTGAAGGGGGAGGAGGAAGGAAATGGGAGGTGATGGTCATGGAGACGGGCACTTGTGCTGAAGAGCACTGGGTGTTATGTGGAAACCAACTTGACAATAAACTATAAATTAAAAAAATAAAATAAAATGAAGGCTATAATTGTGGAACAGAAACTTAGCCAAACTGAGAAGTACTCATAATCGTGTTTTGCAAGTCAAGAAATACAGATTGCTTATTGCCACAGCTTAAACCCATCCTAACATACACACATTTAGATTTTTCAAATAGGCAGATATATGTACATAAGATAATTTGCAACTTTCTGAACATAAATCTGATTAAATATTTCTTTTAGAACAATTTGAATTTCTAATTACATGATAAAACATGGACGACTTTCTGAATGCAAGTCAACATGCCTTCAGTTAGAAATAATAGTTATTTGTACAGATTTCCTCTCTTCACAGTCAATTCAGAAGTCTACCCTTAATATAAATGACAATTTTAACAGATTTAAAAATACTTTTCCTAAATAATTGTGTGTTCCCAGTGGAACAAAACATTCCTTACACATTCAACAGAATATAATTTGGGTCTATTGTAACAGTTTATGTGCCAGAAACATGTTTTCTTAGTCTAAGAGTAAATAAATTGCTAGTATCAGTGCATAAGTCAATATATCATGTTTAGTCCACATTACAGTTTAGGATGAGGTTGATTTTATTTAGAAATTTCTAAGAATAGCTATTTGAAATGCTTGACTGATAAAAAGTCTTTACGCAATTCCTTATTCACTCATATTTGAAAAGCAGTTTTGGGGTATCTGGGTGGCTTAGTCAGTTAAGTGTCCAACTCTTGATTTTGGCTCAGGTCATGATTTCATTGTTTGTGGGTTCAAGCATGACATCAGGCTCTGTGCTAACAGTGCAGAGCCTGCTTGGATTCTGTCTCTTTCTCTCTTGCCCCTCCTCCCTTTGCTCTCTCTCTCTCTCTTTCTCTCTCTCAAAAATAAATAAATAAAAATTTAAAAAAGAAAAACAGCTATTAATAGGATTATATATTGCCACACTTAAGATAGTAATTCTTTCATTGGTTTCTGCCATATCTAGAATTTTAAAGTGTTTTACTTTTTGATGAAAGACTTAGCAATCACTTCCTTTGTTCTTTGCAAAATATCATTTTCATAATTTTTCCCCCACAGGAAATTTACTAATGATCTTGCCAATACTTCAGCATCTCTAGCCGTTGTGGTTAAATGTGACACTATACACAAGTCCTCTAAAGCTTTTGCATTTGTTCTCTGCCTTAATACACATTAATTTATTGGGACACACTTTAATTGCCTTAAACTTAATTTCAAATATTTAATGGATACCCTTTGGTGTTCTTTGGGGACTTCAAAATTATACTTGAGGTTGATTAGTTAATTCACGTCTCTGAAAATATGATTCAAAACAGAATAGAATAAAGTACATTGCCAGTTCATAAAAATAAGAAACATTAAATGTTTCTTTTTTAAATGTTTATTTATTTATTTTGAGAGAGAGAGAGAGCAGGGAAGGGGTAGAGAGAGAGAGGGAGGCAAAGAATCTCAAGTAGGCTCTATGCTGTCAGTGCAGAACACAATGTGGAGCTCTAACATACAAACTATGAGATCATGACCTGAGCTGGTCAAGAGTCAGATGCTTAACTTACCCAACTGAGGTACCCAGGCTTTCCAAAATATTCATTTCTTTAAATTTTATTTTAGAGAGAGAAAGGGCATGGGAATGGGGGAGAGGGGCAGAGGGAGAGAGGGACGAAAAAGAGGAGGGAGATAGAGAGAAAGAGAAAGAAAGAAATCCATTGCAGGATTCAGTCCTACAACCTTGGGATCATGACTTGAGATAAAATCAAGAGTCGGACACTTAATTGACTTAGTCACCCAAGTGCACCAAGAGACATTAAATATTTTTGTATTTTAAAATTTATATATAATTGATATATAGCATTATGTTAGTTTCAGGGGTACAACAAAATAATTCTACTTATATATATTGAGAAATTATCACCACAATAAATCTAGTTAACATCTGTTACCATAGGTGTTTACAAAAACAATTTGTTTTTCTCTTGGTGAAGACTTTTATGATTTACTCTTTCAGCAACTGTCAAATATGCAATAAGGTAATATTAACTATTTACCATGCTGTATATTACATTCCCATGACTTATTTATTTTCTAACTGGAAGTTTGTACATTCTGACCCTCTACACACACACACACACACACACACACACACACACACACACGCACACCATCTCTGGCAACCACCATTCTGTTCTCTGTATCTATTGACTTGGTTTTGTTTGTTTTTAATTCCACATATAAATGAGATCATTGGCATTTGTCTTTAACTTAATTTCTCGAAGTTTAATGCCCTCAAAGTCTGTCCATGTTGTCACAAATGGAAAGATTTACTACTTTTTAATGGCTGAATAATATTCTTTGTATCCATTTTCTCTATCCATTCATCTACTTATGGACACAGCTTATTTCCATATCTTGGCTATTATAAATAATGCTGCAATGAACATGGCACTGTATATATTTTTTGAATTAGTTTTTTTCATATTTTTCAGATAAATACCCAGAAGTGAAATTGCTAGATCATCTGGTAATTTTATTTTGAATTTTTTGAAGAACCTCCATATTGTTTTCCATAGTAGCTTCACCGATTTACATTTCTGCCAACAATGCACATATTCCATATCCTCACTGACACTAATTTCTTGTCTTTTTGATAGTAGCCATTCAAATAGGTATGAAGTGATCTCATTGTGGTTTTCATTTGCATTTCCCTGATGATTAGTGATGTACCTGTTGTCTATTTGTATGTCTTCTTTGGAAAATTGTGCATCTAAATATCTTCTATCCATTTTTAATTGGTTTGTTTATTTATTTATTTGCTGCCATTGAGTTGTAGAGGTTCTTTACATATTTTGGATACTAGCCTCCTATCAGATATTTGCTTTGCAAATATTTTCTCCCATCCTAGGGAGTCATTTCATTTTGCTGATGATTTCCTTTGCTGTGAACAGGCTTTTTTTTTTTCTGTGCACAGGCTTTTTAGTTCTATATAATCAATTATTTTTACGTGTTTTAATTAAATTTTAGGTTTTTTTTAATATATAAAACACTAAGTAATTTATTTACTTAGTCCTCATAATTCTTTGAAGACATATGACTGAATTACTATCATTACTATTACTATTACTCTCTTTGTCTTTATGCTTTAAAATTTCTCTTTTAAATCATTTATCTGCAATGGGATTAACCAATGACAAAGTAAAAAAAATACCAATAGCAGGTCTGACTTCAATTCACAATTAGGTGTATTTTTTATTTTATTGATTGATTGATTTAATAAGTAGGCTTTATGCCCAGTGCAGAGCCCAACACCGGGCCTGAACTCATGACCCTAAGGTCAAGATTTGAGCCAAGATCCAGAGTTGGATACTCAACTGACTGAGCCACCCAGGTGCCCCGTGTAAATATTTTTTTATAATCAGTGACTGCCAGCCCCCAGAAGTGACAATTTA
Organism: Suricata suricatta; assembly: GCF_006229205.1. NCBI lineage: Eukaryota > Metazoa > Chordata > Mammalia > Carnivora > Herpestidae > Suricata > Suricata suricatta. The sequence continues at coordinate 52,885,322 of NC_043713.1, forward strand.
AAGTACTGCTGAAGGGGCACCTGGGTGGCTCAGGGGGTTAAGCGTCCGGCTTCAGTTCAGGTCATGATCTTACAGTTCATGGGTTCGAGCCCCGTGTTGGGCTCTGTGCGGACAGCTAGCTCAGAGCCTGGAGCCTGCATTCAGATTCTGTGTCTCCCTCTCTCTCTGACCCTCCCTTGCTCACACTGTCTCTCTCTGTCTCTCAAAAATAAATAAAAGACATTAAAAATTTTAAAAAAGTACTGCTGAAAAAAATGCAATGATGTACATATAAATTATTTAATAATCCACAATAAAAATTCACATTACTTATATTTTTCATCTTCCTTCAAAGCATGGTGGACATTTCAGTTTCTGTAGGTTCTTGGCATTTAGTGGGTAGGTCTGAAATTTTAGAGTAAGTCCACTATTTGGGTAGATTTCCTATGGGGATTTCTGCCAGAGCAGTAATAGTTGGAGAATCACAATGTTCATGTAATAGTTGTATTTGTTTATAAAACACATTGTTTTATTGATTCATAACAAGCTATTCTAAAACCTAGTATCTTTAAATAGCTACTATTTTATTATCTTAGAATCCTATGGCTTGACTAGGGTTCAGCTGGTTGGACTTTATGTTCTTATTTGAGGACACCTAAATAGCAGCATTTCTTGCTAGTTGGGCTGGAATGTCCAAAATGCCTTCACTGGCATATCTGGTGGCCTTATTTGGATGGTTCTTGAAGACAAGGCTCACCTGTGCCAATGGGTTACCTTGGCTACTCTCTTTCTCTAACTCTCTTGATGGGGTTTTGAAACCCCACAAAGGCTCTCCATGGAGTCTTCCTACATTGATCTCTTCAGTAGGGTAACTGGCCTTTGTATGTGATCTTTTAGGACTTACAGAAACACAAAAACTTAAGATGCAAAGAATTTTTAAGGTTAGGCCTAGAATTGGCAAAATACAACAAAGAAAAGACAGAAATGAGAGTACTGAAGGAGTTAATTCATTCCAAACGATTTGGGAAGGCATATAACCGACACTGGAATATGGAAATCATGAAATCCAGCAGATACATGTTGCCAACTACCCTGGTGTTGGGGCAGGGAAAGGGTGTTGACTTAGATCCAATTTTCTTTAATTTACTTTTTAAAGTTAATTTATTTTGAGAGAGAGAGAACATAAGTGAGGGAGGGCAGAAAGAAAGAAGGGATGGGGAGGGAGGGAGGGACGGAGGGAGAGAGAGAGAGAGAGAGAGAGAGAGAGAGAGAGAGAGAGAGAGAGAGAGAGAATCCCAAGTAGGCTTCTCACAAGCAGAGCCTGACACAGGCTTGATCACATGATTGGGAGATCACAACCTGAACCAGTATCAAGAGTTGGATGCTTAACTGACTAAGCCACCCAGGTACCCCAATTTAGATCCAATTCTGCTTCCTAGCAGTGATTCTTCTAATCACTCAGTCTGTCCTCTTGGTTCTGATTTTTTTTCTACATTTATTTATTTTGAGAGAAAGAGAGTGGGGTGGGGAGGGAGAGAGAGAGAGAGAGAGAGAGAGAGAGAAAAGAAAAGAGAGAGAGAACCCCAAGTAGGCTCCTTGCTGTTAGTGTGGAGTCCAACACAGGGCTCAGTCTCATGAACCATGAGATCATGAGATCATGATCTGAGCTCAAATCAAGACTCAGACACATAACTGACTGGACCACCCAGGCACCTCTCTTAATTCTGATTTCTGAGTTTATTCTTCCTTTTTATGAGCAATCGCTTGTGTGGGTAGCTTAAGGAAGTTTCTCCATCTGCTTTCTGTTCTTGGAGTTAAAGGGCTCAGAAGTCTCTTTTCTTCTTAGACTGTCTGGGCTAGTATAGACCCTATATGAGCTTTTAAAGTTATCTACATATCATGTTATAATCCATCCCATTGGACAGAAGCCAAAAATGTAAGATCGGCCCGTCTCTACTTGGTTCATGGGTCAGTCTGCTATGGAACAATATTCTTAAGATTCTTAGACATGCTCTGAGATACCATATTATCTGTCACAGGCAGTCTGTGAAGAATTCTCTTAGAGTTTTAGAAGTCCTTTAGTCTATATGAGATAGCCTGCATACTTTGCCTTAAATTTTGCTGAGGTTTTAACAAAGAGACTTAACAGGTGCAATCGAGATCTCATCTTTACCTGAGGCTACATTTTACTGTAGATGTGATCTTTGTCCTGAAGCCCACTGTTGTTCTGAGAATCTTTGTACAGGAGATACTTGGAAGGATAAACAGTTATATTTTCACACCTAGCAACCCTGGTTTATCATATTCCCTCTGAATACTGTTTGCAGGCTGAAAGTTCTGTAGCTTATCTCATGCCTCCAACACGTCATCAAAAAGGCCAAGATAAGTCAGCTGGCACTTGCAACTCTCTGTCTGGAAATCTCCAAAGCTAAAATCACAGGTTCCTTTGATGAGTTTTCTATCATCCACATTATTTCAAACAGCTGTTTTATGAATTTCCCATTATTATATAATGCAGGTTCCCTTTTCTCCACCTTCACACGATCTCTGTATTATCTTTCCAGGATTCATTAAAAATACCTTCAGGTCTTCCAGTCCTTCCCCGATACCTGCTAACAAAACCAATACCATACTTTTTGCTATAGCAGTATCCCCTTCTGATACCAGTTTCTGTTTCGGTTACCTATTGCAGTTTAATAAACCAACACAAAACTTAGTGTCTTAATTTTTTCCCCCTATTTCTTCTGAGTCAAGAGTTGACTGGTGCTTAGCTGGGTAGCTCTGCTGTTAGTCTGCTCAGGGCCCATTTGATTGCTGCTATTAGATGTGCTGAGGTTGGAATCACCATGATGGCTTTATTCATGTGACTAGTGCCTCAGCAGAGAAAGATGGAATTCTAGAATGAGCAAGGATACTGCAACGGCTGGGCCTCTCTCTCTCTGCCCATGTGGTTCCAGACCTTCTGGCCCTCCATGTCACTTTAACACGGGGACCCACCACATAGTCTCTCTAGCAGGGAAAGGTTTCTTAATGGTCATTCAGACTTCCTAAATCACAGAAAGTTGAAGGGGTTAGGTCTTCTTCCACATCAGATCTGCAACTGGCATATTGCTTTGCCATATCCCATTGGTCAAAGCAAATCAGCTAGATTTAATGTGGCAAGGAACTGAACCATGGCTTGGAAACAGGAAGGAATGGCTCAATCATTTTTGGAGACTAGCCCCTACAAGTTAATATAATTATGTTACTTTTAGAAAATGATGGTCTCTGCATTAACCAAGACACTATTTTGCTCCACCTGGGGTACACAATCCACTTTTGGGGAAACACTGGCTTCAGTGTGCTCTAGTGTGCCAAACAGTTATCTAGAATCACCAAAACTGTCAATAAACATTTAGGGCAATTTAAGCAGTACAATGTGGCATGAAATTATTTAACTACATTTTCAAAGATTTTATGATTATTAATGAATTGCTTTTTTTCCCTTTTTGCTTAATGTGCTACAGACACTTCATATTCTAGTCAAAATAGAGTAGTTTCCTGCAAGCAGTGTGATAAAAAATGGCTTAGACAGATTGTCAAATCCTTCTTTAGAAGAGTTCAAAGGCATATAATAATCTGAAGAGATAAGTGGGTGATATATATGTTGGTTAAGAATAGAATAGAAAATAGGTGTGACAACAATTTATTTAGAACAAATAATAAGCTTTTTTACATAGCTACAAAATAGGTATGAAATTGCCTGTCTCATTTATTGTGCTGTTTGAAGTAAAATATCATTTTAAAATGAGCTTTACAGAAAAACAACAAATATGCCAGTAGTTAAAAGTTAATAATTATAATATGTCCTCAAAACACATTATTGTTACCTGAAATGGATTTATTTTACAAATAGAGGTGCCAAGTAAGCTATTACCGTTGTAAAATGCAACTTATTTGTTGATTTTATTGACAGTATTGGCTACAATATTTCAAGCTACATGATACATTAAAATGTTGATTTTATCAAAGAATTTTCCCTAAAAATCAAGTTGTTCATAATGACCCTTTAAATATTTAAAATATTGCATAATTTTAATATTTAAGTATTGTGATTTAAGAGTGTTACATAATTTTTCTCTCTTAAATGGCAAAAATTTCTTCTGGGATGCTTTTAATGTACAAGAAGGAAGTAAATTATTTCAGCACCTGCCTTACTTAATTCAGTTTGTAGCACTACCACCAGGGCTATTGCTGGCCATAACCATAGTAGTTACACCTTTCTTAAACATTTTCCTATTTCATGTTAGAAGATTGACATAATACATACTGGTTTTGTTAAAACAAGAAACTTATCTGTCAAGCACTAGAAAAAATGATATATCCAAAATATGATTCTATGTTGTTAATGATGCAATTGCACCGTGCAATTTACATGTACTCTGACAATGCTTGACCACAGCAAATGTCATTCCATTCATTCATTCACAAGCATTTACTTAACATGTACAACAAGTCAGGCAAAATTCTAGATATAGGAGTATTTGAACACCCAGAACACAGCTTATACTAAAAGAGTCTAGTCTCAATGGAAGAAGTTTAACTGGTAATAACTTATGTCTCTATGTAAAATAGGGAGTTCTCCCTTCAACATTATCTTTCAGAAAAAGTGTAATCATTTTATATTTGTGTTCAATCTACTCTTCCACATTACTGGACACTCTCCAAGTGACTTCATTTTGAAAACTGTTGCTTAAGGAAGACTCAAGCTATCAATAGTATCTTTGGCTTATTTAGAGAGGTCTTCAGATAGAAGAAGGAAGAGTAGTTAAAGGAATTTAATGTAAATTTGCTAATTGTTTTTAGGGAGGTGTTATCTCAGATTCCAAGGACCGAAGGTCCTAAACAAGGTAGGTATAGATACCTTACAAGCTGGATAGACTAAGTAGCTGTCTGGGGAGATCATAAATATAAACACACAGGAAAATTTGACAAAAGAAAAGAAACTGCTCGGGATCACTTGGGTTTCTCAGTCGGCTAAGCATCTGATCTCATGGTTCGTGAGTTTGAGCCCCATGTCACGCTCTGTGCCGACAGCTCAGAGCCTGGAGCCTGCTTCCGATCTGTGTCTCCCTCTCTCTACCCTCATTCCACTAATGCTCGCTCACTCTCTCTCTCTCTCTCTCTCTCTCTCTCTCTCTCAAAAATAAACAAACATTAACAAGAAAAGGAAAGAAAAGAAGAGAAAAGAGCAGAACAGCTATAGTGTTATGCAAATGGGTCTCTGTATCCTGAGTCAAATTTTCAGTTACAATACCACACATGGGGAGGAAAATCTGCCTCTCAAACAATCATGTTAAATCACTCAAAGGATAGCTTTAGTAATCAAGAAGATATAGTTTTAAAAAGGAATGTACAGAATTAAATAAAACATTTTTAGGAAAAGTTATAGAGGAAAAATATCAATTTTTTAAAGCTTACATTATTTTTATTACAAAAAATTTCCAATATCCAGAAAAGTGTAATGAAAACATAAACTATGAGCTTGCTACATAGCTGTAGCAAACCCTAGCATTTTTCATTAAGGTCCAGATTATTTCTTAATCTTAATAAAATCCAACTTTCCAATATTTTCTTTTCTGGATTGTGTTTTTGGGGTCATATCCAAAAAGTTACCACTAAACCTAGATTTCCCCTATTCTATCTTCTAGAAGTTGTATAATTTTTCATGATACATTTTGGGTTAATTTTTGTAAAAGCAGAAAGTTCCATCTCTAGATTCATTTTTTGGTATGTACAAGTATATTTGTTACAGCACAATTCATACAAAAAACTATCCTTCCTTCGCTGAATTGCCTTTGCTTTTTTGTCAAAGATAGTTGACTATATTTGTATGGGTCCATTTCTGGAGTCCTTATTCTGTTCCACTAATCCATTTGTCTATTCTTTCACCCCTATTACACTGCTTGATCATTATAACTATCATTATTTTTGAAGTTGGGTAGTGTTAGTCCTCCATCTTTGGATTTTATCAAATATTTTTCCTGCATATCATGATATGATTGTCTGACTTTCCTTCTTTAGCCTGTTGATATAATGAATTACATTAGTGGATCTTCTAGTGTTTAACCAGCTTTGCCTACTAGTAATACAGATCACTTTTTAAAGAACTGAAATAGGTATAACTGAATATACCATATTTATCAATTGTATAACTTGCATTTTTAAAATTAAAGAACACAGTGTTGATCTGGAGCTTTGGCCAGTGTGATGGATGAGTAGTGATGTATGTATGGGTTTAATATTTCCCTTACTACATGTCTTTAGACTGTAAGCGAATGCATTTTTGTTGTTTCAAGCCACTCAGTTTGTAGCACTTTGGTAAGGCAGACTTAGGAAACCAATGCATATTTTGATACCAGAAGTGGGGTGCTACTGCAGAGAATACCTAAAAATGTAGACATTCTTTAGAATCAGGTAATGAGCAGGGGGTAAAAGAATCTTGTGGTGTATGATGGGAAAACATAGATTGCCTGTAAGAGATTGTTGATACAAATATGGACATTAAAGGTCCTTCTGGAAAAGTCTCAGATGGAGATGAACAACCAGTTATTAGCAACTGGATCAAACGTGATACTATCTTTGCAGAGAACTTGGCTAAACTGTCTGCTTCCATAGGGTGGAAAGTAGAACTTGTAAGTGGTCAACCTGAACATTTAGCTGAGATTTCCAAGTAAAATGTGAAACACTATTTAAAAACTTTCTATCCAAGTTCAGTCTGGAGTTTCCTTTCTACTTATAGTAAAATGCTAGGGGAAGAGATAAATTGAGGAAGGAACTGCTAAATAAAAAGAAAAAAGAACTTTAGAATTGAGAAAATTCTTACCCTAAAATTCCAGATAGCTTGCTCTGAAAACAGAGTTAAGAGTATGTCTGGATAATCTTTTGGTGAAGAGATTAGGCATGTGATTCATGGAGTCAGTCAGAGATCTTCGTAGAAACACTGCCAGTTTGGGCTAAGCCAAGGGACACATACAGTGAGGAGAATATTGTGTGAAGAAGACTTAGAGACCAGGCAGCCATTGGAAGACAGAGCCTCGGGTAATGCAGAAACAGGCCCAATTACACCAAGAATTGCTGGAAACTATCAGAAGCCAGAAGAGGTGGCATGATCCTGCCACTACTTTAATTTTAAACTTGTAGCTTTCACAAGCATGAGAAAAATGTCTGTTGTTTTAAGCCATGTACTTTGTGGTAACTCATTATAGTACCCCTAGGTAGTGAATATAGGGAGTTTGATGCCAGTGAAGAAGTCTGAATTCTTTAGAAAAATTTATTTCAATCTGTAACCATTAGATGAAAGCTGAAATGAATAAATAAATATCTAATGGTAATGAGACTATAATCTCACAGAACAAAATTGAAATTCAAATTAAGTCTCATAGAATCAAGAGATAGGTTGACAATTATTCTTCTAGATTGTACAGGACAGTAGCAATGGTGAGAAATAAATTTTACTTTTAATTTTTAAAGTTTCATAAAATATTAACTCATCACACATGATGCACTCTGATTTGTCTATTTTATTCTATTAATTTTCCTTGATATCATAAAAGAGGGCTGTCTCTGACCAACCAAAATGATTTCATGAATCAGTCATAGAAAGTAATGTGTGTGAAAAATACTGCTTTAGCATTCCCTACCTTTCCCACAAAGCAAAAAAAAAAAAAAAGTCTATACTTAACTAAACATAGAAATGTTGCATTGTTTCTTTTTTAAAATGTTTGTTTATCTTTGAGAGTGAGTAAGCGAGTATGACTGAGGGAGAGACACAGAGAGAGGGAGACAAAGAATCTGAAGCAGGCTTCATGGTGTCAGCACAGAGCCCAACAGGGGACTTGAACCCACAAACCATGGGATCATGACCTGAGTTGAAGTCAAACACGTTAATTGGCTCAGCATCCAGGTGCCTCCAGATTTTGTGTTCTCTTAAATTGTGTTTTATTCTTGTCTGTTGCTCTTTATATTATAAAGTCTTTAACACAAAAGTATTGAGAAATACTCATCTGAATAATTTGACATAGGTTAATTTATTACTGTTCATGTCTGTAATGTAGAAAGAACAAGAAGGTTTTCAATCTGTCCAAATGTTTATGAATAAATGTTATTATCTTGATAACATTTTCCAATATGGTAAAATACATAAGGCTCAGATAGTCATGTGTTAACAACAGGCATTCTTGGTACAGGTTCAGGTTTTGTTTATCAGAAGGGTGGGCGGAAAAAACACTGAAACCAGAGGGAATTTTCACTGACTTCAAGAAAATAGTGATTGGCAGTGGCAGGACACTGGGGGTAATCCACTAGTTAGCAATGAATGTTTCCATGGACACTGGTTCAGTGAAAAGAATCATGAGTGGGAGAAAAAGAAAATGACGAGAACCAAGAATAGTTTCTTTATACGAAGTATGTATTTCTAAGAGAGAATTATTTACTTGTAATTTTATTACTGAAGTTTTCCTTTGTTTCAGACTCTGATATTTCAAATGTCAAATTCCCTTTTAATAGAAGCATAAAAGAAAAATCTTGATATTAGTATTATTAATGGCTATTTCCATTGTACCCTATTTTGCTCATTTCTTTTGACAATTGGAAAAGGACTTTAGTGTTTACAAGAAGATTAGAAGACACTTGGGCTCCTCTAGTATCCACTATCTAATGGTTTATCTCTTCAATGTTATGTATGTTTGCTAAGGTGGAAATTCAAATACTGTAATTTTGCTTTTGAAGAAATTATTTCAACTGGTCACTCAGCTCTAATTTCAAATACTTCACTCACGCATTTGTATTTTCATTTATTTTATAAATTGATAATAATACAAAATGGTAATGAAATTTTGAATATATATATAATGTCATGGTAGTATTTAGAGACACTGATGGGGAAACTTTCACATTTTTGTTCAGGCATGACATATGTATGGAATGGAAGGCCATGGAGCAGTGCCCCATAATGAAAACCTGGAATATCAATGGAAGGAAGATGTTTCAGTCAAAGTTCTATCAGAGAAGCAAAACCAGTAGGTAAGAATAGAAGGAGGGAGGGTGGGAAGGGGGAGGAGGAGAGAATAGATTTGTTACAGGAGACTGACTTACAGAATTGCAAAAGTCTCTATAAGACCACGGTGTCAGGGCACCTGAGTGGCTCTGTTGGTTAAGCATCTGACTTTAGCTCAGGTCATAAACCTATGTTCCTTGAGTTTAAGCTCCATATTGGGCTCTGTGCTGACAGCTCAGAGCCTGGAGCCTGTCTTCAGATTCTGTGTCTCCTCTCTCTCTGTCCCTTCCCAGCTCGCACTCTGTCTCTCAAAAATAAGTAAACCTTTAAAAAATTAAAAAAATAATATGTCAAAAAAGACCACTACATCCTCATAGAATTCTAGGTCTTGAAGTTGATGGGAGAGGCAACGTGGTATGGATGCAAATGGTGAAGACCAAAAGTAACGTGAAATTCATAAGATAGGCTGGAAACCCACCTAGATTTGGTAATGACGGGCACCTACACAAGCCTTACTCTGTCACAAAGCTAAACACGACACATAATGCAGTCAGACAGCTAAAGGAGGTTTCAGGGAAGTGTTCGTCATTGAGGTGAGTCAGCAGATGTGCAACAACACGTGCAAATTACAAAAGTGCTGCTGCTAACCTCGTGCCTCCACATAGCACAAGGATATCCCTTGTGGCCTAGTCTTGGGCCTCAGCCGTCCCTTCAAGGCCTAGGAAAAACTTTTCTCTCTGCATTCCCTTAGCCCTCTGTAAATTACAAACGTATCATGCTTTGAATATTTGCTATGCATCAGGCACATGTGTTGTCTCATTTAATCTTTAATGGTTTCCTGTCAGATAAAGTTTATTAATAACCCAATTTTACAGATGAGAAAATGAAGGCTTACCAAGGTTAATGAAATTACACAGTTATGACACTAAGCCTGTTGACACACCTTGGTGTCTGAGACTGTGCACGTGCTGAACTTTCTAACCACGTCCACTGTTATTAGAGAGCACACGTGAATATATTCTGAATAGGGACATTCCATCATGCTGGAAACTCCTTTAGGCAAGACAACATCATTTTTTTCATTTCTCATATCAACTCATATTTTCTCTTATATTTTAGACTTTTATTACTCTACAGGCACTTGGATTACCAGTTTTGCTTTTTTTTTCTTTAAAAACAGAATAAAATCTCATTTTAAGACAATGTTAGTAAATTATAATTAAAAGCTTTTTTTTCCGCCGGTAGCTTTTAGGCAAATAATTATGACTATCAAAACTTCAAGACGTTTCCACACATTATTGATCTTTTTAATGTTTTATTTGTTTATTTTGAGGGGGCAGAGAGACAGGGAGAGAGAATCCCAAGCAGGCATTGTACTGTCAAAGCAGAGCTCAACATGGGGCTTGATCTCATGAACTGCACGATCATGACCTGAGCGAGATCCAGAGTTGGATGCTTCACAGATTTAGCCACCCAGGCACCCCTTAAGAGATGTTTAAATCATCTAAAAAATGTCCTTAGTTCTTTGGAGTGATGAACTACTATCATGGTCTCATACATAAAATTCAGCAGCAGCGTATTCGATAATGATTGCTCCAGGGCATCAGCATGATCACTGGAAAGAAATGATTCTCTTGTCAGATCCCAGAGAAGTGCAATAAGGGCATTTCCCTTCACCCTGAAAACAATAACAAAAAGAAAATAGAGGCCTTGGTGATGACAAATAATAGAGAAATAAAATAAAAAGGATTATTATGGGAAAAAGGAGAAATATTAAATAAAGAAGGCAACAACAACAAAAACAACAACATGTTTCCCATAATAGGACAGGGATCTTCCTTTTTGAGAGTGGACTTCGCCTACAGCCTCCCAACTACACTAAGCATACTAATGGAAGAGATGTCATTAAACCTAATTTTAAACTAGAGAGTTTGGGGTGTCAGGGTGGCTCAGTCAGTTAAGCATCTGACTTCTGCTCAGGTCATGCTCTCACGGTTTGTGGGTTCGAGCCCTGCATTGGGTTCTGTGCTGACAGCTCAGAGCCTGGAGCCTGTTTCAGATTCTATGTCTCCCTCTGTCTCTGCTCCTCCCCGGTCATGTTCTGTCTCTCTCTCTGTGTCTCAAAAATAAATAAACTATACAAAACAAATAAAGAATTTATAAGCATTGACTAAAGAAAATTATCAAAAATAGGAAACTTTAAGAAAATAATTTTATAGGAAAGCAGAGGATGTTTATTACTGATTCTTGACTTCTACATTTAAAACTATTAAGTACATGATACCAATGGCATTCTGAGATCTTATTAAGAGGCAGGCACTCTGCCTAAACTTGGACAGACAATGATGAATGAGTCAAGGTCCCTCACCTTATAAAGATGGCAGGATATAGGGACACAAACCAACCATGAAGTGAATGCAAGTCAGGGTGAGAAGTGAGACAATATGATAAGACACAGGAGGGGAACCAGACCAAGTGTTGAGACTTCAGAGCAGACTTTCTGGACAGTATCACATATGAGACTTGAAGGATGCATAAAACTTGGCTTAAAAAGTATAAGAATAGAAGAAATTTTCAAGTACAAAATTATAAAAGGTGACAAGAAATATGACATGCTCTTGGAACAGCAATCCTTACAAACTGAAACATTTTTTGAGGGGTTCCTGAGAGGCTCAGTCAGTAAAGCATCTGACTCTTGAGTCAGCTCAGGTCATGATGTCACAGTTTGTGAGTTCAATGCCAGCATGGGGCTCTGTGCTGACAGTGCTGAGCCAGCGTGGGATTCTCTCTCTCTCCCTCTCTCTTCCCCTTTCCTACTCATGTACTCTCCCTCTCTTTCTTTCTCAAAATAAATAAACTTTAAAAATGTGTTATGAATGACAAACCAGGGTAGGTAGGCATAGGCAAAGTCTCACCAGAAGTTCTGAATCAAGATAAATAAATGAAGAGAAACTACCTATGCTTTGGAAAGCAACTTCTTCCAAAACCAAGCAGTAAATTGGAATTAAATCCCTATTATGTTTATGTGGGAATATTTTTTAGCTGTTCTTTATAAGTCTATTCTCCCTCATGCTTTATGTTCTGTACCTAATTGTTAAAGTTTTGAGCAAGTTTTTTGGACTTACTATCTCCTTTATTTCACTTTTGCATCTATTATCATATTCTTATTGATATTTTTGTAAGTTACGTCATAATTTAAACACCTGCCTAAGTCTGGTCTTATAACCAGATAATGAAACATAGTAATTTTAGCACTCTTCTTTTGATAATTTCATATGGTTTTCAAAGTGAGGAAAACAACGTTTTTTGGTGTTATTTTTCTTTAAAAATACTCAACATAACTTTGTAAATCATGAAATTAAACAATACACTGAAAATATTTGTCATATGCAAGTATATAAAATCATATTAAAATCAAGAGAAGACACGAATCAAAACCACAATGACATATCACCTTCCATCTGTCAGAGTGGCTAAAATAAAAAAGACAAAAAATAACAAGTGTTGGCAAAGATGTGTAGAAAAAGGAACCTTTGTGTACTGTTGGTGGAAATGCAAATTAGTGCAATTACTGTGGAAAACAATATGGAGTTTCCTCAAAAAATTAAAAATAGAAATAACAAACAATTCAGTAATCCCACTACTGAGTATTTACCCAAAGACAATGAAAAGAATAAGTCAAAGAATATATATACACTCTATGTTTAACTGAAAATTTATTTATAATAGCCAAGATCACAAAGCACCCTAAGTGTCCATTGACAGACAAATGGATAAGGAAGATGTGGCATATACATACAATGGAATATTATACAGCCATTAAAAGGATGGCAAAATTTGTGACAACATGGGAAAACCTAGAAGTTGTTGGGCAAAGTGAAGTAAGTCAAACTGAGAAAGACAAATACCATATGATCTCAGTCGTATGTGAAATCTAAAAATCAAACAAATGAATAAGTCAAAAGCAGACCTATAAATATAGAGAACTGATGATTGCCAGATGTAAGGGAAGTTTGGGAGTGGGCAAAACAGGTGAAAAGGAGTAGAAGACATGGCTTCCAGTTATTGAATAAATAGGTCATGGAAGTAAAAGTAAAGCATAGAGAATTTAGTCAGTGATATTCTTAGCAATCAAGGGTGACAGATGGTGGCTACACTTGTGGTGAGCATCATGTATAGAGATGTTGACTCATTATTTTGTACCTGAAACTAATACAATATTGTATGTCAATTATATTTAAATTGTAAAAAAATAATTAAAAAATCAATAGAGGACATCTGGACACTATGGTTAGAGTATATAATAAAGTGAATGTCAAAGGATGAAGACAGATGAGGTGAGGGAGATATCATTAAAGCCCTTCCATATTCAATTAAATAACCTGGGAATAATACTGAAAGGGATAATTAATAGCTAAAAAATTCAATAAGGTTAATATCATGAGATTTTTACCTGGTGACTTTGGGGTTTGTGGGTTAGAAGTGAATGAGATTGAACACAGGAAAAACAGTGGGTTTTGATCATGATGATGGAAAAATGGTAAGGAGATATTGATGGGGAATGTCAGCAGAGATCAGAAATGTGGATACATTTGAAATATATTTAAATAGGGCATCAACAAAACTAGGTGATTGAATGTGGACTGTGAGACAAAAAAAAGAGTAAATGTTGGTATACAAGTTACTCGACTGAACAATTAAGTGTATAAATAACTCATATACTAAGAACAAAATCACAAGAAAGGAGCATAGTAGTTAAACATCTATAATACAGTAGGAGCTGTGTTGTGTTTGTTTTCCATGCATTATCTTAATCACTTTTCCCAATAACTCAAATAAGGAAAGTGAGTCTCAGAGAATGTATTTTAAAAATATGGCTAATATGAGGGGCACCTGGATAGCTCAGTCGGTTCAGTGTCCAAGTGTAGCTCAGGTCGTGATCTCATGTTCATGAGTTCAGGCCCTGCGTTGGGCTCTGTGCTGACAGCTCGGACCCTGGAGCCTGCTTCAGATTCTGTGGCTCCATCTCCCTCTCTCTCTCTGCCCCTCCCCTACTCGTGCTCTGTCTCTCTCAAAAATAAATACAAACATTTAAGAAAATATGACCAGTGTGACACAGCTGATAAATTGGGAAAGTGAGAGTCCAACTCAATTGGTCAGTCAAATTTTTTTTTTACTAGATTTATAGATGTTGAGTTTCAAGTCCCAGTACAATTCAAAATGGAAACATTAAAGGAGAAAATGAACTATTTTAATTTTTGAACATAGGAGAAAAGCTACGTACCTTATAAATGTGGAGTCATGGGAATGTATGCTTCTATCCACTGACAGTGAGAAGACATAGATTGTATAGATGTCACAAATTTGTGACAAAAAGGAGGATTTGCAAAGAAGACAGAGAAAAAACAGCCATGAAAAGGAATTAAAGAGGAAATATTAGTGTGTCACAGAAGGCAAAAAAAAATAGAAAATTTTCTAAAGGAAGTCTTCATCAGTGTCAAATGCTATATCAAGATCAAGTTAAATGACTCAATGGTGGCCACGGAATATAGCAATATGAAGATTGCTGGTAACATTGACAATAGTCTTCAGTTGAGTGCTGGAAGTAGAAGCCAGCTTAAATTGCTTTTCTTTGATGGAAGATAGGAAAATGAGAAAGTAGAGAGAGCCAATTGTTCAAGAAGTGTGACAGTGAGAAGGAGGAGAAATAGAAGGGTGTATTGGTGCTTGGAAGGGTATTTGCAATTATTAGAGAAACTTAAATATGTTTAAATGCTGTCATAAAGGAGCCACACATCCAGGCTTACTGTGGAGGGAATGCAAAAGGTCAGGCTTTGATTCATAGTATTTATTTCTCAGTAACAAGGTAATGTTCTCTGCCCATTTACCAATCCAAGTCATTAGGGAGATGCAATATGAACATGCTGATAACTGACATTTTGTGAAGACGTGAATATTTTGCATCTTCGTTTCTCCTGGGTAGCTCTGTCACTAAAGCTAAAAAGACTCAACTGTGAGCTATGTTAAACATAGAAAACATAAGTAGGGTCCTCTGTCGATACGAGCTTTGAGGCTCTTGCAGTGATGCTAAAGCGCTATGTTTGGCCATGGCTGATCATTATTCATCACCACTAAGATACGAAAGAACAGGACAGCAGAATGTCACAGAGAGTAGGCTAAGTGTTTGTCCACCTTTCTCTGGTAGTATCCACCGGCAATTCAGAGAATCATGAAATTAGTGGGAGTGCATTAGGACTCCTTTCAAGTTATAACACTACCCCTGAAATCTCAGCGGTGGGCAGTGACAGTGCAGGATAGGCATCCCCCAGTTTCCCAAGTTTGTGTTATGCCACTTTGCTTTCATGGAAGACCTACATTAGTACCTGCTTTTGCTAACTGAAAGAAAGCTGGAGAAGATTTAGGTTTTATGAAAAAAAGGGGGAAAGTGGAAGTAGTGTTGAGCATCTGCTTTACGGCAGGCCGTTACAGAGGGGCTGTGCACCTCGAGCTGACAAAGCGGCGCTGCCAAGCTCCTTGCCTGAGGGCTCCGCTCAGCCTCTCAGCATACAGCTACCATAGCCTTGAACCGAGTCTGTGAGCAACTGCAAGGCAGCTTTATCTTGATTTATGTTATGCATCCATCAGCAAAATGTGCCCTTAGGGAACAGAAAAGCCTAGGAGGGGTTATTCTTTGGGCGTGAGAATGCTTAATATTTTTCCATGTAAATAAAAATTAATAGGAATCACTTCTTGGCTTTATGCACTTCAGCTTACAAGATTCCTTAGGAACCATCTAGTTTCAGATAGTGGGGGAAACCGATATTATTAGAGCAACTGGTGGAGTATCTATAGCAATTATTGCTTTCATGACCTACAAGAACTCAAAAATTTGAACCTATTCATAATCCTTTATTCTTCCAATAATCCCCAAACTAGAAGAAAGCTCATACATAGTGTTATTTTTCTGGCTTTAAATGTAAGACATGCTCATTATAGAGGCGTAAATGGTAAATAAACATTCAAGTAGAAAATTAAAATGTTAGGTGTTTATTCTACCCATATGTAAATACTATTTGCATTATGACTTTATTTCCTTTAGATTTCATTCTGAATATAAAATTTTCTTAGGTAATTCATAAAATGCATCAAAATTCTCTTTTTGTTCTTTTAAAAAGAACATTATCTTATTATTATTCTGTATTATAGCATTATTTAAAAACATGACTTTATTAGCAGTATAATATCCAGTAATATATGTATATAAAATAAAATATTCAAAAATACAAATTATTTAACCCTTGTACTATTCTTATAGCCAAGGGTACTATAAACAGTTCAGGGATCAAGATGTTTGTATCTAGTTTCTTGTTCTGTTTTCCCCACTTAGGAGCTATTAAATATGATATTATATTTGATAGAATAAGTTTTATCAAGACCTAATCATTTAAATCGCTGCCACTGATATATGAGACACCCTAAGTTGAATGGGTTCACTTTTATGTGGCAACTTAGGCATTTGGCTCCATATTTTGTTTTTATCTTTGCTTATTTGAATGAAAAATTTACATTTCCTTGTCAAAAATAAGCTTAAAAAATGGTGACCGTGCAATATAGTCTAGTGGTTAAGATCATGGGATATAGAATCAAATAGGTTCAGTTTAACTTTAGCAACTATGCCTATTAGAGATGTTCCTTTGGCCAGTAACTTAAGCTCAGCAAGCTTTTTCTATTATAAAAATTTCTAGTTATAATAGTACTAACTCATGTTTACTAAATGTGAAGCATTTCTCTAAGAGCTCTTTATATATTAATCCAGGTTATCTACAAACAACCCCAGGAGGGAAAAAAGGCATTACTAGTACTCCATTAACTATGCTGCTAACAGTTATACCATGCTGACCCACAACACTGTTGGAAGCCGTAAAATGAGATGGTGTATATGTGTAAAACACGCTATCACTGTACTGGACACAAAGAGAGCGTACAACAATTAATCGCCAAAACAAAGTTATTTTTCTTCTGCCTGTAAATTCACTATGTACTAGATTTGCTGTTCACTGGTATTTCTGAAATTTTATCAAAGTATATGTATTTTTTCTTAGTAATGTTACAAACCATTTGTTTCTCCATTGTTGCAAATGAGATGCCAAACTCTATTAAGCTTTAAAAAAAACCAAGTTTTCGATGCCCCTCAAAAAACATGAAGGATTAAATACAGGAGATTTAGGTGAAAGTAGAGTAAGGGCGCAGAGACAGCTTCCCTGTAACAGCAGTGCTTCTCTGCAGCATGGAGTGGGGAGCAGGAAATAGCTCTGAGCAGTGAGGCATGGTAAGAAAGGCAGACAACTTGCTGACTTTCTGCAATCAAATCTACACTTCGTCTTTGTTAAAAAATTTTAGACTGTTAAGCATACATATTCAAAGATAATAACAGGAGGTAAAGTTGCCTTTGACTTTGAATAATGATTTTGATTTGCATAAAGGGAAGGCGATAGAAAGGATAGTCTTGGGAATGAAGTAACAAGAGTAAAGTCAGAGCACTAGTAAGATGCCTGATCAGAGTTTAACAATGGATATTTGGGTGGTTAAGTGCCAGACAGATGGTAGGTACTGTGGGACAACAAGATCAACTTGATATAGTCCCCATCCTCAGGTTTAATATAGGGAAAAATAAATGTACCTACTGTATGTGTATGAGAGAGCACAAAAATTAAGGTTTAATGTTAATTAGGTTAAGGAGCAAGATGAAAGATTATTTGTATTTTGCAAAAAAGGCAGAATTAGGAAGGAATTCACAGGCTTTGTAAAAGTGACAAGTTGTGTCATCAACAGCAAATAGTAGTTTGTTATCTGAGCATAGGTCATAGGTACAGCATCAAGGCAGTGAATGCAAAAAATGAAGGTGAGGAATGGCATGAAGTGAGTATTAGTTTTTTATTGCCATGCAGAAAATACCATCCCAAACTTAGAGGCCTAAACACCACTCATTCATGATAACTCATAGTTTTGGTGGCAAAGAAATCTGGGGACAGTTTAGCTAGGTTCTCTGCTTCAGAGTCTCGAGCCTGCAATCCATTTGTCAGCAAGGAACATAGTTTGATCATAAGTTTGATTGGGCAAAGATTCACACCCAAACTCTCTTGGGTTTTTGGCAAAATTAATTCTGTTGTTGTTATAGAATTGAGAATACCAGTTACTGGCTAGCTGTTGGCTGAAGGTTGCCTTCACTTCCCAGAGCCCTATTCAGTTTTTTATTATGTGGGAGCCCCCAACATGAATGCTTACTGTATCAGGGCAGCAGGAGCACCTCCTCAGAGGGGAGTTTGTCAGTCCTCCTCACATAATTGCACATGATATAATCACATACCTATAATCTTGTGTATTTGAAGAAGACCTGTATTATGGCCAAAATACCTTATGTATGTAAGGTAGAATGACTTAGATTTAGATAAACTAGAGGTGTAGGTAGGAGACAAACCATAAAAAGCATAAAGAACTTGAACTTTATGTTTAAGTGATGGGGACCTATTGAAAGGTTTGAAAAATGCTGTTAACATATATTACTGTATAGTATGTATGCTGATATATGTATACTGATATAATATTAATATACTCATATCTATGTTTCATATAGCTTACTCCAGTTAGTACTAGAAGGATATATTTGAAAATAGAGAGATTAGCTGGAGAATTATTCAGCATAGACTCTAAGGATATGAGTCCCATTGCATAATAATATTAAGCTTGCTGACAATAAATGTAAATTGTCCACTTATGAAACAGCCAGTAGAACTTTTATGTTGGCTTCTAGTCTGAGATTGACTCTTTCCTTGGAGATACTTGTCTCATCCTCATACCGACACTTTGCTCTCGGTGGGTTAGCAGTACTCTTAAAGATATCTATCAAGTGACAAGTCTTACAAATTCCTTCACTGTAGTAGGAGAAAAATGGAAAATTTTAACTACTTACCTTAGAAATACAGGTATAAAATGCATTTCGTACCTGACATGATAAAAATGGCAACAATGGACATACAAAGAGTAGAAAGTAAACTTAAAAGACCACAGAAAGAAGAAATGATAGAATATAATGACAATATGGAAGTAAAGGATTTCATCTGAAAAATTTTAAAGGTGAAGCTTAACTTCAACTCAAACATTTTATGTTTCTATGATTCCATAATAAGAGGCTGGGGCCCGAAATAATTCATGGAATGTAAAAGAAAGATAAAGTCCAAATGAGAGCAAATGTAATGACAAGAGCCCTCTACTGACTCCTTTTCTTTTTCTTTCTGCCCAAAGTGTAAGAGGTCCCTCTCAAAACTGCAAATTACTGTATACAATGTATTACTGTAACTTCATAAATTAAGAGACATGGCCTTCAAAATAAAATTGTTTGCACTTCCAATAAAGGCAGACTAGCATCCTACTGACCAATCCTTCTGCTGAGAGCAACAATAATTGTTGAGAAAAAAAATATAAGTGTTAGCATTACAAAGCTAACATGGTAGCAAGTACTTAATGTATAAAGGTCCCAGAGAGAAGGGAAAAACCTACATTTTACCTAGACTTGAATCTGGCCATTTGCCAGTGAGAAGCTAAAAAGCTGAGCATTGATTCCAAATAATTAATAGCTTGTTATACAAAAGTTAACGTTTAAGATTAAGCAAGGAAAAGCTTTTCTCATAAGAACCCCCGAGAAACTGGCTATACTTTAGCAGGGGAGTGAATCACAGATAAATCTGGCTTCCACAAAGGCAAATGTATATCATGAACTTAACTCAGTCTCTGATTGTGTGAAAGTGATTTTCCCCTACTACTTTCTAGAAGTAAAAGCAAATCATTTCTAGAGGAAGATAACATTAGCCAGAGCCAAAAATTGTCTTTATAATTGTTGATACACAATGAGAAGCATCCAGTCAATACAACTATTCATGCACAGTGAGCCACATTCAACCAAACATCATCACACATAGCAGGGAATAAGATCAAATAATCCAAAAAGGGGAGGAAGGGAGAGAAGGAAAGAGAGAGAGAGAGAGAGAGAGAGAGAGAGAGAGAGAGAGATCGATCTACAGAAGATCCAGACCTTATAGTTATCAAAAACAGACTTAGTGTTATCAGTAATATAAATATCGCAAGTATAATTAGTATAAATTAGTATAATTAGTATAAATTAGTATGTGTAATTAGTATTTTCAAAAGTTAGATTGGGGATTTTAGAAGAGAACAAGAAGTCATAAAAAGGAACCAAGTGTAAGTTTTAGAATTCAAAATGCAAAAATTGGCCATAAAAATTCAACTATTGTATTCAGCAGCATATCAGATACAGTTGAAGAAGGAATTAGTAGAATTGAAAATATGCCAGAATAACATATCCAGAGTTTATATGAGAGTTGTGTAACACAATGCAAAGTCCTAATACGGGTGTAGTTGGATTCTACAAAACAAGGCACAGAAAGAATGGAAAAGAAGTAGATATTGAACTGACAACAGGTCAGCATTTCCCAAAACTTATAAAAGGCATCAAGTTACATATTAAAAAATTAAAATGTATCCCAAGCATGATAAAAATGAAGAAAATTCCACTATGTACAGAGTTACACTATTGAAAACCAAATACAAAGAAAAATCTTAAAAACAAGAGGTTAAAAACATTTTGCCTTCAAAGGAGCAAAAATTAGACCAATAACTGATTCATCAACTAAAAAAAAAATGAGACCCGAAAACCATGGAATTACCACTTCAAATGCTGAAATACAAAGAATACCTGCCAATTTAAAATTTAACATAGTAAAATCACCATTAAAAATGAAGAAAAAATAAAAATATTTTCAGACAAAGGAAAGCTACAAGAACGTATTACCTGCAGACCCACTATAAGGAAATATATATAAATTATTTTTTACGGTAGAAGGGAAATGACCCCAGATGGAAGTATGGTGATGTAAGAAGGAATAAATATCAATGGAAAGAGTCAGTATGTGGATAAACAAAAACAAACATGTTGACAAAAACGTGGAGAAATTAGAACACTTGTGCAGTGTTGGTGGGAACTTAAAATGGTATATCCATTTGCAAAACAGGGTGGAGTTTCCTCAAAAAAGTAAAATAGAGTGTCTACATGATCCAGGAATACCACTTCTGGTTACATATCCAGAGGAACTGAAATGAGAATCTTAAAGAGCTATATGTACACTCATGTTCATTGCAACATTATTCACAACAGCCAAGATACAGAAACAACCCAAATGTCCATAGAAAGATAAATGGATAAACAAAATGTGTTACATGCATAAGATGGAATATTATACAGTATTCAAACACAATGGAATCTTAACATTTGCAATAACATGGATGAACCTTAAAGATCTTGTCCTAAGTGAAGTAAGCCAGTCTAAGAAAGACAAATACTATATGATTCCACTTTCATGAGGTACCTATAAAATGCTTGAACAAACAGAGAATAAAATAGTCAGTAACCACTGACTACAACAAAAAAGGTTGATAATTTTTACTGATCTAAAATCAATATTGTTACACCGATATTTTCACTTTGATATAACTCATAAACTTGTATACATGTCACTTGGGCTTTTTCAGTGGGCAAATACATATTAATAAAAATGTTTTTAAAGGTTTACTTATTTATTTATTTTGAGAGAGAGAGAAAAAATATGCAGCAAAGAATCCTTTATCCAGCAAGCGTGTCATCCAGAATAGAAAGAGAAAGGTTTTCCCAAATAAATATGGAAAGAATTCATCACCACTAAACCAGTTCTACAAGAAATCCCAAGAGGAACTCTGTGAGAGAAATGTTGCAAGGAACACAGGTATCAGAGATACCACTACAAGCATGAACCCTACAGAGAACACAATAACTCTAAACCCTTATTTTTCCATAAGAATAATGAATATAAGTAGACTAAATGCTCCAGTCAAAAGCCATAGGGTAACAGAATGGATTAAAAAAACAAAACTCATATATTTGCTGTCTACCAGAGACTCATTTTAGAACTGAATATACCTTCAGACTGAAAGGGTGGAGATAGAGAAATATCTATCATGTGACTGAAAGTCGAAAGAAAGCCAGTGTAGCCATACTTATATTGAGGAAACTGGACTTTCAAGTAAAGGCAGTAACAAAAAATGAAGAAGGACATTATATAATAATTACAGGGTCTCTCCATCAGGAAAAGCTAACAATTTTAAACATCCATGAACTGAATTCGGGAGCACCCAAATACATAAAACAATCACAAGCAGAAACAATCTTATTGACAAGAATGTGTTAATTGCAGATTTTAATACTCCACTTACAGCAATGGATAGAGCAACCAGACAGAAATCACCAAAGAAACAATGGACCTGAATGACACATTGGAACAGATGGAATTGATAGATATATTTAGAACTCTGCATCCTGAAGCTAGGGAATTCACTTTCTTCTCAAGTGCGCATGGCACATTCTCCAAGATTGATCACATACTGGGTCATAAGGCAGCCCTCCATAAATATAAATGAATTGAGATCATACCATGCACACTTTCAGATGACAATGCTATGAATCTTGAAATCAATCTCAGGAAAAAGACTAGAAAACCTCCAAAAATGTGGACGTTAAAAACTACCCTACTGAAGAATAATTGGGCCAATCAGGCAAGTAGAGAAGAAATTAAAAAATATATGGAAACAGATAAAAATGAAAATATAACAATCCAAACTCTCTGGGATGCAGCAAAGGCAGTCCTAAGAGGAAAGTATATTGCAATCCAGGCCTATTTCAACAAACTAGAAAAAGCACAAATTCAAAATCTAACAGAGAACCTAAAGGAACTAGAAGGGGAGCAGCAAGAGCACCCCAAACCCAGCAGAAGAAGAGAAATAATAAAGATCAGGGCAGAAATAAACAATATAGAATCCAAAATAATAGTTGAGCTGATCAATGAAACCAAGAGTTGTTTTTTTGAAAAAATAGACAAAATTGATAAACGTCTGGCCAGACTCCTCAGAAAGAAAGGAGAGAACACCCAAATAGACAAAATCATGAATGAAAATGAATCTATTACAACCAATCCATTAGAAATACAAGCAATCATCAGAGATTACTATGAAAAAGTATATGCCAACAAACTGGACAATCTAGAAGAAATGGACAAATGCCTAAACATACATGTACTACCAAAATTCAAACAGGAAGAGATAGCCAGTGAAGATCGAATCAGTTATCAAAAATCTCCCTCTATCTACTGAATATTCTTGGCTCCTCTTTGAAATATTAGTTGACCATATATGTAGGGATTTATATGTCTGTTTTATGCCAGTACCATAGTGTTTTGATTCCCATAGCTTTGTAATATAGTTTGAAATTAAGAAGCGTGATGCCTCTAGCTTCATTCTTCTTTCTCATGATTCCTTTAGCTATGAAGTGTCTTTTGTGGTTCCATAAAATTGTGGGATTTTTTTTTCTATTTCTGTCAGAGTGTCATTGGAATTTTGTAGCAATTGCATTGAAACTATAGATGGCTTTGGGTAGTATAGATATTTTAACAATATTATTTTTTATGATTCATAAACATGAAGTTTTCTTCCATTTGTGTCTTCAGCTTCTTTAATCAAAACCTTGTAGTGTTCCATGCTTGGATATTTAATTTTCTTGATTAATTTTATGCCTGTATATATCATTGTTTTAGATGCTATTGTGAGTAGATTTTTTCCTTTTATTTTATTTATAGACATTTGTGGAGTCATTAGAATCATCTGCATATAAGATGTTATCTGCAAACAAAAACAATTTTACTTTTTCCTGTGTAATTTTAATGTCTTTTATTTCTCTGTCTTGTCTGATTGCTCTGGTTAGGACTTCTAGTACTATGTCAAGTAAAGGTGGTAAGAGTAGGCATTTTTGTCTTATTCCTAATCTTAGAGAAAAAATCTTTCAACTTTTCAGCATTGGGTATGATGTTAACTATGAGTTTGTCATATGTTGAGGTATGTTCTCTCTATAGCCAGTTAGTTGAGGGGTTCTATCATGAATGAACATTGAATTTTGTCAAGCACTTTTTCTGCCTCTATTGAGATGATTATATACTTTTTTATCCTTCATTTTGTTAATAAGGAACATCACATTTATTGATTTGTATGATGAACTATCTTTGCATCACTAGAATAAACCCCACTTGGTCATGGTCTATACTCATTTTATGTACTGTTAAATTCAATTTGCTAATATTTTGTTGAGAATTTTTGCATTGTGTTTATCAGAAATATATATCTGCAGTTTTCTTGTAGTGTTCTTATCTAGATTTGTAATCAGAATAATTCTGGCTTTGTAAAATACACTTTTGAAGTGTTCCTTCTTTTTCAATTCTTAGAAAGAAATAGAGAAAATCTGGTATTATTTTCTCTTTAAAAGCTTGATAGAATTCACCAGTGAAACCACCTAGTCCCAGACTTTTTTCGTTGTTGTTTGAAGATTTCTGATTGTGGATTCTATTTCCTTACTAGTAACTGGTCTGTTCATATTTTCTGTTTGTGATTCATTTTTGATAAGCTGTGTTTCTAGAAATTTATCCATTTCTTCTAGGTTATTCAATGCCATGCAATTATTTATAGTAGTGTCTTATGGTCTGATGTGTTTTTATTGTATCATTTTTAATGTATCCTTTTCATTTCTGATTTAGAATCTTCCCTTTTTTCCTTTACTCTAGCTACAATTTTGACAATTCTGTTTATTTTCTCAAAACATTAGTTCTTAGTTTTGTTCTTTTCTATTGTTTTTTTGGCTACTTTTTCATTTATTTCTGTTCTGTTATTTGTTATTTCCTTCCTTCTGCTAACTCTGGGATGAGACTCCTACTTGTTCCATTTGGCATTTAGCGCTAGATTTGATAACTCCCACCTAGGCACTATTATTTGTGGATGAATGCCAATTTTTGTTGTTGTTAGAGGGGCAGAAAACTAGCGATGCCTTATATTGCTATGATGTTAATGTCAGTAACCTAAATTTACATTTCTAAAGTGCTTAGAATTAAGTATTTTTATTAAATAAGTAAATCATCATAGAAATATAAATAGGGAACATTTATTCAACTCAGGACTACACATTTTCTTTCCATAGGTTACCTTTTCTGAAATCTGGAAGTGTACACAGAGTATGTGAATATTTTTCTTCACATAAAACTGATACCAAGTTATTGGTACCTCTTACATTTTGCTAATATGACTAAAAGTGTAAAAACATTTATCATATTTCTGTTGGCTTAAGAGTTTTACTTAAAAGCATTTTGTTAATGGGGCACCTTGGTGGCTCAATTGGTTGTATCCAGCTCTTGGTTTCAGCTCAGGTCATGATCTCCCGGTTCATGGGCTTGAACCCTGTGTGGGCTCTGTGCTGACAGTGGAAAGCCTACTTGAGATTCTCTCTCCCTCTGCACCTCCATAGGGAGGGCTCTCTTTCTCGCTCTCTCTCTCTCAAAATAAGTAAAGAAACTTAAAAATAGTATTTTATTAAATAATATGTCGCAAAATGAATTCAGATTTTCCATAACTAGGTCTCTTTTGGTTTACCTCTGAATACACTGCCATTAATAGTATCACAAACTTACGTTCAAATAACCTAATATGCTTCTGATATAAAAGTGATAAAATAAAAGTTGCATAAACTTGAAATTAGGTAAAATTCAGTACATTTAATGAAAAGTAGAAAATATATGTAATAGTTAAGTTGCTTATTTGATTTCAATTCTTTTAAAGCTTTGCTCATAATAAAGTTTATCTTTTAAAAGCTGTGTGTTTACCGCAGGATTTCCACTGAAAGTATCCTAAGAGATCTACATTTAATTCTTTTAAAATATTTTAATAAATGAGAAGCAAAGAAATGTGGTAATTAATTTCAACAGTAACACAAAACTTATTTTACCCTTTAAAGAACATTATGTTTTTTAGTACTGCTTGTTCATTCCTTATTATTTTAGTATGCTATAAACAATTATGACACAGACTTGCATAAATTATTCCCAAGATACTTCTCATATGTTCATTTTCCTTATTTCAACATCACTCTCTAAAAAGTAGTTTAAGTAATTAATTTATGACCAAATCAATATTAGTTTTGGTTATTAAAGGAAATTGATATATTTTAAGCACATATAGAATAGCTTTCGAGGCCGTAGCTTTATACCTATCAATATCCAAAATAAACTTTTATTCAATTTTTAGATGCAAGGCACTATTCTAAGCACTATGAAAACTCATTAAATCATTTAAACAACTCAATGAGTTTGACACTATTAGTATCTCCATTTCACTGTTAAAGAAATTGGCATACTATTGTTTAGGAACTTGTTCATGGTTTCAACACTGAGCATCAGCAGTTGGCCTGGAGACTGCATGTTCTTTCCCACTGTATATAACTACTTCTCAGAAGAGAGCTCTCAGTGGTATGACAGTCAAAAATAGAAATTAAGTATAGAGTTATCAAGTGATAAGACTTTTTAAGCATATTACTTTAAATATATGAAGCTTTTATTCTACTGGGAAGGAAAGCAATTACCGAATTTGGAAGTATTTTCTATTAGTAGATGGAAAGTGTTAGAAGTTAAAGTTAACCAAAGAAATAGTGACAGAGCTCCAATTTTCCAGAAAAATTAGTGAGTATTTGTAATACGTTAAAAATACCAAGAGATGCTATTTCAAAGTTGTTATTCTGTAATAAAATATAATAAAGACATAAAATTCTGTAAGTGTTAAAGCAATTTCAGAAATTGCTTTATATTAGTTATATTTTAGTAGCTTGGACTTCTTTTCTGAATAGTTGTTAAATTATTTCAAAAAATGTGAACAAAATAAAAAATTTAGTACTCAATTTTTACTATGGTGGTTACTGTAATGACTCATTATGACATCTGTTGATGAACTAATTCAGTATTTTAACCACTTTGTCTCCATATGTCTTATGGTATTTTGCTTTGAAAATAAAACTTATTTATACATTTCAAAGGATCAATTTCAGCCCTTTTAGGCAAGGATGTGTATATAACATACATTTGTACTACAGAATGCTAAATATTTTATCAAGGTTTTATAACATACAACTTTAAAAATCAGTTGTAAAATGTACAAACTGATATATTTAATCCATTGTTGAATTATCCCTTCTGCTTGAAACACAAAGCAGTAACAAATAATATATTTAAAGTTGAAACCAAAGGACTTGGTGAAACGGAAATATCAAAGAATGAGTGAAGCTCAAGCCCTGGGTCTTCCCGGAGAGGGCAATACAGCCTGGCATAAACTGCAGGACAGAGTTTAAGGGGGTGAGTTCATTAGAAACAGGATTGGGGAGATGCCCAGAAATACCACAAAACCAGAGAAATGAAAGCTGAAGAAAAAACTTGAGGAAGAAAAGGAAAAGGGAAAAAAAAACACCTAGAAAAAATGGATAAATACTGAGGCTTCTACATTCATGCACCCAGAAATTCAACAGTAGCAGAATGGAGCAATTTTCAGAGGAATACAATTTGAAGAAATAATTGTTGAAAAATTTCCAGGTTGAAAGTGTACTCCATGTACTCAGCAAAGTTATTTAAATAAATGCAGAGGCGTCTAGTGATAAAGTTGTAGAACATTCGGATAAAGAGAAAATCTTAAAAGGCATTAGAGAGAAACAACCTATTACCAACCATGGCATGACCAATTAAACCAACAAGAGACATACACAACAGTAAGTGCTAAAAGACAATAGAACAATAAATTGAAAGTGCTGAAGGGAAATAACCTAAAATTTTATACACAGATAAATTATTATTCATGACTAAATGAAAAATAAAGAAGATTCATACCATAATTACCAGAAGAATTTACCACCTACACAGACTCTCATTAAAAGAACTATGAAATATATACTTAAGCAAGAAGAAAACAAAACAAAGAAGGAAGCTGTGGGATTCAAATAAATCTGGGTTCCAAAACTGATTAAATGTTAAGAAATTTCATTAACTATATTTACTATTAATATTAAGCAAAAACTTATTCTTTAAAATAAGGATCTAAAGGTAATAGCACGTACAGTAATGGCAAGTTCAGAGAGGTATCTTCATTTAGTAATGAAAGAATTGCATCTTTTTAGGAAGACCTTAATGTAAGATAGGAAAAAAATAAAATTCCTAGAGAAGAATACAGGTAGCAATCTCTTTGACCTCAGCTGTAAAAACTTCTTACTAGACATGTCTCAAGAGTCAAGGGAAACAAAAGCAAAAGTGAACTATTGGTACTTCATCAAGATGAAAACTTCTTCACAGAGAAGGATCAATCAACGAACCTAAAAGGTAACGTACAGAATGGGAGGAGATATTTGCAAATGACATATTGGATGAAGAGCTACAATCCAAAATCTTCAAAGAGCTTATCAAACTTAATGACAACAAAAAAATCCAGTGAAGGAATGGGCAGAAGACATGAACAAGGCATTTCTCCAAAGAAGACATACAAATGGCTAACAGACACATGAAAAAAATACTCAACTTCACTCATCACCAGGGAAATACAAATCAAAACCACAATGAGATACCACCTTACACCTGTCAGAATGGCTAAAATGAACAACTCAGGAAACAACAAATGTTAGCGAGGATGCAGAGAGAGGGGAACCCTCTTACACTGTTGGGGGAACGCAAACTGGTGCAGCCACTCTGGAAAACAGTATGGAGTTTCCTCAAAAGACTAAGGATAGCGCTGCTCTTCAACCCAGTAATTGTACTACTAGGGATTTATCCAAAAGATACAACAATAATCATTTGAAGGGGCACATGCACCTCAACGTTTATAGCAACACCATTGACAATAGTTAAATTATGGAAAAAGCCCAAATATTCATCAACTGATGAATGCATAAAGATGTACACACACAAGTGCGCGCACACTCACACCACATACAATGAAATATTACTCAGCCACTAAAAAGAATAAACTTTTTCATTTGGAATGACATGGATGGAACTAGAGCGTAGTATGCTAAGTGAAATAAGTCAGAGAAAGACAAATACCATATGATTTCATTTATATGTGTAATTTAGGAAACAAAACAGATGAACACAGGGGAAGGGAAAGAAAAATAAAATAAAAAACAGAGAGGGGGCAAACCATCAAAGACTCTTAACTATAGAGAATAAACAAAGGGTGCTGGAGGGAAGCGGGTAAGGGAGATTGGCTAAATGGGTTATGGGTACTAAGGAGGGTACTTGTTATGATGAGCATTGGGTTATATGTAAGTGTAATAAACCTTACAAAGTGCTACTATTCATTATGCTTAGAAAACTTGATTTGCATCAGGAAAACTTTTTTCTTTCCCTTTTTTGGTTAATAAATGAAGTAAAATGTATACTAATATGTGCCCACTGAGATTAGTAAACAATATACACTGCGAAGAGGCTCTTATGTCAATTTGATCTTTAATGTATTTCATTCAGAGAAAACCTCCACAGTGTGTGGGACATTTTTTCCATGACTAGTACAAAAGATTATCAGTCTTATAAATTTTTGGCAATCGTGTCAGTGAAATGTAATATTTCAAATTATTTTACTTGGCATTTCTTTGGTGATATCAACTTGTTATTGGAGGAATTTATTTTTCCTAAAATGTGTCTATTAATATCCCTATTTTTGTTTTATATTATTTTTTAATGTATAGTTTATTTCAAATTGGTTTCCATATAATACTCAGTGCTCTTCCCCACAAGTGCCCTCCTCCATGACCATCACACCCCTTCCCTTTTCCCCCTCCGCCTTCAGCCCTCAGTTCTTTTTCTGTATTCAAGAGTCTCTCATGATTTGCCTCCCTTCCTCTCCCTAACTCTTTTTCCCCCTTCCTCTCCCCCATGGTTTCTCCTGTTAGACCTATGAGTGCAAACACACGGTATCTGTCCCTCTCTGCCTGACTTATTTTGCTTAGCATGACACCCTCAAGGTCCACCCATGTTGCTACAAATGGCCAGATTTCATTCCTTCTCATTGCCACATAATATTCCATTGTATATATAAACCACATCTTCTTGATCCATTCATCAATTGATGGACATTTAGGTTCTTTCCAAGATTTGGCTATTGTTGACAGTGCCACTATGAACATTGGGGTACATGTGCCCTATGCATCAGCACTTCTGTATCCCTTGGGTAAATCCCCAGCAGTGCCATATTCTTATTAATATATATGGACTTCTTGTATATAAGGAGTCTGTATATGAGGATTACTAGCCTTTTGCTACATTACTGTTTTATTACTACTTTAACATGTTTTACATATTTTCTTTTCTTGCTTTAAATTTGTATGACGATCTTTATTGGGGTGCCTGGATTTTGTCTCATGGTTTTACAGATCTTTACCCAATATTTTCTTCTATTAATAGTTGCAATATACTTTTTACTTAGCTACTTAGTCTCTCTCTGATCTAATCAATCAAGAAATCATGTATCTATATATCTATCTCTATTTATCATCTATAATATATCTTATCCATATGTAGCTGGCTCTGATTTGTATCCCTTTGTTAAAATAAAACTTTAATCATGAGTCTAAGATTTGTGAATCATTCTAGTGAACTCTTAAACCTGGGAAGATACTTGGAACAACCAAAATTGAAGTTAGCTTTTCAGAAGGGAGGGTGCTCTGGACCCCTGAACTCTCAGGGATGAACTTGCAGCTGGTATCTGAAGTGAAAGCAGTCTGGTGGAGGACAGTACCCTCATCTGCGAAGTTTGGTCTAACTCTACTTATGCCAATGGCAACATCTTGCGTAACTATAGTATACTATTTACACCAGAAAATTAACATTGGTACAATCCACAAAGCTTATTCAGATTTATTAAGTTTTACAAGACATTATTGCACATATGCGCATAGGATTCTATGCCATTTTATCACATAGATAACTTTATGTAAATACCACCACAATCAAGAAGCCAGACTCTTCTGTAAGCCTCTTACATACAATTCTTTATGCTCCTTCTCACTCTCTTCTCAATCCCTAAACTAAGGGAATGAGTAAGCTCTTCATCATCTCTATAAATGTGTTATTTCAAGAATGTTATGGAATAGACTCACACAGTATATACACTTTTCAGGTGGACTTTTTTCACTGATAACAACCCTTTTGAAATCCATTAAAGCTGTTGCATGCATTATTAGGTCACTTTGTGTTGTGGAGTCGTATTTCATAGTACAGATAAACCAGTTAATTTAACTGGTTATTAACTAACAGAAGGGAATTTGACAAATTTCTAGTTTTTTGAGGGTATTATGAATAGAGCTGCTGCAAATGTTTGTGTACAGATTTTGCCTGAGCATAGTTTTTATTTTTTTCTGTGATAAATATCCAAGTGATATTACTGGGTTGTATGGTAAGTAAATATGTAGGGGTATTTTTTTTCTTTTATAGGTAAGAAAACTAAGCCTCAAAGAGGTGGAGTACCTTCACTAAGGTCAAACAGCCTGGTAGACCCTATCCAAAGAGAATAGAGGAAAAGCCAAAGATAATCTTGGTCTCCACACAAGTTTTGCTTTGGGCTACCTTGACAGGCCTGTCCAGGTAGGAGCACAAGGACCAGAAAACATTTCTGAAATATCCTGGAGTATCACTTTAATGATCTCCTTGGAGTCTTTGCTGAATTAAAAGAGAATAGGTATTTTAACAAAGTCTACCTTGGTAACCTTACCATATGTAGTAATGAGGCCCCTTGGATATAGTCTGAGAGAACCACCTCCCTTCGTACCAAACAGCATGCTTTTGAGGGCCATGTTCAAAAGTACTGTAATGTATAGAGTCTTATCAGAAGTCATAACAGCGAAGACTAATAGAACATTACCTGTATTCTAAGCAGCATTCTAAGCGTTTTATTACGTTCATTTATTTCTCTGAGGCAATTCTGCCATTATCTCATTTTATAGACAAGGAAACTGAGGCACTAAAGAGCTGGGCAGTTTGCCCAAGGCTACATAGCTAGAAGTGGGAGAACCAAGACGTAAACCCAGGCATGTTAGCTCCAGAGTTAACGCTTTGACGTATTTTTCTCTAGGTGTCGACATGTTTTAGTATCTACAATGCAATAATAACTTGTTGGCAAGTCACTCTAGTTTTAAAATACCGAAGTGAAAAATAACCACAGGACATGAAGGCTATCTTGCCAGGCACCATGGACAATTGTTAGGGGCTCCCTGCTGCCCTCAGTGTGACTTATATGAGACCCTCCAAGCTCTAATTCCTGCCTTTGTCCCCAGCTTGAGCCCATGACTCCCTCCTCCCTCATATAGCAGCATTTCCCTAGTATATATTTAATTTTAAAAGAGATTGACAAATGATTTTCCAGAATGGCTGAATCATTTTACAGTCCTGCAGGTAATGCGTGAGTGACCCAGGTACTTTTCATCTTCAAGAGAATTTGGTGTTGCCTTTATATTTTATCTTAGCTATTCTAATGAGTGGCTAGTGATAGCTCATTTTGGTATTTATTTGTAATTCTCTAATAGCTAATGGTGTTGAAAGTATCCTCAAATATTTGTGTGCTATGTGTACATCCTCTTCAGTAAAGTGTTCATTTCTTTTGTCTATTGTCTAACTGGATATTTTTTTAATGTTGAGTTTTGATAGTTCTTAATATATTATAGATATTCATCCTCTTTTTTTCACAATATTTTATTGTCAAATTGTTTTCCATACAACACCCAGTGCTCTTCCCCACAAGTGCCCTCCACCATCACCACCACCACCCCTTTTCCCCCCTCCGCCTTCCCCTTCAACTCTCAGTTCATTTTCAGCATTCAATAGTCTCTCAAGTTCTGCATCCCTCTCTCTCATCCTCTTTTAACCCTTTCAGGCTTCTATAACAACATACTATAGAATGAATGGCTTATAACTAACAAATTTAATTCTTACTGCTCTGATGTCTCAGTGTTAGCATGGTCTGGTGATAGTGACAGCCCTTTTTTGAGTTGTAGACTGCCACCTTCTTGATGTGTCCTCCTATGGTGGGAAGAGGACTCGTGAACTTGGTGGGGGTCTCTTTTATTAGAGCACTAATACCACTTATGAGGACTCTAACCTCATGACCTAATGACCTGCTGAAGTCCTCACCTCCTGGTACCGTCACATGGGGGTAGGTTTCAACATATGAATTTTAGGGGACACAAACATTCAGATCATAGGAAGTTCTTTGTAGGATATTTAGTTTGCAGACATTTTCTCTCAGTCTGTAGTGGTTTTTTTCCCCTATTTTCTACCAGAATCTTTAATTTTGATGCTGTCCACTTTACTGATGTTTTTCTTTTATAAATTATGATTTTGATATCAACTCTAATAACTGTTCACTCTAATCCAAGGTCCTGAAAGTTTCCTCTGCTGATGTTTTGCATTTTTAAAAGTTTTATGTTTTGTGTTTAAGTTCACAATCTACTTTTAGTTAATTTTTGTGTAAGATTTGATAGTTAGGTCCAGGCTCTTGTTTTGTCTTGTTTTCCTAAGGATATCTAAATGTTTCAGTACTGTTTGTTGAAGAAAATTAGAAATTTTCTGGATCTATTTTTGGGCCCCATTTTCTGTTTCATTGATCCATGAGTCTATCCCTACAGGAATATCACATTGTCTTAATTACTTCAGTTACAGAGCAAGCCTTAACATTTGGAAAAATAAACCTCCTACTTAGTTTTTTTCTAAAATTGTGTTAGCTATTCTAGGTGCTTTACCCTTCCAAATAAATTTTACAATAAACTTGTCTAAGTCTACGAAAAACCTTGATGAGATTTTGAAAGGAGTTGCATTAAACCAATAGACCAATTTTGGGAATACTGATATTTTTACTATGTTGAATCTTTCAGTTCACAACAGAGAAAAATTCTTCAATTACTTAGCCATTGTTTGATATGTTTTATCAACACCTTATTATTTTCAGCATTTAGATTCTGTACATATTTTTAAATATTTATACTTTAGTTTTTCATTTACTGTTGAGTGATTATAGATGATATTTTACTTGTAATTTTGGGTTTTTAAATATTGCTTTGAAGAGAAATGTGACTGATTTTTGTGTGTTCATCTTGTAGCCTGTAATCTTGATTAACTTAGTTTTAGTGGATTTTTGTTTCTGTGTTGATTCCTTGTGATTTTTTTTATGTTAAAATCACCAATAATCTGTAAGGAAGGAAAAATTTTCCAATCTATATGACTTTTATTTCTTTTCCTTGCCTGGTTGTGTCAACTAGAAGTTCCAGAGCTTTCCTGAATAAGAGTAGTGAGAACTTGCATTGTGTAGAATTTTACGGGGAAGGATTCAGTCTGGCATCATTACACATGATATTAGTTCTTTTTCATTTTTTTAATAGATACTGTTTACTAAGTTTAGGAAGTCTCTTCCATTCCCAATTTGTTGAGAGCTCTCATTATGAATATATTGCTTTTTGTGAAATGCTTTTTCTATAACAACTGATATAATTGTACGTTTTTTTCTTCTTTAGCCTGTTAATACAGTGGATTATATTAATTAAGTTTCAAATATTGAACCAGATGTACACATTCTACTTGACTGTAGTATATTAATTAAATTTCAAATATTGAACCAGATGTACACATTCTACTTGACTGTAGTATTTATCCACTGCTGAATGGAGTATTCTGTTGAGAATTTTGCATCTCAGTGCAAGACAGTTATTGGTCAATAGTTTTCTGGCTTTGTGCTATCTTTATCTGGTTTTGCTATAAGGGTAATACTGGCCTCAGTTAATGAGGTGAGAAGTGTTATGTCCTCATATGTCTTCTGTGAGTCTGTCATTATGTAAATTTAATACAATTTGTTAGGTGAAATCCTCCCAAATAACCACCATTGCCTAGGATTTTCTTTTATGGCAGCTTTTAAATTACAAATTAAATTTACTTCATGGTTCTACAATTATTCAGATTATCCATTGTTTTTCAGATTATATTTGTTGAATTGTGGTAGTTTGTAGTTTCAAGGAAATGGTCTGTTTCTTCTAAATTTTCAAATTTATAAAAGCAACAATTTAATATATTTAATTTTGATCTTTATGTATATATATTATTTCATGTTGAAGTTTAATTAATGAAAATTCCATTGTTGCTCATATTTTGTTTATTATTATTCTCACGCAGCCCTATTCTTTGTGTATGTTTAATATATGTATAGTCCATGGCTTCACATTGCTGTGTAATACAACATGAACTCCAGGGATACAAACCTAAAGTCACCTGCAGGTTGCAAGTGAGGAGATGGAGAAGATTTGTCATGCAAAAAGATCCCAAAAGAAACCTGGTGTAGCAATACTTATATTGGACAAAATAGACTTTAAAACATAGACTGTAATATGAGACAAAGAAGGACACTATATAATAATAAAGAAGATAACCCAACAAGAAGATCTAACAATTGTAAATACTTATGCACCCACTATGAAGCACCAAATTCATAAACAGTCAATAATAAACATAAAGGAAATAATCAATTGTAATACAATAGGAGGGGACTTCAACACCTCACATCTAAGGACAGATTATCCAAATAGAAAGTAAACAAGAAGGAAACAGCAGTTTTGAAAGACACATTGGAGCAAACAGATTTAACAGATATATTCAGAACATTCCATCCTAAAATAACAGAATACACATTCTTTTCAAATGCACATGGAACATTCACCATAATAGATCACATATGAGCCCACAAAGCATGTCTCAACATTCAAAAAAACAAAGTCATACCATGATCATACCATGAATCAAATCACAACACTATTAAACTAGAAATCAACCACAAGAAAAAAATCTGGACAGAGCACAAATACAGGGAGGTTAAATAACACACAATGAATGTGTCAACCAAGCAATCAAAGACAAAATAAAAAATTACATGGAAACAAATAAAAATAAAAACACAATGATCCAAAATCTTTGGGATGCAGTAAAAGTGGTTCTAAAAGGGAAGTTTAAAGCAATACAGGCCAAATGAAGAAACAAGGAAAATCTCAAATAAATAAGCTGTCTTCCTAAAGGAGATAGAAAAAGAAGAACACACAAAGCCCAAAACTGGCATAAGGAAGGAAATAATAAAGGTTGGAACAGAAATAAATGATATAGGGCTACCTGGGTGGCTCAGTGGGTTCAGCATCCAACACTTGATTTTGGCTCAGGTCATCATCTCACGGCTCATGAGATCAAGCCCTGTATTAGGGTCTGCGCAGAGACTGCATGGGTTTCTCTCTCTCCCTCTTTCCCTGCCTCTCTCTGGTTTGTGCTTGCTTGCCTGCCCACCCTCTCTCCCTTTCATACACAGATCAATAAAAGTAAACTTAAAAAGAAATGATAAAGAAACTAAAAAGAAAAAAATAAAACAGATCAATGAAACCAGGAGCTGGTTATTTGAAAAGATCAAAAAATATGAAAAACTCACTAGCCAGAGTCAAGAGAAAAAAAGGAATCAATAAGCAAAATAAAAAATGAGAGAGAAGAAATAACAACCAACACCACAGAAACAGAAACAATTATAAGAGAATATTATGGAAAACTATATGCCAACAAATTGGACAATTTAGAAGAAATAAATTCCTAGAAACATATAGCATACAAAACTGAAGCAGGAAGAAATATAAAATTTGAGTAGACTGATCACTAGTAATAAAATTGAATTAGTAATAAAATAAACTCCCAACATCTCTCAGTCCAGGACTGCATGGTTTCACAGGTGAATACTACCAAACATTTAAGAAGAATTAATAACTCTTCAAAGTGTTCCAAAGAGCCACCCAGGTGCTAGGGATTTACCCAAAGGATACAGAAATGCTGATGCATAGAGGCACATGCACCCCAATGTTCATAGCAGTACTTTCTTCAATAGCCAAATCATGGAAAGAGCCTAAATGTCCATCATCTGATGAGTGGATCAAGAAGATGTGGTATATATACACAATGGAGTACTATATGGCAATAAGAAAGAATGAAATCTGGCCATTGATAGCAAAATGGATGGATCTTGAGGGTGTCATGCTAAGTGAAATAAATCAGGCAGAGAAGGACAGATACCATATGTTTGCACTCATAGGTCTAACAGGAGAAACCTAACAGAGGGTCATGGGGGAGGAAGAGGAAAAGAGAGTTGGGGAGAGAGAGGGACACAAATCATGAGAAACTATTGAATACTAAAAACGAACTGAGGGCTGAAGGGGGAGGGGGTGGGAGGAAGGGGGTAATGGTCATGGAGGTGGGGCACTTGTGGGGAAAAGCACTGGGTGTTATATGGAAACCAATTTGACAATAAACTATTTTTAAAAATGTGTTCCAAAGAATAGAAGATAAAGGAAAATTTCCGAATTAATTCTATGAGGCCAGTAATGCCCTAATATGAAAACCAGATAAAGATATCACAAAAAAATGGGCTACAGGCTAATATTTCTGATGAGTATAGATGCAAAATCCTTAACAAAATAGTAGCAAATGAAATCCAACAGCACATTAAAAAATAATTCACCAGAATCAAGTGGGATTTATTCCTGGGATGCAAGGGTGGTCAAATATTTGCCAATCAATGTGACACATCACATTAATTAGAGAAAGGATAAAACCATTTGATCATTTCAGTAGATTCAGAAAAAACATTTGACAAAGTACAATACAGATTCATGATAAAAAATCCTTAACAAAGTAGGGTTAGAGGGAATATACTTCAACATAATAAAGCCCTTACATGAAAAACCTACAGCTAATATCCTAAATGAGTAAAATCTGAGAGCTTTTCCCCTAAGGTCAGGAGTGAGTAAAAAATGTCTACTCTCATTACTTTTATTCAACATAGTACTGGAAGTCCTAGCCACAGTAATTAGACAAGAAAAAGAAATGAAAGCATCCAAATTGGTAAGGAAGAAGTAAAACTTTCCTTTCACTATTTGCAGGTGACATGATACTATACTTAGAAAACTCCAGATACCACCATAAACCTAATAGATATAATAAATGAATTTAGTAAAATCACAGGATACAAAATCAATGTACAGAAATCTGTTGCATTCCTTTACACAAATAATGAAGCAGCAAAAACTGAAATTAAGAAAACAATCCTCTTTACAATTGCACCCAAAACAATAAACTACATAGGAATAAACTTTACCAAAGAGATAAAATACCTGTATTCTGAAAACTATAAAACACCGATGAAAGAAATTGATGATGACACAAAGAAATGGAAAGATATTTCATACTTATGGGTTGGAAGAACAAATGTTGTTAAAATGTCTATAATCCCCAAAGCTATCTACACAGTTAATGCAACCCTATCAATATGGCCAAGAGTAGTTTTCACAGAACTAAGATAAACAATCTTAGAATTTGTATGGAACCACAAAAGACCCCAAATAGCCAAGGCAATCTTGGAAAATTAAAAGAGGTACACAATTCCATACTTTAAGACACATTACAAAGATGTAGTGATCTAAGTAGTGTGACACTGGCACACAAATGGATACATAGATGGACGGTACAGAATGAAAACCCAGAAACAAACCTATGGCTATATAATAAATCAGTCTTTGAAAAATGAAGAAAGAATATACAATGGGGGAAAAATTCTCTTCAAAATATTGTGTTGGTAAAACTCGTCAGCTGCATGCAAAGGAATGAAACTGTACCACTTTCTTACACCATACACAAAAATAAAATCAAAATGGTTTAAAGACCTAAATGTGAGACCTAAAATCATGAAAGTCCTACAAGAGAACACAGGTTGTCATTTCTCTGATGTTACCCACAGCAACATTTTTTTAGATATCTCTCGAGGCAAGGAAAATAAAAAACAAAATAAATGATTGGGACTACATCAAAATAAAAAGCTTCTGCACAGGCAAAGAAAAACTCAAGAAAACTAAAAGAATGGGAGAAGATATTTGCAAGCAACATATCTAACAAAAGGTTAGTATCAAAAATATATTAAAAAACCAATACAACTCAACACCCAAGAGCCAAATATCACAATTAAAAATGGGCAGAAGACATAAACAGACATTTCTCCAAAGAAGACATCCAGGTGGACAAGATGCTCAACATCACTCATCATCAGGGAAATGCAAATCAAAACAACAATGAGTTATCACCTCACATATGTCAAAATGGCTAAAATCAAAACCACATGAAAAAAGTGTTGGTGAGGGTGTGGAGAGAAAGGAATCCTTGTGCACTGCTGGTAGGAATGCAAACTGGTGTAGTCACTGAAAAGTGGTACGGAGTTTCCTCAAAAGTTAAAAATGGAACTACCCTACAATCCAGTAATCACACTGCTGGGTATTTACCCCAAAAATACAAATTCAAATGGATACACACACCATTATTTATATAGCATGATTATTTACAATAGCCAAATTATGGAAGCAGCTCAAATGTCCATAGATAAATGAATGGATAAAGAAGATGTGGTATATATATACAACGCAATATTATTCAGTCATAAAAAAGAATGAAATCTTTTCCCCACTTGTGACAATATGGATGGATTCAGATGATAATCCTAAGTAAAATTAGTTAGTCAGAAAAAGACTATGATTTCCTTCATATGTGGAATTTAATTAACATATGAGCAAAGACATAGAGAGAGAGAGAGAAGCAAAGAAAGAGACTTAACTATAGAGAACAAACTGATTGTTACCAGAGGAGAGAATTGTGGGGGATGGGTGAAATAGGTGAAGAAGATTACGAGTACACTTACCATGATGAACACTGAGTAATGTATAGAATTGTTGAATCACTAAGTTGTACACCTGAGACAAACACTGTATGTTAACTATACTTGAATTAAAATTTTTCTTAATTTGAAAAAAGACTAGCACATGATTGAATTTTTTAAAAGTAGAGTAATATCCAAGCATCCTTAAGATAGAATTAATTGAAATTCTTCATAGTTTTCTGAATGGCCTTTAGCTAAAGCCAGGAAGCCATCAGCAACCTGGATTGCTATCTAAAACTCTGAATTACAGAGAACAAGAGTATTTATAAAGGATTATCTCAAAGTTTTAGCACACATTGATACAGTCTGCCTGCAGGCATATGATAAATGAGTTAGCAGAAACCTACTATGTATGTACCTGATAAAAACCACCCATGTTATGCGCTTTGTACTTGAAATTAGAAAAAGATTAATTTAAATGTCATCGAATTATAACACTATAATAAATGAAGCCTCTTAGCTTTATTATGGTATTTTATGCTTAAGTAAGGTTTATATGAGGAAAATTTTCAAATGCTGATGACATGTCCCTAAATCTCTATTTATCATAAAATTAACTCCCATTTCAATGGATTGGGGTTGTTTTTCTCTAGGAAAACGATTATAAATTCAGATTTGACTACATATTTAAGTGATACTTTACAAATAAAAGATAATCTTTATTTAAGATTTGGCTAAAATGATAATAAAACTAGAAAATTCCCTGAAGTGCTCTAACAATGTCACCCTTTTAATTTTCTGAAGGGAGGATAAATATTATTTTGTTGCTGATTTTCTCCCTGAAATATTTACATTCTGGGTGGCTGACTAATTTTGACAGTCACTAAGTTCACCCAAGGTCCAAAATATTTTTAATATACATCAGCAAAATAAATGGCTTAGATTTATAAAGACAAGGAAATGATGAAGTTAAACATCATGAGACTAAATATGATGAGGTCATAGAAGTCACTACTTCAAACTTCCAGATCCTAGTCCCATTTCCAACATGGGACAAGTGAAATAAAACAATTTGTTTACTTTTTCTAACCTACAACATCTAATTTCACACAAAATGGAAATTAAATAGTACAAAAACACCAATGTAAAGAAGTTAAATGTAGTTGTTTAAATTCAGGTACAACATTGAAATGTCTAATTGTACAGATCCATTACACATTATACTTAAGTTCCTAACAAACATAGTAGTAAAAACAAAATTAAATGTATACACACTGGAGTGAAAGAAATTGAACCACTGTTGTCATTTTTCAGATGTTGTGAGTGACTATATTGAAATTCTTCTCAGGATATACAGAAAATTAGAATCACTAAGAGAGTACAGAAAGTTGCTGCATATAAGAAGAATATAAAATAGTCAATTGTACTTCCATGCATGCAAACAAAAAATATTTACATAAAATTTGAAAATTGATAGCAATAATAATATTAAAATATAAATATCTGAGGATAAATCTAACAAAGAATGGCCGAGAACAAT
Organism: Suricata suricatta; assembly: GCF_006229205.1. Classification (NCBI taxonomy): domain Eukaryota; kingdom Metazoa; phylum Chordata; class Mammalia; order Carnivora; family Herpestidae; genus Suricata; species Suricata suricatta. The sequence continues at coordinate 52,926,577 of NC_043713.1, forward strand.
TGGTAGATAATTATAAAACTTTATTAAATGATATTATGGACCAATACTCCATTTCTTTAAAAAGAATACTTAATATTGTAAACATGTTCTTAATCCTGAGCTTAACCAGTATCTTAATATTCATTGCAACTCCATAGTAGTTTTTAACTTAAAAAGTTGATTCTAAATTGTATAGGGAAAAACTGTATAAGAAAGAGTAAAGCCTTAAGTTCCATAGAAAGAATGACAATTAGATTGACAATAGCAGCAGCGATAGAGGGAAAACACTATGTTCAGTGTGCTAAGAAAAAATAACTGTCAATTTAGAATTCAATAACAAGCAAAAATATCTTTCAATAAGAGCAAAAATAGATATTTCAAAGAAGCAAAAATTGCGAGTTTAATGGCAGATCTTCCAGAAAGAATATGCTAACGTATATTCTTTAAATGGAACAAAAAGAACTCCAGATGGAACAGCCAAAATGCAAGAAATGATGAGCACTTGAACAGTGAAACTACAAAACACTGTTGAAAGTGATTTAAAAATTGGAAAATATCCTGTGTTTATGGATTGGAAGATTTATTTTTGGTAAGGCGACAATATTATCTAGGTTGATCTACCATTCAATGCCATTCCTATCAAAATTTCAACTACTTTAATGATAGAAATGAGTAAAAATCCATAGAAAAATGCAGAGAAACAGAATAGGAAAAGTAATCTTGAAAAAGAAGAACAACATTAGAGAATCCACACCTCCTGATACTGAAATCTACTACAAAGCAACAGTCACCAAGACAGTGTGGAACCGGCACAATATAGATGTGTATGTCAATGGAACAGAGCAGTCTAGAATGAACTCAGACGGTGGTGTCAAGAACATTTAAGGAGGGAAGACGCCTGTTTTCAACCAGCGCAGCTGGGATAACTGGATGGTTACATATTAAAGAGTGAAGTTTGACCTCCTACCTCACACCATAAACTAATTCAAAAAAATAAAATACTTTAAATGCAAGAGGTAAAAAAAATATATAAAATCTCTAAGAAAAGTGTGAATCATACTTGGCATTAGGCAATAATTTCTTAAATATAATATCAAAAACATAATCAATGGAAAAAATAGAACCTCATCAAAATTAACAACTTTTGTGACTCAAAAGACACTATTAAGAAATACCATAGAATGGAGAAAAATTTGCATATTATATATCTGATAAGGGTCTTGTATCCAAAATGCATAAAGACCTCTTATCCCAATAATATGATGACAGATAGCCCAATTTAGAAAGAGGCAAAATATTTGAACAGATATTTCTCCAAGAGAGTCTTTAGTTATGAAATATATGCAAATTGAAACCAAAATGAGATATTACTTTATATCCACTAGGATCTCCATAATCAGAAAGAAAAAAACAAAACAAAAAATAACAAGTGTTGATCGGGTTGTGAAGAAAATGGAACCTTCATAGATTGCTGGTGGAAATTCAAAATAGTGTAGCCTCTATAAAAATTCATTTGGTGGGGGAGGGGGCACCTGGGTGGCTCAGTCGGTTAAGCTTCTGACTTAGGCTCAGGGCATGATCTCATGGTTCGTGAGTCGGAGCCCCACCAGGACCTCTGTGCTAATAACTCAGAGCCTGGAGCCTGCTTCAAATTCTGTGTCTCCCTCTCTCTCTGTCCCCAACTCCCCAACTCACACTCTGTCTCTCTTCCCCCCCCCCCCCACAAAAATCAACATTAAAGAAAATCCATTTGGTATTCACAACAGCATTATTCAAATGACCAGAAGGTGGGAGTTAACAAGCAAAGTGTCCATCAAGAGGTAAACCAAATAAAATATATGGGTACAGTGAAATGTTTTTCAGCCATAAAAAGGAGTGAAGTGCTAATACATACTACAATATGGAGAAACTTGGAACATTATGCTAAGTGAAAGCAGAAGGCCACATATTGTATAATTTATATTAGGTGTCTAGAACAGGTAAATTCAAGAGACAGAGAGTCAATTAGAGGTTGCCAGGACCTTGGCAGGGTGGGACTAGGGAGTAACTGCTGATTCATATGGGCAATTTTAGGGAGGGTTGATGAAAATATTTTAAGATATTGGTGGTGTTACACAACATTGTGAATATCCTAAAGGCCATTGAATTGTACATTTTAAAATGGCAAATTTCACTCATATGTGAATTATATCCCAATTTAAAAAATGATGGGGAACCTGGGTTAGGAGTCTGACTTCAGCTCAGGTCATGTTCTTACAGTTTGTGAGTTCGAGCCCCACATTGAGCTCTGTTCTGACAGCTCAGAGCCTGGAGCCTGCTTCAGATTCTGTGTCCCCCCTCTCTTTCTCTGCCCTTTCTCCATTCTCTCTCTCTCTCTCTCTCTCTCAAAAATAAATAAACCTTTAAAAAACATTTTAAAATGATGACAAAATATTGGTAACAGGTTGGTTAATATAACAATCAACTGTATTTTTTTCTAACTTCTTAAAGCAAATATAGCAATACTTAATTTTTGGTAAGAAGATAAGCTAGGTCTAAAATATTACAAAGTAGTAGTGTAATGCCATGGACTGAATGTGTTCCTCCAAATTCATACATTGAAGTTCTAATTCCCAATGTGATGATATTTAGAAGGTCTTTGGAAGGTAATTAGATTTAGATAAGATCATAAAGATAGAGCCCCATGATGGAATTAATATCCTCAAAATATAGGAAGAGACCAGAGCCCTCTTTCCCTTCCATGTGAGAGAGAGTAAGAAGGCAGGCATCTGCAAAGCAGGAAGAGGGTCCTCTCCAGGCACCAAATCAGCTTGCCCTTGATCTTGTATTTTTAGCTTCTAGAACCACAAGAATAAATGTCTTGTTGGTTAAACCACTCAGTCTATGGCATTTTGTTATAGCAGTCTAAGCTGACTAGACACATATCAAGCTGGAGAAGACAATAATTAAAGTGTGATAACATCCTTGAATGGCTTGGGATGAACATAAAGCTCTTATTTTAAAACTCTATTAGGGGTGCCTGGGTGGCTCAGTCAGTTGAGTGTCCAGCTTCAGCTCAAGTCATGATCTCATGATCTTGGGTTCGAGCCCTGCGTCAGACTCTGTGCTGACACCTGGCTCAGAGCCTGGAGGCTGCTTCGGATTCTGTGTCTCCCTCTCTCTCTCTGCCCCTCCCTGCTTATGCTCTGTCTCTGTCTCAAAAATAAATAAAACATTTTAAAAAAAGGAGAATGTATTTTGCATGTAGAAAGGATACGAATTATTATGACCAAAGTGGAGACTGTATCATGTTATCTTTACCTAATATAGCCACAGTAGCATTTCTGGTCTGATGTGATCTTCTAGAACTTTGGCAATCCCTTACTGAAAAGTGGAATCCATTCCCATTTCTCTGGAAATTGGGTAAGCCTCCATGAGTATTGTGACAAATAGAATATGGTGGACATACTATTGCATGGCTTATAACGCTGAATGATAGAAAATAACACTGCTCATCTGGCTTTCTATTTAGGGACCCTCACCCTTGGAAATGATATCATGTCCTCAGGAAACCGTTATTAAATGGAAATGCTATCTGTGGGTGTTGTGACTGACATTTCCAGGTAAGGTCCCAGCCAACAGCCAGATGAGCAGTGTTATCAAGAACCAGACATGTGAGTCAATGAGGATTCCAGCTCAGCCTTCAGATGGTTCCAGTAGATACCAGAGTAGGAGAGATAAGCTGTCCTCGCTGAGGCCTGCCCAAGTTACAGATTCAGGAGCAAAATAATGTTGTTATTTTAAGCTACTAAGTTTCAGGTAGTTTGTTATGCAGTACAGTCAACCAAACTGTTAAACTCTTTAGTATAACAACCCCTAGCTTGGGGATAGCTGTTTTCTATTATGCAAGAGGAAATATTAGACTTCTTTTCAAATGGCTTTATTTATATATTCGTGGACCTCAACCTTTTGGAGTTTATGACTTGCTTTTAAATCTTAGAAATGTTGTCAGGCACCTGAAGAAGGTAAATGATTTAAAACAATATGAAACATATCAGCAATAACCACTGTCTCATTATTACTGGGTATCATGATATCTCACAGAATTTCTAGAAATCCACAGCTGCACTATTCACTTGGTCTTCCCTCAGGGCTGATTATTTTTGTAGAACTACTTTCTATAGTGACCTCCCCTTTGACCCAGAAATGAGTAAATGTATGTATGGCTCTAGGAAATCCATAACCTTCCTTGGCATTGGCTTCTGTTCCTCTCTCCTCTGCAGTCAGTCTTACCCTACTCTGAGGCAGGTGTTACAATGTGCTCAACTCAATGTTCCTTTTGACAACTGTTACAAAAATAACTGAACCTATTGATTGGAAGTCCGTGTCACTATTGGGATATCACCCACTATTCTGATGAGGAATCATCAATTCTTAACTCTTTGAGGGCTGCAAAGATAGGGAATGATTGTCGCTAGAGTATACCGCCTCTCTAAGGAAATGCATCAGCCCTACACGAAGATGAAATAAGGTGAGATCGCAAAAAGTAGGAAAACCTGCATGCAGTTGTATCAATTTTGAAGAGTTTACTACTATAAAAAGGTTCTTATTGATATTAAAAGGATGGATTCTTAAAAGGACAGTTTCCTTGGACTGAAGAAAATGTCATTACTATTTACCCTCTAAGGCAGCTTCTTTTTCAGGATGCAGATAGTAGACATTAAGTCCAACACAAATTGTCACCTCTCTTACATCTACATAAAAACTGAAACTGAAACGATGTCTGAGAGGGGCACAGGTGAATTAGTGGAGAGAATGAAGCAGGGTTTTGTTAAAAAGTTATATTCTCCTGGCTTTCTGAGGGGACCCCATTCATAGCTTGAACGTGTCCAGGTGACATAAAGAAAGATTTTTATTGCTGAGAAATGCATTTTGCATAAGTTATCCTATTTAAAATGGGATAAATTCCTGGCTGCTTATTCCACATATGTTTTTTAGGCACATATGCTCCTAGGAGATGGATATAAGAATATATTATGACTTAGACATATATATGTATTATATATAATATATAATAGGTCTATCATATATATGTATGCATTATATATGCACACACATCAACACAGTTTCTATCCTTACAGTGTTCCTAGTCCATGTGGAGAGAAGCCCACATACTTAGAAACCATGGTCTAGTCTCTTAGAACGACTCCATCCCATTTTCTAGCTCACTCCATGCCCACCCATGATTTGTGGAGTTCTGAGATCTCTGCTTCATACTCATCACACTGAATCAGCTGCTACTGGGACTGTCAACAAAGTACGAGTGTTTAAAACATACTAGAATGTTTGAAAATCATGGAGGGATACATTAAGGTTAATAAGTAAGGGTAAACTTACAACAGAGGCATCTGGTTTGCGCAAATTTTCATAACCACTGTAATGGGGGGGGGCGGGCGGGAGGAGTTCAGGAGCTTCTCATTGATTCTACAGTTTCCCTCAGTTTCCTAAATACTTAGAGTATTTCTCAAGATACAATAAGAGAAAATGTAAGTGATGTCTTATAGATTTTGTGGGAGAAAATGAGAACATTTAGTTTTTTCCACCACAAAGCTAAAATTAACTTTAAAACTGAATTACTTCATAATTTAAAAACTGTTAAATTTAGCAGGAGATGATATGATACTCTTAGCATACCCACTTTCCTTTTTGGTCTCTGTTTTCTATGATATTCACAGGCATTTGTATTTGTATGAAGAAGAGAGCATTATGTGATTTCCTAAAATATAGTTTCATATGGAGGCCAACTGATTTGGGGTGCTTCTATAACTTCAAGCAGTACAGGGACATGAAATGTGGCTTATACAGTTCAAGATGCTGCTTTTATTATCATGTATACTTTGGTAAATATAGAAACAAATGTTACCCAGAAAATTTAATATTCAATAAATACATTTTTGTATGTTATGTATGTAATCTCTCTGAACTCTTGGGGCTTGAACTCACGACCCCAAGATCAAGAGTCACATGCTCTCCTGATTCAACCAACCAGACACTCCTAATTTAATTAATTTTAAATATGAGTTTTTATTCTTTGTTATAAGTTACTTGTATTCATGAAATGTAGAATTTCTTAGAAAATGCTAGTTTAATAAGGTTAGGTTAAAAACTTAAAAATGAGGAAAATCTAACATTTTTGTAAACAAAGAAAGTGACTTTTGGGGAAAATAAAGACAAAGGTTTTCTGTTTATTTTGTTGTTACTGTTTTCTTTTTACTTCGAAATATAGCATCTGTTGTTAGGTTGATTTTTTAGTGCCTTTGGAAATTTAACATTTAAAAATATTTTTCTATATGCTATAATAGATGTGAGCACAAGGGGCAAGAGAGCACAAAAGGGTGGTGTGGTTAGGGCCGGTTTGGGGACAGTGAGAGACAGGTTTCATGTGGAAGTTAACACTTGAGTAGGAGTTAGCCAGCTGTGAAGGGAAAGAATATTTCAGAAAGAGAACATAAACGAAAGCTAAGTGGAAAAGAGTAATGTGTTTGTGCAATCGCTAGTAATTATGTACTCATTTATGGTGAGAGCAAAAGGTACATGCGGAGTGGCTGGACTTGCGGCCAGAGTTTGGGGGCCACATTGGCTGTGCTCTGCTAAAACACACAGATGGAAAGTCACAATCCCTGAACGTCATGGTTTCCTATAAAGAAGAAAGATAATATGGTCAATTTTAAATGGCATGAGTGAGTGGGTGAAGGTATTTTTATGAGGTAGGTCACATTCGAAAACAAATATGTTTTGGGATGAAGAGAAATGAGTTACATTTTTGCCATGTTCGATTATAAATGTTGCTATGGTACCCAACTAAAGTTATCTACAAGTAGCCTGAAGATATGGTTATAGATCTCAAGATAAAGTTCCTGGCTGGAAATAATTGCCTTGGGAATCATCAACATGTGCTAAAAGTGGGAGGTGTTTACTAACACATTACACCACATGAAAAGTGGATAATAGGACCAAATGAGAAAAATAGTGGGAATGATTTAGAATGTGTATCTTATCAATTAACCAAGATGTTTATAAATTATATAAACTTCTCAGGGACCAAGTTTTGTGTCTGTTTTGCTCATTGCTATCTCATCAGCACCAAGAACAGTACCTGACATTTAGGAGGTTATTAGTAATCTACTATAATGTTTACTAATTTAAAAAAATTAAGAAAGAAATGAATTAATTAATGATACTAGGAAGGAAAGAAGAAGGTTGTGGAGTAGGTGGATCCTGAGCTCACGTTCTCCCACAGACACACTGCAGCAACAACTTCATGTAATGGAACTCACTCTGAAAATTAGCGAGGTTGGCAGAGCAGATCTCTCACAGCTAGAGGCGTAAGGAGAAGACCCATCAAGAAGGGCAGGAGGGAAAGAGACATAGTAGGAAACCAAACACTTGGCATGCAGTGATGTACAAGCAAAAGAATATCACAAGTGTGGATGTTCTCCTTGAGGAGGAAGGGGATCAAATTTCACATTGGGCACCCCTGACCCATAGGACAAGCACTGGGAAGATGATTCTGCATAACATCTAGCTCTGAAAGTCAGCAGAGAGGATGGAATTAAGATGGCAGAAGAGAATGGGGCCCCGAGTTTGTCTCATCCCTGAAACACAGCTTGATCATCATCAAAGCATTTTGAACACCTAGGAAATTGATCTTAGGATTAACACAGCTATATGCATAATTTGAGCCAGAGCACTTGGCAGGTACATGGTGTAGATGGTGAACTGGGGGAGAGAAGAGCTATGGAACCAGAGAGGGGAGAAGGCCTTTTCATGGAGAGAGGACAAAGAAAGAAAAAGCAAGAGTACAGCACATCAAGATTGTGCACAAAAAGCACTCCCACCAAAATTACCTGGAAAGAAAGTGTGAAAACACTCACAGGACCAGAATAAGAAATCTGTTCCCAAAACAATTTATGGAGAGAAATGAGAGAGTTTCAATACTGCCAGCATTCTATAAGCACTGACATGCAAAGTCTCAAGTCTTGGAGCTCAGTACATGGTAGTGCTCCAGTGAGGAAGTAGGATGAATCCCCAGGGGCAGGCAGCATGGTCTGAGAAGTTCATGTGTCACACTAGGGGTAGCAGTTCCTCTACTGGCAGTGCATTTGGTAGAGGCCATATGGCCTCCTTGCAAGCAGACGTCCCAGTAGATCCCAGAGAGCTGCCATGTTTACTGATATTGGAACAAAGATGCCAGAGAGGAGCAAAATGTGGTGCTGTGTGTTGTAATTTACCATAAACTCTGAGTCTCGTCCATGGTGTGATTATGCAAATGTTTTTGAGACCAGCTGGCACCTGGCCATTGATCATGGAGACCCTTCCCCAGAGAATCAGCTTGGATCCAAGGCCCAGGGGTCTCTGAAGTGTGGGATTTTGAAGCACAGCCCCATCTGAGGTAAAACTCTGAAGGAAGGTCCTGCCTGACAGGCAGAAATCTTGAACGCAGACAGGGTAAATGCAGGGATGAATGGAAGCATGAGATAAAGAAAGGTATTTGGCTGGGTGTTTCTGAGGGCACATAATTTCCACGCCAGAAACTAGAGAGTTGGGGGGAGCCATTTTCACCTTTAGTGCACTTGTGCATGAGTGCACACACATAGACTGACCCCAGTGAGCTAAGCAGCACCAAGTAGAGAAAGGAGCCATTACACCCATCCCATCCCACATGTGCCCTCCAGGCACATCCCCCAGAAGACTAGCACAAATCTCTTCCACCTGCTTAGTCTATGGATTATACTGTGCTGAAAAGTGTCAGTTCTAGGGGAAACTGAATGTAGCTTCATTCAGGTTTCATTATATTTGTTTCCTTTGTTTCTGTTTTTGCTTATGCTTTCTTTTTCCTTTATTTTCTTTCTCTTTCTTGAATATAGAAAGAGCAAATTTTGTTTTTTAATTTTTTAAACTTTTTATCCATTTTATTTTATTCTTTTTTTAGTTTTTGATATTTAAATTTTTTCTCTCTTTTTTTGTCTTTTCTATCAATCTTCCATTAACAAGCAGACTAAAACACACCTAGGATCTAGGTTCCCTTATTTTTGTTTTCTTTTAATTTTTTAATTTTAACTATTTTATTTTTTTTCCTCTAAAATGACAAGATAGAAGAATTCATCCCCAAAAAAAGAACAGGAGGAAATGGTGGCCATAGATTTAATCAACACAGATATAAGTAAGATGTCTGACCTAGAATTTAAAATCACAGTTATAAGAATACTATCTGGGATTGAAAAGAGCATAGAAGACACCAGAGAATCCCTTTCAGCAGAGATAGAAGAATTAAAATCTAGTCAGACTGCAGTTAAAAGTGCTATAACCAAGATGCAAACTCAAATACATACTGTGATGGCAAGGATGGATGAAGCAGAGCAGCAAATCAGTGATACTGACGAGAAAATTATGGATAATAATGAAGCAGAAAAAAGAGGGAAATAAAGGCAAAAGATCATAATATAAGGCATAGAGAATTCAGCAACTTATTAAAGAAGAACAATAGTCACATCATAGTAGTTCCAGAAGATGAGGAGAGAAAAAAGAGGCAGAATGTTTATGTAAGCAAATTATAGTGGAAACTTTCCTAATCTGGGAAAGGACATAGAAAGGCAGAGAACTCTCAAGAGATTCAACAAAACCAACCATCACTAAGGCATACCATAGTAAAACTTGCAAAATACACAGACCAGTAAAGATTCATGGAAATATCAAGTGAAAAAAAGTCTTTAACCTACAAGGGAAGACAAATCAAGTTTGCAGATATGTCCACAGAAACTTGGTAGGCCAGAAAGGAGTGGCAGGATGTCTTCAATGTGCTGAATTGGGGGAAAAATACAGCCAAGAACTCTTTATCCAGCAAGGCTATCTTTCAATATAGGAGAGATAAAGAGTTTCCCAGACACACAAAAACTAAAGGAGTTTGTGACCATTGAACCAGCACGAAATCTTAAGTGGGGATTCTGAGTGAAAAAACAAAACAAAAAATATCAAAAGCAACAAAGACTAGAAAGGACCAGAGACTATCAGCAAACACACCAATTCTATAGGCAACACAATGGCACTAAATTCATATGTTTCAATAATCATTCTAAATGTAAATGGACTAAATGTTCCAATCAAAAGACATAGGGTATCATAATGGATTAGAAAATAAGAACCATCTATAAGCTGCCTACAAGAGACTCACTTTAGACCCAAGACACCTGCAGACTGAAAATGAGGGAATGGAGAACCATCAATCATGCTAATGAATGTCGAAAGAAAGCCAGAATAGCCATTCTTATATCAGACAAACTCGACTTTAAAATCAAGACTGTAACGAGAGATAAAGAAGGGCACTATACCATAGTCAAGGGGTTTATCTACCACAAAGATCTAACAATTATAAATATTTATGCTACCAACTGGGACAACCAAATATATAAATTAATTAATCACAAACATAAAGAAACTCATTGATAACAATACAATAACAGTAAGGCCCTTAACACCCCACTTACAGCAGTGGACATAACATCTAAGCAGAAAATCAAAAAGGAAACAATGGCTTTGAATGACACACTGGACCAAATGGACCTAACAGATATATTCAGAACATCTCAACCTAAATCAGCAAACTACACATTCTTCTTGACTACACATGGAACATTCTCCAGTACAGATCACACACTGGGTCACAAACCAGGCCTCAGCAATACAAAAAGATGAATATCATACCATGCATGTTTTCAGATCACAACAGTATGAACTTGTAATCAACCACAAAAAGAATTGGAAAGACCACAAATACTTGGATACTAAATAACATCTCACTATAGAACTAATGGGTTAACCAAGAAATTAAAAGGGAAATTAAAAAGAACATGAAAGCCAAAGAAGATAAAAACACGACAGTCCAAAGCCTATGGGATGCAACAAAGGCACTCATAAGAGGGAAGTATATAGCAGTCTAGGCCCTCCTAAAGAAGGAAAAAATATCTCAAATACATAACCTAACCTTACATCTAAAGGAGCTGGAAAAGAGTAGCAAATAAAGCCTAAAACCAACATAGAAGGGAAATAATAAAGATCAGAGAAGAAATCAAATAATATTGAAATTAAAAATGTAGATCAATGAAACTAGAAGCTTTGTTAATTGAAAGAATTAACAAAATCTATAACTCCCTTTCCAGATTTTTCAAAAAGAAAAAAGAAAAAAAACCCAAACCAATAAAATCACAATGAAAGAGGAGAGATCATAACCAATACTATAAAAATATAAACAATAATAAGAAAATATTATGAGAAATTATATGCCAACAAATTGGGCAATCTGCAAGAAATAGATAAAATCCTAGAAACATATAAACTTCCAAAACTGAAGCAGGAAGAAGTAGATAATTTGAACAGACCAATAACCATTAAGGAAATTGAATCAGTAATCAAAAATCTCCCAAAATACAAAAGTCCAGGGCCTGATGGCTTCCCAAAGTTCTACCAAACATTTAAAGAAGAGTTTCTAATTATTCTTTTGAACCTATTCCAAAAAATAGAAATGGAAGAAAAAATTTCAAACTCATTCTACAAAACAAGCATTACTATGATTCCAAAACCAAAGACCACCTGAAAAGGAGAATTACAGACCAACCTCCCTGATGAATGTGGATGAAAACTTTCTCAACAAGATATACTCCCAAACTGGATTCAACAATCCATTGAAAGAGTTATTCACTACTATCAAGTGAGATTTATTCCTGGGATGCAGGGCTGGTTCAGTATCTTCAAATCAATCAATGTGATAAATCCCAGTAATAAAAAAAAGGATAAGAACCACAAGATTCTGTCAATCGATGCAGAGAAAGCATTTAATGAAATAAAGCATCTTTCTTGATACAAACCCTCAATAAAATAGGGTTAAAAGAAACATAGCTCAAGTCCCTAAAGGCCATATATAAAAGCCCCACGGCTAATATCATCCGCAATGGGGAAAATCTGGAAGCTTCCCCCTAATGGCAGGAACATGACAGGGATGTCCACTCTCACCACTGCTGTTCAACATAGTGTTGGAAGTCCTAGCCTCTGCTAGAGTCAACAAAAAGAAACAAAAGCCATCCAAATTGTCAAGGAGGAAGTCAAACTTTCACTCTTCACAGATGACATGATACTCTATGTGGAAAAATCCAAAGACCCCACCAAAAAATTGCCAGAATTCATCAAAGTCACAGGATATAAAATCAATGTACAAAAATCTGTTGCATTTCTATCCACCAACAATGAAACAGCAGAGATATTAAGAGTTGATGCTATTTACAATTGCACCAAAAATAAGGTACCTAAGAAGAAATCTAATGAAAGAAGTAAAAGATCTGCATACCAAAAACTATAGAAAGCTTATGAAAGAAATTGAAGAAAACAGAAAGAAATGGTAAAACATTCCATACTTATGGATTAGAAAAACAAATACTGTTAAAAATCTATACTACCGAAAGCAATCTACACATTCAACCCAATCCCTATCAAAATAACACCAGCATTCTTCACAGAACTAAAACATACAATTCTAAACTTTGTATGGAACCACTAAGAACCAGAATAGCCAATGTAATGTTGAAAAAGAAAACTAAAGCTGGAGGCATCACAATTCCCGACTTCAAACTGTATTAAACAGCTGCTATATCAATTCAGTATGGTACTGGCACAAAAGCAGACACATGGATCAGAAAAGAATAGGGAACATAGAATACAATAGGGAACCAGACATGGTCCTACAAATATATGGCCAACTCATAGCAGGAAAGAATATGCAATGGAAAAAAATACAATTTCTTCAGCAAATGGTGATGAGAAAACTAGATAGCAACATGCAGAGGAAAGAAACTGGACCACTTTCTTACACCATACACAAAAATAAACTCAAAAGGTAAGTCATCACTCACCTAAATGTAAGACACATAACCATCAAAATCCAAGAAGAGAAAAAACAAACAATCTCTTTGGCCTCAAACACAGTAAGATCTTACTAAACATGTGTCCAGAGGCAAGGGAAACAAAAACAAAAAAGAACGCTTGGGACCCCATCAAGATAAAAAACTTCTGCACAGCAAATGAAACAATCAACAAAGCTAAAAGGCAACTGACAAAATGGGAGAAAATATTTGCAAATGAATATCAGATAAAGGGTTAGTATCCAAAATCTATAAACAGCTTCAGTTTCGACACCCAAAAAGCAAAGCATCCAGTGAAGAAATGGGCAAAAGACATGAATAGACACTTTTTTAAAGAAGACATCCAGATGGCAAACAGGCACATGAAAAGGTGCTCAATGTCACTCATTATCAGGGAAATACAAATCAAAACCACAATAAGATAGCACCTCACACTTGTCAGAATGGCTAAAATGAACAACTCAGGAAACAAGGAAGTTAGTGAGGACATTGAGAAAGGGTAACACTTCTGCACCCTTGGTTGGAATGCAAACTGGTGCAGCCACTGTGGAAAAGAGTATGGAGGTTCCTCAAAAAGTTCAAAACAGAGCTACCCTATGACCCAGCAGTTGCACTACTAGCTATTTATCCAAAGCATACAAAAATGCTGATTTGGAGGGACACATGGACCCCAATATTAGTAGCAGCACTATAAATATAGCCGAATTATGGAAAGAGCCCAAATGTCCATCAACTGATTAATAAAGAAGATATAGTATATGTGTGTGTACACACACACACACACACACACACACACACAATGGAATATTACTCAGCAATCAAAAAATGAAATCTTGTCACTTGCAACAACGTGGATGGAATCAGAAAGTATTATGAAGCAAAAGAAGTCAGTCAGAGAAAGGCAAATATCATGATTTCACCCATATGTGAAATTTAAGAAAGAAAACAGATGAACATGGGAAGGGAAGGAAACATAAGATAAAAACAGAGAGGGAGGCAAGCCATAAAAGACTCTTAAATACAGAGAACATACTAGGAGGGTGTTGGGTGGGGGAAATGGGCTAAACTGGTGATAGGCATTAAAGAGGGCCCTTGCTGGGATGAGCACTGGGTGTTATATATACGTGATGAGTCATTAAATTCTACTCCTGAAACCATTATTACACTATATATCACTAACTCGGACTTAAATAAAATGAAAAGAGGAAAAAAAGAAAGTCAGCAGAGCTTATATCTGGGAACTTTGAAATTCAGTGCACTTAACTCTGGGAGAGTGGAAGGCTATAGGAAATGGAGTCTCTTCTGTCAAAAGGCCTCCATACTTGAACACTTAGTCTTAGACTCCCCATGGAAGTGGCAGTCTGAAAAGTGCCTGGGGTTGGGTAGTGATTTATTGACTCATTTTAGGATGTTTTGCTCTCCTTTTGTTTAGATAGCCAGCTGCTGTGGGAACCAGTTCTTTTTTTTTTCCTTAAGTTTTTGTTTGTTTGTTTGTTTATTTATTTATTTATTTTGAGAGAGAGAATGAGAGCGAGAGAGCAAGCACACGCACACACATTTAAGTGGGGCAGGAGCAGAGGGTGAGAATCCCAAGCAGGCCTAGTGCTGTCAGCACAAAGCTCCATGTGGGGATTGATATCATGAACTACGAGATCATAACCTGAGTCCAGATCAAGAGTAGTTCACTTAACCAACCGAGTCAGCTAGGTGTCCCAGAAACCAGTTCTGATACTCTCTATCTACTTTGCTAGTACCAGTCCCCTGTCCTCCAGCATTTCCCTGGGAACCAGCCCCATCTAATCCACCCACGCCGGCAGATGGGCATCCAAAGTAGTTTCTGCCCTGCCACATCCAGCAGGTCTCAGTGTGACCAGCAGTTCCCCAGAGCACCTGTCACTATACTATACCTTGCTGGCAGCCCAGCTGTGTCTAGTGGCCTTCTAGAGTGACTTCTGCCTTAGGGAGGGATAGCTAGTCCCATTCACCAGTGCACCCAGAGTAGCTACAGTTGGGCTTCTCAGCTCCAATAGGGCCCAGCCCCACACACCACTGTGCCATAATAGTTGCAGCCCACCCACAGTATGAGGGTGCACACAACCCACATAGGGGATACCACTTGAGCACTTGGTTCTGATTCCCAAGGGCGATTGCCCTATGGATCTGAGAAGATGCCTTCTTTCTATATAAGGTCATTACTTTCAAGAACAGGAGATGTAGCTGACCTACCCCAAATTAGCAGATAGTGAGACAAAATGAAACAGAAGAGATTCAAACAAAGGAACAAAACAAAACCACAGGAAAAAAAGAGTTCAAAGTAATGGTCATAAAAATATTCACTGGACTTAAGCAAAGAGTGAGAACTTCAACAAAGAGAGAAAATATAAAAAGAAACCAATCAGAGATGAAGAATACCATAACTAAAATGAAAAATACATGAAAAGAAAACAAAAGGAGATTACAGGATGTGGGCAAATGAATCAACAATCTGAAAGACAGGATAATGGGAAGAAAGTAAGCTGAATAATAAAATGAAAAAAAAAACTTAAAGAATAAGAATAGGCTAAGGGGGCTTTGTAACATCAAGTATAAGAATTTTTGTATTACAGGGTTCCCAGAAGGAGTAAAAAGAGAGAAAGGGGCAGAAATTCTTTAAAGATATACTAGCCGAAAACTTCCCTAACCTGGTGATGAAACAGACATGCAGGTCCAGGAACCACAGAGAACCTTAAATACGATGAGCCCAAGGAGGTCCACACAAAGACATAAAATAACTAAAATGGCAAAAGATAAAGATGGAATCTTAAAAGCAGCAAATTAAATAATAGCTATATACAAGAGAAACTTCCTAAGACTTTTAGATGATTTTTCAGCAGAAACTTTGCAGGCCAGGAGGGAGTAACATGTTATAGTCAAAGTGCTAAAAGGATAAAAACCTATAACCAAGAATACTTTACTTGGCAAAAAACATCATTCAAAACTGAAGGAGAGATAGTGTTTCTCAGACAAACAAAAGTTAAAGGACTTTATCACCACTAAGCCAAACTTATCAGAAATGTTATGAGGATTAAAGAAAATTATGAAAAGAAAAAATTTCAGTGGCAAACACAAACATACAGTAAAGGTAGAAGATTTGTCACTTATAAAGCTAGAATGAAGGTCAGAAAAAAGTAAAATGAATTATGACTCCAAAATTAGTCAAGGGATACACAAAATAAATGGATGGAAAATATGACACCATATACATAAAACATGGAAAGGAGAGTAAAAATATAGTGATTGAATGTTTTATAGTTTACAGTGTGCTTGAACTTAAGCTATTATCAATTAATAAGGATTTCTGTATTATAGGGTGCTATATATGAATTTCATGAAAATCACAAATCAAAAATCCATAATAAATAAAAACAGAGAAAGGAATCCAATCATAACACTAAAGAAAGTGATTAAATCACAAGGGAAGCAAATAAGAGAAGAAAGTAACAAAGAACTATACAACAACAAGAAAATAATTAACAAATTGGTAGTAAGTACATAATTACTTTACTTACTAATTACTTTAAATGGAAATGGACTAACTATTCCAATAAAAAGACATAGGGTGACAGAATGGATAAAAAAAAAAAACAAAAAAAAAAACAAGACCCTTCTATATGTTGGCCACAAGAGACTTACTTCAGACCTAAAGACACATACAGACTGACAATGAAGGGACAAAAAAAACCATACATATGCAAATAGAAGCAAAAAACCAAAAGTTGAGGTAACAAAACCTTTTTTAAATTTTTTTTTACATTTATTTATTTTTGAGAGACAGAACGTGAACAGAGGAGGGACAGAGAGAGAAAGAGACACAGAATCCAAAGCAGGCTCCAGGCTCTGAGCTGGTGGTCAGCACAGAGCCTGACGTGGGGCTTGAACCCACAAACCATGAGATCATGACCTGAGCCGAAAGCTGGACACTTAACCAACTGAGCCACCCAGGCGCCCCGGGATAACAAAATGTTTATCAGACAAAATAGACTTTAAAACAAAGATTGTAGCAAGATATAAAGAAGGACCCCACATAATATAAAAGGAATCAGTCCAACAAGAAAATATAATAAAAATCTATGCAACAAATATAAAAGTACCTAGATATATAAGGCAAATATTAATAGACAAAAGAGAAAAATTGTCGCTAATACAACAATACAAGGGGACTTTAGTACCCCACTTATATCAATGGATAGATCATCCAGACAGAAAATCATTAAAGAAAGATCAGTTTTGAATGACACATTAGGCCAGATATACTTAAAAAATATTTATAGAACATTCCATCTTCAAACAGAAGAACACACATTCTTTTCATACACATGTGAAATATTTTCCAGGATAGAACACATGTGGCCACAAAAATGTCTCAGTAAATTTAAAAACATTGAAATCATATCAAGCATCTCTTTCAACCACAATAGTATGACTAGAAATCATACAGGAAAAAAAAAAACAGAAAAAAACACAAACACATACAGAATAAACAACATGTTACTCAACAACCAATGGATCAGTGAAGGAATCAAAGAGTAAATTTAAAAAATATCTGGAGACAAGTAAAAACTGAAACACAATGGTTCAAAATCTTTTGGATCTAACAAAAGCAGTTATAAGAGGAAAGTATACAGTCATACATTCTTTTTTTTTTTTTTTGAGAGACAGGTAGAGACAGTGTGAGCGGGAGAGGATCAGAGAGAGAGGGAGATACAGAATCTGAAGCAGGTTCCAGGCTCTGAGCTAGCTGTCAGCACAGAGCCCAACATGGGGCTCGAACCCATAAGCCAGATGCTTAACTGACTGAACCACCCAGGCGCCCCTACTGTCATACATTCTAACCTCAAAAAAACTAGGGAAATCTCAAACAATCTAACATTACACCTACATAAACTAGGAAAGGAAGATCAAACGAAGCCTAGAATTAGTACAAGGAAAGAACTAATACAAATCCGAGTTGAAATAAAGGAAACAAGGACTAAGAAAAAAAATTTAAAAAGTCAATGAAACTAACTCATTCTTTGAAAAAACAAACAAAATTTATAAACCTTCAGCCAGTCTAATCTAGAAAAAAATACCAAGGACTCAAAGCAATAAAATCAGAAATTAAAGGAAAGAAATTATAGCTGACACCACAGAAATATAAAGGATTACAAGAAACTATTATGAAAAGTGATACACCAAAAATTGGGCAACCTGGAAGAAATGAATAAATTCTTAGAAACACATTATCTTCCAAGACTTAATAAGAGAGAAATTAAAAAAATTGAACAAGTCAATTACTAGTAAGGAAATTGAATTGGTAAAAAAAAATAAATAAAAATAAATAAAAATAAACTCCCAACAAACAAAAGCCCAGGACCAGATGAACTCACAGGTAAATCTTACCAAATTTTTAAGGTAGAGTTAATCTTTATCTTTATCAAAATATTCCAAAATATAGAAGAGGAAGGAATACTTCCAAATTCATTCTGCAAGGCCAGCATTACCCCGATAACAAAATCAGATAAGACACTCCAGGGAGGGAAGGAGCTAGGGAGGGAGGGAGGGAGGGAAGGAGGGAGAGTGAGAGAGAGAGAGGAGAGAGAAGTAAAAAGAAAACTGCAGGTGATTATTCCTGCTGAACACAGATGTAAACATTCTCAACAAAACAAGAGCAAACAAAATTCAAATGTACATTAAAAGAATTATTCACCATGATCAAGTGACATCTACTCCAAGGATAGTTCAATATCTGGAAATCAAACAACATAATACACCACATTAACAAAATGATGAATAAAAATCATATGATCATCTCAATAGATGCAGGAACATCATTAGGCAAAATACCAATTTATGATAAAAAAAAAAACTTTCAACAAACTGGGTCTGGAGAGAACATACCTCAACATAATAAAGGCCATATATGATAAACTCATAGCAAACAATGTACTTGATGATGAAAATTTGAAAGCTTTTCCTCCAATTTTAGGAAGACAAAGACACCCACTCTCACCACTTTTATTCAACATGGTATTGAAGTTCTAATCAGAGCAATTAGACAAGGAAAAAAAAATAAAGGACATGCAAATTAGTAAGAAAGGAGTAAAACTATCACTACTGGCAGAAGACATAATACTTTATATAGAAAATCCTAAAGACTCCTCCAAAAAGTGATTAGAACTAATGAGTGAATTCAGTAAAGTTCCAGGATACAAAATCAATATATAAAAATCTGTTGTGTTTCTATACAGCAACAATGAAATCACAGAAAGAGAATCACATTCACAACTGTATAAAAAAAAATAACTAGAAATAATTTTAACCAAGGAGGTGAAAGACTTGTACTCTGAAAACTATAACACAATAATGAAAGTAAATATAACATAAATAAATGGAAATATATACCATTCTCATGGACTGGAAGAATTATTAAAATATTCATCGTATCCAAAGCTATCTATAGAATCAATGTAATGCCTATTAAAATACCAATAGTATTTTTCACTGGACTAGAAAAAAATAATCTTAAAAGTTGTATGAAACCACTTAAGACCCTGAAAGCAATAGCAATCTTGAGAAAAAAAGAACAGAACTAGAGGTATCATGTTTTCAATTTTGAAACTTTACTACAAGGTTATAGTAATCAAAAGAGTATAATACTGGCACAAAAATATATACATAGCTCAGTCAAACAGAATAGAGAACCCAGAAATAAATCCACAGATATTACTAATCGATAACAAAAGAGTCAAGAATGTACAATGAAGATAAGACATTCTCTTCAATAAATGGTGCCGGGAAAACTTGACAGCTACATGCAAAAGAATGAAACTGGATCACCTTTTATTCCCACTCACAAAAATAAATTTAAAATGGACTAATGACCTAAACATAAGACCTGGAACCATAAAACTTCTACAACACAACATAGACAGTTAATGCGTGGATATTTGCCTTAGTAATATTTCTCTGGATATATCTTACCAGACAAGGGAAATAAGAGCAAAAATAAACAACTGGTACTACATCAAACTAGAAAGCTTTTGTGCAGTGAAGAAACACAAAAAGGCAATCTACTGAATGGGAGAAGATATTTGGAAATGATGTATCTTTTCAGGGGTTAATATCCAAAGTATATCAAGAACTTATCAAGAACTTTACACCACCACCCCTAATTATCTGACTTAAAAATGGAAAGAAGACTTCAATAGACAGATACATTGACCAACAGACACATTAAAGATGCTCAACATAAGTAATCATCATGAAAGTTCAAGTCAAAACCTTAAGAGATTACCTTGTACCTGTCAGAATGGCTAGTATCCAAAAGACAAGAAGTAACAAGTCTTGGTGAGGATGTGGAGGAAAAGGAACACTTGTACCCAATTGATGAGATTGTAAATTGGTGCACCCACTATAGAAAACAGTATAAACATTGCTCACATAATTAGAAATAGAAATATCATATAGTTCAGTTATTTCACTTCTGATTACCCAAAGAACATGAAAACGCTAATCCGGAAAGACATATGCACCTTTATGTTTATTGTAGCATCATTTACAATAGCCGAGGTTTGGAAAACATCCCAATGTCCACTGATAAATGAATGAATAAAGAAGATGCAGTATATATGCACAATGCAATGTTACTCAGCTATACAAAAGAATGAAATCCTGCCATTTGCAACAGATGGATGGACCTAGAAGACACTATGCTAAGTAAAATAAGTCAGAGAAAGACAAATGCCATATGATTTCACTTACATGTAGAATCTAAAAAAACAAGCAAATGAACAAATGAACATAAAAAGAAACAAAAAATGGAAACAGACTCAGAAATATAGAAAACAAACTGATAATTGCCAGAGATAGGGTGGAGGTATATGTGAAATAGGCGAAGGGGACTAAGAAGTACAGACTTTCAGTTATAAAAAATAAGTCACAGAGAAGTGTACTCAATTATATTATAATAACTTTGTATGTTGACAGAGGGTAACTAAGTGTGGCAAATATTTCATAATATATAATTATTTAATCATGTTGTACACCTGAAACTAATTTAATTTAATACATAAACTATACTTCAATTAAAAATTTAGGCACCTGGGGGCACCTGGATCGCTCAGTTTGTAAAGCATCTGTCTTCAGCTCAGGTCGTGATCTCAAGGTTCCCAAATTCCAGAGCCACATTAAGCTCTGTGCTGAAAGCTTGGAGCCTGGAGCCTGGAGCCTGGAGCCTGCTTCAGATTCTGTGTGTGTGTGTGTGTGTGTGTGTGTGTGTGTGTGTGTGTGTGTGTCTGTATGTCTCTCCCCTACTTGTGCTCTCACTCACTCAAAAATAAACAAACATTAAATTTTTTTTAAATATAGGCGCCTAGATGGCTCGGTCCACTAAGCATCTTCCTTTGGCTCAGGTCATGATCTCACAGTTTATGAGTTCAAGTCCTGCATCAGGTGAGCTGGACTCCCACTTGCAGTGAGCTCAATCCTCACTTTGGGTGAGCTCAAGCCCCGTTTTGGGTGAGCTCCCTTCTGTCTCTCACACTGTCTCTCTCTCTCCTCCCCTTCCCTCTCTCCCTCCTTCTCTCTCTGCCCCTTGTTCACTTGCACCCACTCCCTAAAGAAAAAGAAAGAAAGAAAAGGAAAAAATATATAGACACTGTTTTAAGTGCTCAGAATACAAAATTACTAAGGCATATCTTTTATGTTCAAGGAAGTCACTCTTTTGTAAGGAAGGCATCAAGAAGCAATAACTAAATATGATAAGCAGGAAGTATAGAGGATAATTTAACTGGAAGCACAGCAGGAGAAAAGAAACGAGGACATGGAAAAGCACAGTGTTTGCAGAGAAAAGTATTTTTTCATGTGCCAGAAGCATGAGGCATTCCAAGTCCTAAACATGCAATATGCTTAGTGTGGCTAAATGCGGTAGCTAGTCTCATGTTTCAGCCTTGCAACTTAGCTGAATTTTTTTTATACTTTTTATCTATTTTTTAAAATACCATTTACATGATCAATCTGAATTGCATTCAACTGCATTTAGCAGAGTCTGGAAAAAAAAAAGGCAGCTTAAACTAGAAAAATAGTTTACTTTTGTCATGCAACAAGGAATCCCAATGTTGAAATTCAGATCAGGGACACCTTGTCAGAAAACCAGACTCCTCTGTCTTCCTGCTTTACCATCTTTAGGATGTTGCATTCATTTCCTGGTTCCAAGGTGGTGCTCTGCCTCCAGGCATTGCTTAAAGTTCATCCCAGGAAGAAGCAGAATGTTCTTTTTTTTTTTTTTAAAGGAAAGTGAAGGAAGCCTCATGCAGGGGAATTCCGTTTACACTTCTTTGTCCTTAATGGCATAATTGTGCCACTATATGTAATTCTCATGTTTATTTTAAAGAGACGTAATGATTAGTTAGAATGTATCGGATTGGACTTCCAGTTGTAACACTAGGTCTGACTTGATCACATAAAAGCCATCTTTTTGAGAACATCTAGAAATTATATAAAAATTTAATAACACACATTCCGTTATATACAAAGCTACAATCTTGAAAAAGATACCTCAGATGCTGAATAGGAAAATGGACCCAGAAATTGGAGCAGTTAATGTTGATGATGCTCAGTGGGATAGGGAGGACCTGGGGGTAGTTCAGCCTCTTCCTCCAGGGATCTGTGCTGGAGGACCCATGTGCAGAGATGCCACAGACCTCAGGCTGCCTACGGCATCGTGTGACCAGTGAGAACCTACATTAAGATAAGACCCTCAGGTGGTGGTCCTCCCAATAAAAGGATAGCAGGAAAATGTCACCCATCTTAGATGATCAGAAAGGTGCTGTTTCCTTTTGATCTTTCAATGGAAAAAAAATGTTTCTCCTGAGGGTCTGATCTGGGCCTTATAAGCATGGAAGGTCCAAATTCTGGTTCAGTAAAATCCAAGCCAAGAAATTTACATGAAAATAAGTCCCTGGATGCTGTTACATCTGGGATCATAGACAAAGCAAAAGCAAACTGCTCTGAAGTGACATTCCCACAACTCTGGCAAGTGTGGATTCCCACAGGAAGCCAGCCTCTCTAAAGATGAACTCATAATAATAAAATTGCATAATTCTGAAGTAAATTATTCACTTTGATTGGAAAAAATATCCAAAGAATTTAAGGAAAGCATGTAATAATCTCAAGGAAGGATATAAAAGAAATAATTTAAAAATAATTACAAACATAAAAAAGAGCTGAAATTCTATGAAAAAGGAAGCAAAATACTATGACGAGGTATAAAAAAATTGAAAATACCTAAATTGAAATTCAGATGACGAAAATAGAGTCAATTAGATACAGATGAATAGACAAAGAAATAGCAAGTAGAGCGATAAGAAAAAGTCACACAGTATGTTGTCCAGAGAGGTAGAGCCTGGGAAGATTCAGAGGGTGAAGGACATGGAGGATAAAATAAAAAGATTTTACACATAACTAAAGAGTCCAGAGAAAAGAGTATTAAGAATGGCCAAGAAGTAATATTCAAATAGAAGGATAAGGAAAAAATACTTTCCTAACTAAATATATTACAGTAAAATTTCAGAAAAGCTAAATGCAGAGAACATCTAAAATTAAGGAGACAGAAAAAAACAGGTTGTTTACAAAGAGACAGTAATTTGTTAGATAATTGATTGACTGCTAACCTTCCATGCTAAAATATTAGACTGGGAAACCAGTAGAATTGAGAATTTTTCTAGGGCAATCATTCTAAACAGAATAGGTCTGCCAATTAAAACTCAGCACAAGCATTCCATTTGGGTAAAATACCTATTTTTTCCTGACCAGAACAAATAAGTATTCTGAAGAAAAGTTCTGAAGTATACAATAACTTTTTATCTAATATGCCATTTATACATTTAGGATAAACAAATGGAAAGTTCTGTGCTCTGGTACAAGTCCCATGCCTTTGTTTTACATAGCCATAAATAAAAGGAATTGTTGTATATAGTAAATGGTATGTAAAGAATATTTAAAAACTAATGGAGTCAGGGGTGTCTGTGTGACTCAGTCAGTTGAGCATCCAACGCTTGATTTAGACTCAGGTCATGATCTCGTGGTACTTGAGATCAAGCCCTCCCTCAGGTTCATAATAACAGTATGGAGCCTGCTTGGGATTCTCTCTTTCCCTCTTTCTTTCCCTACCCAATCCAACATCTCTTCCCAATTAAATTAAATAAATAAACTTAAAAAAAAACTAATTGAGTCAAACATCTATCAATATGGAGAGCAGAAGCAATACAAGTACCTTAACATGTTATCAACTAAGCATAAATTTATCTTGAAAATCTATATTAAGTTTAGAAATACTTATGAAAAATTTTAATATATACTTGCCCTTTTGCTATAAGCTTTGAATCAGGATAGTTCTCAGCAAGGACAATGCATAATTCTAATCTTCTGTACCTAAAAATACCTGGCACCCTTATCTTGTACAAATTAAATGTGCTCTGTAATATTCAATCAGAATTTTAAAAACCTGTGAGCCCATCATGATTCTAAAATGGGGAGGGGCAGTTGGAGATCTTCCTTATGGATGAATACCAACTAATAAATGCAAAAATAATGGTACAATTAGAAAAGGCATCACATTGGAACCATTATTACAATAAGTGACTCAAGCTAAGATCACAATTTCCATAGTAAAACCAAAAGGTTAAAAGTTGCTGGACAACAGGACATACCCATTCTCCAAGTGCTGCTTCACAAATAATCTTTTAGAAAAGGAACAGAAGAGCGTGGATAATGATGGAATCTTGTGGATGCTCCAAGAGATCAAACTTAACATGACAAAGAATGAGATGTACTCAGAAGGACATAGCACAAGCTGAGGTAAGAATTTGAACCTGAATTCAAGGAAATAATTAGACAAGCTCTAACTGAGGAACAATCTGGAAAACAAGTTATCTAGAATCTTCAAATTATGATCATGGAAGATGAGGAAAAAATGCTGGGGAATTTTCTCTATTAAGACAAACAAAGGAAGAGCACCTGGGTGGTTCGGTTGAGCATTGGACTCTTGATTTTGGCTCAAGTCATGATCTCCTCGGTGATGAGTTCGAGCCTCACATTGGGCTCTCCACTGACAGTGCAGAATCTGAGTGAGAATCTCCCTCTCTTTCTGTCCCTCCCCTGCTCATACTCTCTTGTTCTCAAAAATAAATAAGAAGAATAAGGAGAAGAAGAAGAAGATGATGAAAAACAAAACAAACAGGACAATAAAAAGCAAATAATGATCCTTGATCATTATGTTCTGGATAAAAAAAAAAGTTATAAACAATATTATTAGGACAACTGGTAAAATAGAACATAAACTATATATTATACTATATAATATGTCAGTGCTAAACTTCTTGTATGTGATCCGTATACTGAAGATATGTAGGAGAACATCCTTGTTTTTAGGAGATTGACCATATGTATTATAACATGAAAAAGGATGGGGTGCCTGGGTTGCTCAGTCAGTTGAGCACCCAACTCTTGGTTTTGGCTAAGGTCATGGTCCCATGGTTTGTGGGTTTGAGTTCCAGCAGCTCTACTTTGCCATTGAGGACCCTGCTTGGTATTCTCTCTCATTCCCTTTCTCTCTGCTCCCCCCCCCTCAAAGCCTCTCTCTTTGTCTCTCTCAAAATGAATAAACTTTTAAAAACATGGAAAAGGAGAGATAGAGCTAATGTGACAAAAAGTGAACAGTTGGTGGATCTTGGTAAATATATAGTGCTCATTATACCAGTGTACAAGCTTTCTATATGCTTGCAATCTAAAAAAGAAAAGTTAGGAAAATGTGATTGTCTTAAATCTTCTATTTTATTATACTTAGAAATTTATGATTCAAATTTCTTGGTAAAATTTTTCAGAAATCAAATAAAACCACTGCCCCATGGTTTGTAAGATTTCACCTATGGTTTGTTAATAAAGTTATTCTTATAACATATCACTCACTATGCCAGATACCATGCTAAGTACTTTAAATATATTCTCTTATTTGCCTCTTAAAGCATCTAACTTGTAATGACTTTTACAATTCACATGAGAAAACTGGATTTTAGTGACATTATGTTAACTTGCCCTAGAGGCTAAATTAAGACTTAAATGCTTCACTATGTTCCCAGAATCCACATTTTTATACAATCTCCCTAGGAAATGTCTGTACATAAAGATTGTGCATCTGAACCAGAAGAGGTGCATGATAATAAAACAAACAGCACTGAATCCCACCGAACTGTGAACTTCCTGACACAGGCAGTTTTATTCTGGAAAAGTGAAATAAATGAAAGTGCAGATTTAAGTACGGTAATACATACAATCACTTTCAGAAATGTTAAATATTATTTTATTGAACTGATGCTATTTGTCAAAGTACATAATACATTTTTGTTCCTTGCATTTGTGATCATCTTTTACTGGTTTATTGCTTAATATGCCCTATTATGCTTCAGTTCTCATTCCTAATCAATGTAGACTAACATACAACATGTGAATAAATCAGACTACCTTAATAACATGTTAGAAGATGAATTCTCTGAAGATTCTTTATTAATTGACTCACTTTTTCTTTGATGTC
>NC_043713.1:52953208-52954349 GCF_006229205.1 Suricata suricatta
TGAACCAGCAAACAAGATTTGCATTCTAGAGGCTGGAGACTGCCATTTCCAAAATAACTTTGGCGTCTGTCATGCTGGGCCAGACGTGAGTGGCCAAGGTGCACAAAAGATCAAAACCGTATTTTGGATTATTCAGTGCTTCCCCCCTTCCCAGCATTGCTGAGGCAAATCTGGGCGTTTCTTTTGATATTCATTTGACTCTGTTTACCTGGTCAGCTGTTTTGTTTTCCCACCTTGAAACCTTTATAAAAGACAGTTTTCTGAATAAAGCTCTCTCTTTTGCCTGATCGGAAAACCGTGAGTTCTGTCTTTACTCCCTGGGTCTCCCTCTCCTGCCCCCTTTTTCTCTCCCTCCTTCAGGAGAAGGACCCATGACGATTCTCCACCCTGCCGGTCGGGGTGGAAGAAACAGGGACCTCCGGGGACGAGCACCCGGCCCGCGGGTTACGACAGACTAGCACACTTTCTGCACATAACATGAGCCAAGTAGAAGTTTTTACATGAATAAATGAATGAATGGATACCCTTTATACATTTTGATATTTTATTGAGTGGCTCATTTTCTATAAAGTATACAATGTTGTTCTCTTAGGCTGAAAGAAATGACTTATGTTGGGTGTTCTTTTAGGTGAAGAGGGATGCAAAAACAAGTATTTTCTACAACCAATAGAACTTTGCCATTTTGGGTATAGTTCTTCTTTATAATCGATGTTTTCAAAACTTTTTCTCCAACTTCTTGTATAAAAATGTCTCCGTATGCCTTAAGCTGTAGCTACCATTTTGCTGTGTTTCTATTGATTCCTTGTACAATAGCTGAAATATTATTCACAGATGGTTTCCTACAATATTATAAAAAAATTAAAGGTTCTCCAGCTTAATATTAAAATAACCATAAAACATTATGTAAAGATGCCTTGTTATCTCATAGAACAGAAAAATAATGACATCAAAGAAAAAGTGAGTCAATTAATAAAGAATCTTCAGAGAATTCATCTTCTAACATGTTATTAAGGTAGTCTGATTTATTCACATGTTGTATGTTAGTCTACATTGATTAGGAATGAGAACTGAAGCATAATAGGGCATATTAAGCAATAAACCAGTAAAAGATGATCACAAATGCAAGGAACAAAAATGTATT
>NC_043713.1:52954449-52956099 GCF_006229205.1 Suricata suricatta
CAATACTCACATGAACATACTTTAGATTTCCAAACTCTAAAATGTGTGTTACATCCATTTGCCAGATGGCATTGGGCACTAGTCCTCTAGGATTTACCTCCCAAATGAGGAACAGGTAAATGCACAAAACAAGAAGGACACTGTTTTACTATTTGTCGTGCCTGCTCACGAGAAATCTTAAATTGTAGCCTTAGATGATGAATCTTAGAGAGGCCAGGCAATTTAGAATGAGTTAAGCCTGAAATTCCTGTCTTGTAAACAGGTATTGTTACAGTTTTAGTTGCTGAAAGGAGACCAGTCACAGATTAAACCTCTCTGGAGTCTTTTGAAATAGTTTGATAACAACAACAAGTTTAGCTCTCTATGTTGAAGTTTTCCTAGTTTGAAAAGAAATAATTTTATTAAAGACCAAGGCTTATTGTAATTAATTCTTGTAAGCACAGCCCCTCGTAAAGTCTTATTAACTATAGGTAAGGATTTCAGGGCCAAAGGAGTTAACTCTTGTTTTGCAATTTGGATGGAAGTTTTAATGCAAGGTCTTAAACAGGGGAATAAGGTCTCTAGTAGACAGCCTTGAAAGAGGCCGAATTTAATTAATATCCCCCAATAGTTTTTGAACATCCTCAAAGTACATAAATGCTCTTTAAATGTAAAGGCTGTTAAGTTACAGTTTAAATTTAGTGACACTTATATTTTAATTGTTAAAGGTGCCTAGTAATGATCTTATATTAAAACACTAAAACTT
Organism: Suricata suricatta; assembly: GCF_006229205.1. Classification (NCBI taxonomy): domain Eukaryota; kingdom Metazoa; phylum Chordata; class Mammalia; order Carnivora; family Herpestidae; genus Suricata; species Suricata suricatta. The sequence goes on from NC_043713.1 coordinate 52,955,195, forward strand.
TAGGAACTGCACATATATTTGAGCAGTTACACCATTTATAAATCACACTGCAGACTGTTAACTCTTAGAAATCTTAGTCTCCCATTAAGGGCTTAGTAATCAAAACTTTTTTCTTTAGATCGTAAATTTTTGAATCAATTAAGTACAAAGCAGCTTTTTAACAGTTTTAAATATTCCCAGTTGTTTTGCCACAAGTTAAAAAGACAAGACAGTCACCTGAGGGATAAAATATCATCAAGATAAGGTGATGATCCCACTGGGTTTCACAAACTGTGGGCAGCAAATTAATCTATTATCTTCAAAAAGATCAGTTCATCAATGCCATTACCCAGTGAGCTGAGCTAGTCTTGTAATGCAACTTCTACTGAACATTAGACAATTTTAGCCATTGGTGAGAACTGTAGGTCAGAGCCAAGGGGTGTTAAATTCTCCATAAACATTATAACTAAGTTAATTAATTTTTTTTAAGCAAAAGAGTAATCAGACTGATGACTCAGAATGAAATACTGCCATTTTCTAAAAGGTCAAAAATATATGACTTAGAGCAAATTAGCCAACTGATGCATGCAGTTAAGATTTATTCCAAACCAAGTAACTATTTTCTAATCATTACATAAAAGGTTAAATCTGACCCTCCTTGTTCTCTCTGAGTATACCAAGGCAAACTAAATAGCCAGTGGCATCTACAGATCCAGAGTCAATGGAAGAGAAAAAAGTACCTGAAATGTTATTCAAGTTGAAGGTAAAGAGGAGCCACAGCCAATCTTCACTGAAATTGACATAAACTCATAGGTTAACCTTCAAGACTAGATATTGCCAAAGGCAACATAAAAGCTCAACCCAAAAACAAAATGAAACACAAAGACCTCCAACATTTAAAACAATTCTAGGAAAAAAAAAAAAAA
>NC_043713.1:52956199-52994269 GCF_006229205.1 Suricata suricatta
ATTGCTGTGAATGGACAGATTTCATTTTTTCTCATTGCCAAATAGTATTATATATATAAACACATCTTCTTTATCCATTTGTCAGTTGATGGACATTTAGGCTCTTTCCATAAGTTGGCTATTGTTGAAAGTGCTGTTATGAACATTGGGGCACATGTGTCCCAAATGTATCAGCACTCCTTTATCCCTTGGGTAAATTCCTAGCAGTGCTATTGTTGAGTCATAGGGAAGTTCTATTGTTAATTTTTTGAGGAACCTCCACACTGTTTTCCAGACTATCTGCACCAGTTTGCATTCCCACCAACAGTGCAGGAGAGTTCCCCTTTGTCCACATCCTCACCAGCATCTGTTGTTTCCTGATTTGTTCCTTTTAGCCACTCTGGCTGGTGTGAGGTTGTATCTCGGTGTGGTTTTGAATTGTATTTCCCTGATGATGAGTGACACTGAGCATCATTTCATGTGTCTGTTGGCCATCTGAATGTCTTCTTTGGAGAAGTGTCTATTCATGTCTTCTGGCCGTTTCTTCACTGGATTATTTTTCTTTTGGGTGTGAAGTTTGGTGAGTTTTTTATAGATTTTGGATACTAGCTCTTTATCTGATAGGTCATTCGTAATTATCTTTTCCCATTCTGTCAGTTGCCTTTTGGTTTTGGTGATTATTTCCTTTGTAGTGCAGAAGCTTTTTATCTTGATGAGGTCCCAATTGTGGCGGGGCGGTAAATCCTTGTGGGTTCGTTCCTGAGGGAGGAAGAGAGAGTAGGGCAGGAAGGAGAGCACAGAGAGTGAGGCAAGACAAGCGTTTTCTGATCAAGTCTCTTTTATTCTTCACACACTCTCCTCACACACTCTCCTCACACACTCTCCTACCACAGAAAAGAAAACCCACACCTACATAGGGTTTAGGGTGAGAAACTGACAGGGTTGGTTGCTAGGAAACAAGGTCAAAGTTAGGGTAAAGAAGGAAACAAACTAAAGATTTTAGCACAGCACGTGAAGGGCAGATACCACCCTGCTTGTAGGCGATTGATCTTTGTTCTTCTGGCTTCTCCTGACAGGGAGGGGCGCTCCCCTGCCTATTTTTGCAACTCCCCTCAGGGAGTGACATTACCGGCTAGTAAATGGCCAAGCAGCTGAATCTTTGCAGCTTCCCACACCCAATAGTTCATTTTTTTCTTTTAATTTCCTTTCCTTTGGAGATGTGTTGAGCAAGAAATTGCTGTGGCTGAGGTCAAAGAGGTTGTTGTCTGCTTTCTCGTCTAGAGTTTTAATAGTTTCCTGTCTCCCATTCAGGTCCTTCATCCATTTTGAGTTTATTTTTGTGTATGGTGTAAGAAGGTGGTCTAGTTTCCTTCTTCTGCATGTTGCTGTCCAGCTCTCCCAGCACCACCTTCTAAAGAGGCTGTCTTTTATCCGTTGGGTATTCTTTCCTGCTTTGTCAAAGATTAGCTGGTCATACATTTGTGGGTCCAATTCTGGGTTCTCTATTCTATTCCATTGGTCTATGTTTCTGTTTTTGTGTAAATACCATAAAAGACCCCAAAGAGCCAAAGTAATATTGAAGAAGAAAACCAAAATGGAAGGCATCACAATCCCAGACTTTAGCCTCTACTACAAAGCTGTAATCTTCATGACATTCTTAAGGACAGGGTAGAGAGATATGGGAAGAAAGGCATATCCATTGAAGTTAGAATAACTATATAACAAAGTAGTAATTCATTTGTTTTATATTTTTAATAACCCTTGATTTGGGAATAATTTTAGATTACAGAAAAGTTGCCAAGATAGGACAAAGAGTTCCTGTATCCCCTACATTCAGTTTCTGTTAATAATTCTCTTTTTTTTCAGCTTTACTGAGGTATAATTGGGAAATAAAATCTATTTAAAGTATACAGAGAGTGATTCTTTTTTTTTAATTTTTTTAATGTTTTATTTATTTTTGATAGAGAGAGACAAAGCATGAGAGGGGGAGGGGCAGAGAGAGAAGGAGACACAGAACCGGAAGCAGGCTCCAGGCTCTGAGCTAGCTGTCAGCACAGAGCCTGACGTGGGGCTCAAACCCACAAACGTGAGATCTGACCTGAGCCGAAGCCGGGGGCTTCACCGACTGAGCCACCCAGGCGCCCCAAGAGAGAGTGATTCTTAAAGTACAGAATACAACTCAAGTAACCGTGGTGAAGTTTTTCAAACCATCACTGCCTAAGAAAGATTCTTATACACCCCCCAAAAAGGATATGTACCCAAGGTCTTACTAAATGAAACTGGTTTGATGTGTTCTTATGATGAGTGAAAAAACTGGTTTTGACATGATCCAAAAAATTTGAAACAATGAGCCTAAGCTAGCAAAGTTAAACAGACACTGATGTCAAATTCCATGAGCAACTTTAAAATGTATAGAAACAGACCAGAAAAGCTTACAAGATCATTTGGGAGGGAAGGACTCAGCATCAGAAAGCTCAATTAGGAAGTCATAGTTGGCATATGTCATTTTTGACAGCTCAGTGTAATGTAATCACTGCAGATTCTCATATAGTCTTACATTGTCGTCTTGCCTTCTCCATGTAAAATTCAGCAAAACCCACATTTCTTAGCTTCCCTGGTTACAAAAGTGCAGGTATGTGACTTAATTTTCCACCCCTTGAATGTACCCACATAAGCAGGTCAGAATGGAACTGCCTGAGTGGAAGGCACTGATACGGGGGCTGGGAGGAGGGGGACTCTGTGGCTACCGGAACTGCTCTGAGATGTGGTTCTGGGAGCTGTCCCAGGTGGCTTTATGTACCTGTTCTTACAGAGTGCACCAAGTTTCTGAGGGCTAACATTTTGTAAAACAAACAACCATATAAATAAACAAATACATTTCCCCACTTAAATGGGATTCTATTGTTTCTCCTGATGAAAGCTGATCACAGAAGCCTTTGCTATGTCTTTGCAAAATTGAGATAATCGTACTTCTGCAAACTTTACAGGAGATTAAAATGCGGTGATTGATATATATAAAACCACTCAAAACGGTATTAAAGAATGATACATATGTAACATTTAATGCAGAACAAACCTATTTTCAGATGCTCCAAATGGCAAACCGAAATCATACTGGAGCCCCTGAAAAGAGAGACATTTTGAAAATATTTTTCAAGAAATTAGAGCTTGCTGGTCTTGGGACAGGCAGACTGGTGAAGGAGTGAGCTTCTCATACTGAAGATATCAAAGCATAACTGGGTATTTAACAAATATATGGTAAATGGGATTTTTATTTCTAAGAGACTTAGACTAGACATTGTTAAGACTTTTTTATAATTCTATCATTCCCCAATTATGGTTTGTCAATTTTACAGGAAGAGATTTTTTGGGCCATTTTCTATGTTTTTGTTTTTGATGTACAATCAAGGTACATTGATTTCTTCACTTTTATTTAATTGTATGAGAAAGCTAGTGTTTATCCCTTTAAATGATAAAAATAGGCAGTCACTAACTTCATGTATATATAATAATATATCAAAATGCCAAATGTATTGATATATATCTAAAATTAAAATATGTTAATACATATCAATATATCAAGATATAAGGGTAAAATTATCTTATAAGATATAAATTAATATAATGACATGGATTAGGAGCATGTAGAGGTACACATGTAAGTACATTGCACACATTTACGAAATAATTTGTCATGGTATGGTTTTGTGCTTATTTGTTCTTTTCAATTTTTATGATGAAAACAGGACTTTTTAATTTATATTTCAGTCTGAGATAAATACTTTTTATCTGGGGTAAGTTTAGTCTACAGGCGCTTCTAGGGCGCTGAGTTTACAAACTCAGTCCCCTAGCATAGTGAGGGTAAACACACACTTATGTGAGTACATGAGTTCCACACTCTGCCCCAAGGGGGCTTTACTTATTCTTCTACTATCTCTTACGTATGTCTTCATCTGCCAGTCTCCCTACTTGAATTAGGAACTCTTAATGAAAGGGCTCATTAAAATAACAGCTTAATGAGCCACCTGGGTGACTGAGTTGATTAAGAGACTTCAGTTCGGGTCATGATCTCACGGTTTGTGAATTTGAGCCCCACATTGGGCTCTGTGCTGACAGCTCAGAGCCTGGAGCCTGCTTCGGATTCTGTGTCTCCCTCTCTCTCTGCCCCTCCCCTCCTGGTGCTCTCTCTCTCAAAAATAAACAAACATAAAATAACAGCTTCATTAAGATACAACTCATACATGATATGATAAACCCATGGACAAGTCGATGTTTTTTCAGTATATTCTCAGAATTGTACAAAGATCACCACAATCAAGTTTTGAATATTTTCATTATACCTAAAAGAAACTCTGTAATGTTAGTCATCTTTCCTCTTTTTCCCCACTCTCCCCTCTGCTTAGTCCTACATAACCACTTTTTTTCTTTTCTGTCTGTGTAGACTGGCCTGATTTGACCATTTCATATGAATGGAATCATACAATATGTACCCTTCTGTGGTTGGCTTCTTTTCCTCAGCATGTTTTCAAGTTTCCTTCATGTTATAGCCCGTATCTGTACTTCATTCATTTTTTATTGCCAAATATTATGCCATTGTCTAGACATACTCTATTTTATTTACCCATTCATCAGTACATGAACACTTGAGTTGCTTCTTATTTGGGGTTATTATAAAAAGTGCTGGTATTAACATTCATGTTCAAATTTGTGTGTGTGTGTGTGTGTGTGTGTATAAGTTTTAAATTTCCACAACTATACATGGGTCATGTGGTAACTTCATGTGTAACCTTTTAAGAAACTGCTAGAATGTCTTTGAAGAAGCTGCTAGAGAGGCTCCTATGTGGCTCAGTCCATTGAGCATCCAACTCTTGATTTCAGTTCAGGTCATGATCACACAGTTCATGAGTTTGAGCCCGCTGTTAGGCTCTGCACTGACAACGCAGTCTGCTTGGGACTCTCTTCTTCTCTCTCTGCCCCTCTCCAACTCATGTTCGTTCACTCTCTCTCTCTCTCTCTCTCTCTCTCTCTCTCAAAATAAATAAAGTTTAAAAAAGAGAAAGAGGGGTGCCTGGGTGGCTCAGTCGGTTAAGCGTCCGGCTTCAGCTCAGGTCATGATCTCACAGTTTGTGGGTTCAAGCCCCGCATTGGGCTCTGTGCTGACAGCTAGCTCAGAGCCTGGAGCCTGCTACAGATTCTGTATTTCCCTCTCTCTCTGACCCTCCCCTGCTTGCACTGTCTCTCTCTCTGTCTCAAAAATAAATTTTAAAAAAAACATAAAAAAGGAAAGAAAATGTTTCCAAAGTGGTGACACCACACAATTTCTCTATATTCCCCTCCAATACTTCTTATTATCTGTCTTTTTATTCTAGCCATCCTAGTATGGTATGAAGTGATATCTCATTCTAGTTTTGATTTCTACTTCCCTAATGATGATGTTATTAGTCTATACTGAGCATATTTTCATGTGTTTGTTGGCCATATGTAGATCTCTTTTAGGAAAAAGTCTATTCATATTATTTGTCCACCCTTTGATTGGAGTATTTGTGTTTGCAGAACTGAGCTGTTAGAGTTCTTCATGTACCATAGATATAGTCTATTATCAGGTATATGATCTGCAAATACTGTGTCTCATTCTGGGGACTGTCTTTTCACTTTCTTGATGGTGTCTTTTGCACACAAATGTTTTAGATTTTGATGATGCTTAATTTATCTATGCTCTCTTTTTTCACCTGTTCTTTTAGTGTCATAGCTAAGAAACCATTGCCCAATAGAAAGCCACAGAGATTTATAATTGTGTTTTCTTCTGTGCATTTTATATAGTTTTAACTCTTGGGCCTTTGATCCAGTTTGAATTAATTTTTGATAGGATCTGTGATAGAATTCAGTTTTATTTTTTAAATGTGGGTATTCAATGGACTCAGTACATTTTGTTGAAAGATTTTTCTTTCTCCATTGAATTGTCTTGGTACTCTTGTCCATATTTAATTGACCATATCTATGAGGACTAATTTTTGGACTTTCTTCTGTTGCTCTACATATCTGTCCATATTCATTTTTGTGACTTCTGCAACTATCAATGTGCATGTCCCCTACTTGGTACAACATATTTCTAATGAGTAGCAATAAACCAGGAATATTAGACTTTCCTGTCTCCTGTCTTGAGAAAAAGATCTATTCTGTCGTCGAATGAAGTAGTCTATAGATGTCAATTATATTTAATTGATTGATGGTGTTGCTGAGTTCAACTCCATCCTTACTGATTTTCTGCTGGCTGTACATTTCGAAGAGAGGGGTGATGAGTGTCCAACTAGGGTAGTGGATTCATTCATCTCTTTCTCCTTGCAATTCCATCAGTTTTTCCCTTGTGTATGTTGATGCTCTGTTGTTAGGTGCACAGACATTAAGAATTCCCATGTCTTAGGATAACTGATCTTGAACTATTATGTAACACATTTCTTTATCCCAGATAGTTTACTTTAAAGTCAGCTCTGTCTGAAATTAATATGGCTGCTCCTGCTTTTGATTAATATCAACATTGTCATTTTTCTCCATACTTTTCCCTTATATTTAAGTGTGTGTGTGTATGTGTGTGTGTCTTTATATTAAAGTATATTTTTGTGGACAACATAGAGTTGGATTGTGTTTTTTGATCCACTATGACAATCTCCATCTTTTAATTGACACATTTAGACCAGAGGCATTAACAGAGCTTATTGATATCATAGAAATAATATTTACCATATCTTTTGCTATTTTCTATTTATTTTTGTTCTTTGTTCCTATTTTGGTCTTCCATTCTTCTTTTGCCTTTTATAATCTTAATTAAGCATTTAATGTATTTCTATTTTGTTTCCTATCTTAGCATATCAGTTATACACTTTCTTTTTTAGTTCTTTTAGTGGTTATGCTAGAATTTGCCAATATCCAAGTTGACTTTCAAGTAATATTGTATCACTTTACAGTATAGCTTATATAACAACATAATCCTAATTCCTTTTTTCCATCCCTTGTATCATTCCTGTCATACATTTCACCTATGTATAAGCATAAATAAGCAAATATATAATCATAATCAAATACATTATTGGTGTCATGATTTTGACCAATTACATATTAAATTTTTAATAATGAAAGATTTTTCTTAAACTATTTCTTCTTTAGTGTTCTCCCTTACTGTACATAGATATGAGCTTCTGACCTATAATATTTTTCTTTACTCTAAATAACTTCTTTTAACATATTTTGCAAGGCAAATCTATTGGCAAGAAATTCTGTCCATTTTTGTATGACTTTTTTTCTCCCTTACTTCTGAAGAATAGTTTTACAGAATTCTGGGTTGCTGTAATTTTTCTCTAAACACTGATAATGATTCATTCCATGGTTTTATTACAAGATCTCTGAGGAGAAGTCCAATGTAATTATCTTTGTTCCTTTAAAGGCAAGGTGCTTTTCCCCCCTCTGTGTTCTTTCAGGATTTCTCTTTTACCTTTGGTTTTCTGTAGTTGGACAATTACTGGCCAAGTTATAGGTTGGTTGGTTGGTTTGTCTGTTTTTGGCATTTATCCTCCCTGGTGTTCTCTGACCTTCTTGAATCTGTGGTTTGATTCATTAACCACATTAATTTGAAGAAATTGTCAGTCATTACTCTTTCAAAAATTTCTTCTGTTTCTTTCTTTCTTTTATCTCTTTCTAGTATTCCCATTATGCATATGCCACCCCTTTGGTAGTTCTCCCAGAGTCCTTGGATATTGTTACGTTTACGTCACTCTTTGTTTTTTGGTTTTCAAGCATTCCATTGACCTATCCCTCAGGTCATTTCTTTTTTTCTTCAGCCATGTCCAGCCAGTCAAATAAGCACATTACAAGCATGCTTCATTTCTGTTACTATGCTTTTTGGACCTTAGGATTTCCACCTCTCCCTCTCCATTGTCCCTCTGTTCCTGCATGCTACTTTATCCAATAGGGTTCTTAGCATATCAATCATGTTCTTTTAAATTCTCCATGTGACCATTCTACCATTATTGCCATGCCTGATTCTGATGCCTGTCATTTTTTACTGATAGTCAGATATGATGTACTGAGTGAAAGGAACTTCTATAATTCAGCCTTTAGTCCTATGGTGGGGAGTGCAGGGAGCGTGGAAGTATTCTATAGTCCTGTGATTAAGTTTAAGTCTTTCAGTGGGCCTATGGCCTCTGGACAGTGAACTTCACAAGTATTTCATAGTTGTGTTTTTCTCCTTCCCTTAGATGGGTCAAAATGGCTAGTGGTAGTTGGAGCTGGGTATTTTCCTTCCTACGTCTGTCGGGTTCTGATAGGACCCCAGCAGTTTAGTCTCTGGTTCACCAGTTGCTCCTGCAGGAAGGCCTTGTTAATAAGTGCTCTGTTCAGAATAGTTTAGAATGGTTCCTTTTCCTCTTGCCCTGCCAGGTGCAGGATGGTATTTTTCTGTGATAGTTACCGTGCAAGCATAATGGAGTTCCTGAAGTTAAATCTCATAGTCGTGTGGAGCCTCCTATGACTGAGTTCCACTAGAGTGTTAACCCTAATAGTTGTCTTCATTGAGACTCCAGAAATCCATCAAGCATGGTTTGGGTTTTCCTACCCTGGCACTGGTTCTCAGAAAGCTTCTACTCACGAGTCTCTCCTCTGGTAAGTGGCGGTAACCTATACTTGCCCATCTCTACAGTTTGGTGGTCAGTGGTTTGTCCTACACTTTCCCTCTCTTAAGAATACCATAAGAGTTGTTGATTTTTCAGTTTGTTGTTGTATATCTTTCGTTCCCTTAATAATCTGGCAAGAGATGTTGATTTTTCAGGTTGTTCAGTTTTTTACTTGTTAGAATGTGGTAGAAACTTCCAGTCTCCTTATATCTGAAACCAGAATCTACAAATCCTTGCTTACTATCTTTACAGTTGCACAGCTATCTGTGGTAGCTTTCTGTAGATTTACAGCAGTAGAGTAGAAAGAAGCATTTTAGCCCTTTAATTCTGTTATGTATTTAATACAAGAGTGTCTAAGCTCATGGTAAAAAGGGCTTGACTCAATGTCACACAAAAGAAAATCACTCATTTCTTTGTTATCTGTTTTTCTGTTATGTAACTATGTGATCTTCTTCTATGTTCTTGTCAATTCCATTCTTATGTAGGTAATAAAGTTAAATTTATAAGAATTGCAACCCTGATTTTTCTTAAACAGAAAAGAGAGTCCATTTTGGTATTTTAGATCTTATAGTCTTCTGCATTACATAAGTCTAAAAACTAGAAAGGCTAAATGAGAATGCCAGGAGGCCATTTGAATATATCAGATATAATGTTGTCTATTTTCACTATTTGCCAGCTCATATGTAATCTCATTTTACCTTTATCTCAGCTTTGGAGGTAGATGCCGTTAAACTGATTATTCTAAGAAGAGATACCCTAAGCACAGATAAGTTGAAGAACTTAGCCAAAGTCATAGAAAGATAGTTTTGGAGCTGGTTATTTGAGTTCAGTTATGATCAATTTCAGAGCTCATAATCTCAACAAAAAGTTACAATAGGATTTATTATGATTTCTTCCTTTTGTTAATAAGGAAAATAAGATCTCAAGATATTTAATGATTAAACTTAATTAGGCAGAGCCATGGAACACAGTTGTTCAGGTTGTGTCTTGTAGAAAAGTAAGATGATCAGTTACACCATGGTGCTAGGAAAGAATTCATTCAATCCATTGTTTTCCAATATAGCCTTGCAAATTTTTGCAGAGTCCTATCATGTGCTCTTTAAAACTCCATATATCTATTTTTTATTTTTACTCTTGTGGTTAGATTCCAATCTTTGATATGGTTCTCTTCATTTGCAATACAGATAGAATTGTCACAGCTCTGGAATCCTGGAGATATTAAAAAAAAAACCTGAATGTTTTTAAAAAAAACCTTTCATATGGTAAAATTAATCTTTTGGTTATAACAAAGTATCTACCAAGCAAGTATCACACAGAGTACTTTCCTCTAGAGTCACCAGTAATCCTGGTTCGGCTGGAAGTTGGAGTGATTCCTAGTACACAGTCCTCTCAGTTTTTAAATTGGGGCAGTCTTGAGCAAACTAAGAGGAATAGTTGGTCCCTACTTCTATCATCTTAAAATATCCTCTCTGCAATGATTTTATTCATATGTGGAATTTAAGAAACAAAACAATAGAGCACAGGAAGAAAAAAGAGAGAGAGAGGCAAACCAAGAAACAGGCTCTTAACTACAGAAAATCAACTATCAGAGGGAGGGCTTTGGGTGGACGGGTTCACTAGGTGATGGGGATTAAGGACTGCCCTTGTGATGAGCACTGGTTATGTACGGAAGCACTGAGTCCCTAAATTGTACACCTGAAACTAACACTACCTTGTATGTTAACTAACTGGAATTTAAACAAAAACTTACAAAACAATTTCTCTGCAATCCCCCTGCATCCCGTTCACTGATTCACCAAACCTCAACCCTTAGGAACCACACGTCTATTTGCCATTTCTATGTTTCTGCTTTTTCGAGAATGTCATACAAACTGTATCATACAATGTGTATCCTTTGGATTCTTGCCGTATTACGTCAGTTCTCTGAAGGACTTAAGAAAACTCATTAATTTACAGTTTGTCCAGATCTTCTTTTGTCATCAAGTGGGAGTGTTGCTCTCCACATTTCTAAGCCAAAATCACTCATCCACATTTTGAATGAAGGGAGAAAAAAAATCTCCAACAACACAGAAACCAAATGGTGGTCTAAATTTCTGAAGTCCTTCCATATGATAAACAGAATGAAATATATGATAGTCTCATAGGTTTTTTTTTTTCAAAAGGCTATCCCAAAGAAGAATGAGGCCAAAACAAAGGGAGGAAACACAAATACTCAAAATTGTAGAGAATACAAAATGCAGGCCTAAGTGCTATTTAGACTGTAGCAACACAATAGCCCCGTTATGACTACCTGGGGGAAAAATATACCTTTAAGCAGTTCTTTGCTAGCTGTTATTGTACTCTGGTATCACCAATTAAAGACCAATGTTTCATGGCAAACAGTGATTGGTATCATAACTCTCTTTCCATGTTGTTATAAGAAATACACAGTTGGCAATCACTGTTTCCTAACAGACTCATCTCCTCACAATAATAAAATTATTACTCAGCAACCTTGCAAGTGATTACAAATTACTGCAATAAGCAAAAGGTATTCAACCTCGTTATTGCACAACCAAGGCACTTTAATATTAGTCAAAGAAATTAGTAATAAACAAATGAGACATTTCTTATTACAAACACAACTGTATATTTCTGCTTACCCCTCCCCCTGAAAATTCATTGCACGTTTGATAATGTAGATTATGATCCTCTTTAAAACACTGCCACTCACTATACGACACACTTCTGAGATTCACATGTTTAAGCCTCCTTTATTGAACAGAGGTGTAATAATTTTAGATCAAAATATAAAGAAAGAAATTTCACTCAGGGTAACTGATGAGAAAGGGAGAAGGCAAATATTATATTATGCAGTCCTTCAAATAATTTGCAGAAATCAAAACTCGCACAAAAAAATTCTATTCTTGTCAGTAACATCATCAGAAGCAGATCAAAGCCAAGGATCATACCAGTAGAAGCAAGGCAGGACCACCCCTTTCTGCATCTAACACAGAATCTAAGGTACATGTGAGAGAGAAAAATAAAAATGGAAAGAAACACACATACAAATTAATTGGTTAAAACTGGTCATATGGTGAGAACTACTTTGGTGAGCAAGACAAAATCTCAGTTGCCAGAATTGGCACAAAGTCAGAGTCTAACTTGACACCAATTCCAAACAAATCAGTCATAGATTCTTAAACTATTTCCAAAATCAGGGTTTCAAAGTTAAGTTGGGCATTTTGGATAGAATGGTACATGTTAAAAATTCAAAAGTGGCATTAGGCATCTGGGTGGCTCAGGTAGTTAAGTGTCAACTCTTGATTTCAGCTCAGGTCATGATCCCAATGGTCCTGAGATGGAGCTATGCATCAGGCTCCAAGCTAAGCATGGAGCCTGCTTAAGATTGGCTCCCTTCTTCTCTCTCTGCCTCTCCACTGCTTGGGTGCATACACACTCCTTCTCTCTCAAAAAAGAAAAAAAAGGAGGGAAAGAAAAGGAAAAGGGGCAGAAGTTGCTAACCTAGAAAAGCCTTAAATAGCTAGTAAAAAAAACACAAGTATAAATAAACTTAAAAAAATTTTTTTGAATGCTGAGAACAAAGTGAGGGCTGAGGAGGGAGGGGGGAAGGGGGTTATTGTCGTGGAGGGGGGCACTTGCAAGGAAGAGCACTGGGTGTTATATGAAAACCAACTTGGTAATAAACTACTTAAATAAAAAAATAACCACAAGTATACTTGATAAATATGTCTAGAATGCCTACTCAACCCACTGTTCAAAATCCATCTCAAAGAGGCTATACTAATATAACTATGCAAGGCTAAATGTTCTCAAGGATTTTAAAGCTACCCTGTGATACAAAGGATAACAATTGTGTACTAGATAGAACATTCCTTGTCCTTTTGCTTCTTGGTGATAGACCCCCAAATTTTAGCCAGTGACAGTCTCCTGGAACCAGAGATACATTCCCTACCCTACCTCACGGCCATATGTGGCCATGTGATCAAGTCTTGGCCAATGAGGCTTTAGCAGACATGTGAGACTTCCAGGTTCTTTTAAAGGGGAGGCAGACAGCCTTTCTCTCTTTTGTCCTTTCTGTTGCTAAGAGAACAGAAATCAAGAATGGAGCTCAGTTTTCTTGGACAATGAGTTCACCTTGATAATGGAAGAGACATACTAAAGAGATTAGAGTAGAAAAGTACATGAAAAATAGGACCCTAAATCATGGTGAAACGGAAGAGCCACCATACCAGTCCTGGATAGTGTATCTCCAGACTGCTTTTATGTGAAAGAGCAATAAACTATCTTTGAAAAAACAACCTAATCCTAACAAATGTATGATTGGATGTATGTGTGTGGTTCATTGGTGAAAATACATAAAGTCTATAGATTTTCAGAGGCATGAATCATTTTTAAAAATTATGCTACCAGGGCTCCTGAGTGGCTCAGTCAGTTAAGTGTCTGACCTCAGCTCAGGTCATGATCTCATGGTTTGTGAGTTTGAGCCCCATGTCAGGCTCTGTGCTGACAGTTCAAAGCCTGGAGCCTGTCTTCAGATTCTGTGGCCCCCTCTCTCCCTGCCCCTCCCTTCCTCGTGCTCTGTCTTTCTCTCTCCCTCTCTCTCTTTCTCAAAAAAAAAAAAAAAATGGTACATCTATGAATTCCTATGTCCCTGTGATGGCCAGTTTCATGTGTCACCTAGACTAGGCTTTTATCCCAGTAGTTCAAACACTAATAAGGTGTTGCTGTAGGTATTTTGAAGATATATCTCAAGTCTGTAATCAGTTGACTAAGTAAGGGAGATTATTTTAGAAAAACTGCATAGGTCTGATTCAATTACTTGAAAGGGCTTAAGAAAGACTCAGTCTTTCTGATAAAGAAACTATACCTGTGGATGATAGATTCTACTTCTGTCTGTGAATCCCAGCCTGCCCTTCCTCATGTCTTTATATCCTGCCACACAGACTTGTGCCAGGCCTGCCCAGCATCTCAAATCACATAAGCCAACTCCTTACCATGAATCTAATGTGTATCTCCCACTCTTCTGATTCTCTGGTTCAATCTTGACTGATACAGCCTGAAATTAAAAAAAAAAAAACAGAGCAACAAACAATTGGGACAAAAAGGGGAAAATTATATGAAGAAATGTATGATTTTTAGTCTACCACATATTTCTTCATTTCTTTCTTCTTCCATAAGGCATTGGAAAATTTGCGATCTTAAGCAACGTGACCCTGCTTTTTAAAAAAAATTTCTTGGGGCGCCTGGGTGGCTCAATAGATTAAGTGTCCAGCTTCAGCTCAGGTCATGATCTCACAGTTCATGGGTTTGAGCCCCACGTCGGGCTCTGTGCTGACAGGTAGCTCAGAGCCTGGAGCCTGCTTCAGATTCCGTATCTCCCTTTCTCTCTGACCCTCCCCTGCTTGCACAGTCTCTGTCTCTCAAAAATAAAATTTAAAAAAATTTATTAAAAAAATTTCTCTAAATATCCTCTCAGACTTTTTTATCCTATGACATTTCCCTGTTAAGACCACAGCCAATGGAAATATTCTATTTTGCCTTAGGAAATAACATTTGTGATAGATTATAGACAACAGCTTTGATTCAGCTACACTATCACTTTGATTCAGTTTTCCATTTCTTTTTTAAGGTAGAGTCTGGAAATGGTTCCTAGCATTCACAAATTGGCTCACGGATGGATAATTTTCATCACTTCCTGACATCTTTCGAGAAATAGCATTAGGGTCTCTGCTTATATTCTTTCTTCTCATAGATAAGAGAACAGGATGTGTATTTTGAGCCTTGACAATTGAAACTGCATTTTTGTGTATACTAATTAACTCTTGGGTCAGCTGGGAGAGAACACCTATCACAGTACTGTGCTGGATCCTGAATCACTGTGTTATTTTTAAGTATTTTAAAGATGGTAGTTAGTCAATGTCAAGAGAGTGACTTTCTAATCAGGACATTTCCCTTGATCTGGTTTTTTAAGAGTGTTTTTAAGAATACAAACTGATGGAAATGATAGTGTGTTTTATATGAAAAAAAAAACCCCAAAGATTTCATAGTTGTTATGGACTGAATGTATGTGTCCCCCAAAACTCATTATGTTGAAATATAATCCTCAATATGATGGTATTTGGAGGTTGGGGTCTTTGGGAGATAATTTAGTCATAAGGAAGGGTAGAGCCCTCATGAATGGCATTAGAGTTCTAGCTCACAGTCTCTCTCCACCGTGTGAAGACAGCAAAAAATTGACAGTGTGCCACCTGGAAGAAGGTCCTTATCAGCACCTGACCATGCTGGCACTGTGACCTCAGACTTTCAGCCTCCAGAACTGTGAGAAATACATGTCTGATTTTTACAAACCACCCAGTCTAGGGCATGTTGTTCTAGCAGCCTGAACTGATTGAAACAGTAGTCAAGTCAATCCTAGGAAACAGTGAGGTAAGCAGAGTTAAAAGATGTATCTACTATAGGATTTTTTTTAAGTTTATTTGTTTACTTTGAGTGTGGGGAGGGGCAGAGAGAGAAGGGGAGGCAGAGAGAATCCCAAGCAGGCTCCACACTGCCAGCGCAGAGCCCAACATAGGGCTCAAACCCATGAACTGTGAGATCACAACCTGAACCAAAACCAAGAGTCAGATGCTTAAGAGATTGAGCCACCCAAGCGTCTCTCTGCAATAGGATTTCTGAAAGCCACCGACATGTGAATGTGCATCTTAAGTACCCAAAACTGTAGTCAGCATATAGCATTTTCTATTGTACAGAATCCAGATCTGAGCCACTTGTCCCAGATAATCTATTTGACAGGTTATTGCCAAGAGGAATAAATTTTTTCTAAGAGCTTCCACTAATATCTGAAATACGAGGCAAATTATCCTATTATAGAGTTTCTCCAGGTAACCTAATGTAAAATACCATATACTCATCTGCCTAACCCTGAGTGCTACACAGGATACAATTTAGAGTCTGACACTGTAAATTCCAGAACCATCACAGATAATAGGTAACTTTGCCTCACCTACAATATTAAGTTTAAGGGATTTTGTGACTTCTTCATAGTTTCACTCCTGCATCCAAACTCCACTGAATATTTTATTTCAGTCCCCTCCAATACCTATTGCATATAGGAATCATTATCGATTTTTTACTACCTCTTCCTTGCACAAAGCATTCGTGAAATCTCGCAAATAGGCAGAAGCCTTGTAGGTTTTAAAATAATAATTCTGCTAGTCTAGGCTGTGTGCAGCTAAAATTCATATAGAGATCTGTTTCTGACTTTTAAAATATGATGTTTTTGCATGGCTGCTAAGAAAACTGGGATTTTTTCCAACTTTCCTTTAGTAGGCCTTAAAAAATCTGCCTACTTAAAACATTTGGAAGGGTATTATGGCTCATAGAACTGGATATAGTCTTAGCTCATCTAATCTGAACTAATGATAAATTGCCCACATTTAGCACAACGATAACTTTTGTGTTCCTAGTACACATTCCATTTTTTTTCTGTGTTCTATTTTGTTCTCTTCGGCAGCATCTTTAGTAAACATCTCAAGTAGGAGTCAGAAACAGACATGGAGAACATTGTTGGTGCACAGACCTTCCGCGTACCAGGCCTAGAACAGACACCATCAAGGTCTAGGTGGTGCTATCACCTTTTCATTGTTGACTTTTAACATACTGCTGTGGGGAAAGTGAAAAGATATCTAGTGATAGTGAAAAAGGTTTACATCGACTTAGAAAATATTAAGGCAGAACTCAATGATATGTTTAGAAACCTGTCTATGAAAAGATGTCCCTTTTTTTCCTTTAGTCTTTTCAAATGTTTTAATATTTGTCAACATTCTTATTTAAAAAAATACAAACTTTTATTTCCCTTTTTGATATCTTAAAGCTAAAAATAAGTGGGATACGAATCATACAGATTAATCATTAATTTTATGAAAATATTAAATTTGTTTTAAAATCCTGTACCTTGATCCTCTGTTATTTAGATGTTTTTGTTGTCCTAAAAATAACTCCTTTAAAAAATACGCTAAGGCAATGCCGCCCTTAAAAACAGTATAGACAACTTGTAAAATGTCTTAAATTTTCTACTTTTTAAATATGTTTTCGAGGAGAGAATAATAAAAGATAAACATATCATTTCTAAAAGACAAGAGAAAAACTAAAGGAAAAAAACAATCAGTTATTGTATATCCATCCAGAAATAACAAAAAGCGTTTGGTCCTTCCCTACCTCCCTCCTTTTGGAGGGCATCAAATCTTCAGTCATTCCATGTCTATCAGGCTTTGTGTAAATTATATAATGCTATGACCCATACAGTTTATTCCAAGAGCACTGCAGAAAAGAACTGAGTGTATGAAGCCAATGGAAAATAAAATTAATTCCCTAGTGGTTTTCAGCACGTCTTCAATAATATGTTAGAAAATTTGCTTCGCTCCTCCTTTCTCTCATGTATCACAATTGGTTATGAATCTGTCTCCTCCTCAAACTACAGAGAAACAACCCAAGTCTTTCCCCAGGCCATGTTTTCCTCCTTCCCCTTTTCCTTTTTATTTTCTAGAACATTGGTGAAAGGATATAAGAGGGGAGGACAGTGGCAGACCTGAATTTATTTGAGAAGACAGACAAGAGAAATGCCTGGGAAAGTCTGAATTAGTGTTATTGTCAACACGGTGTCATCGAGTGCACATGTTCCTAGATATTTATGAAATGTTTGTGGATTGTTTCTGCCACAGCCTCATATGCTTGTCAATCTGGGTGTTTACTCTTTATCTTATTAATTTTTATATGCATCCTGATTTTCAATCAGTTATAAGCATTACAAAAAATAATTTCCCCCAAGTTTATAATTCACATTTGTCTACACCTGTTTGTCTACTTAGGTCTTATTTATGTATTTATTCATTTTAAATGTTTATTTATTTTCAGAGAGGGGAAGAGCATTAGTGGGACAGAAGCAGAGAGAAAGAGAGAGAGAAAGAGAGAGAGAGAGAGAGAGAGAGAGAGAGAAAGAGAGAGGGAGGGAGGGAGGGGAGGGAGAGAGAGAGAGAGAAAGAGAGAGAGAGAATCCCAAACAGGCTCTGTGGTGCAGAACCTGACATAGGGCTCGATGAACATCAAGTACCCCTTTATATATTTTTTAAATCCATAGTCAGTTATGTAAATTGTACATAGTTTGCCCAGCTTCCATTTTCAGGTCATGTATGATAATGTGTTCATACAGAAGTGTAAACTGTCACATATTCAATTCCATTGTCTTTTCCTTCTTCGTTCATTGTTTTTGGGGTATAGGGCCACATCCCACACTTACAACAACATTGCTGTGTATTTCTCCTAGTACTTTTAAGACATTTAAAAGATTTTGAAACCATTTACTCACCTGAGATTTATTTCAGTGTAGTGTGAACTTTAATACCTTTATTTGGTATATTTCATCATTAATAAGATAAGCTGAGAAGCTTTACTTGGGTTGCTAGGGATTTAAAAACCCTAAATAACTTAAGTACATTTGCTTAAGTGTTCCAATACATTTATATGTAAGTCAGTTTGGGTTGAGGACTTAATGTTATGTGGAAAAAATAATTTTATCACTTTCCTCCATTTCTATTTGTTGTAGTTGTCTGCATCCCAACTCCTTTGAGCCTGGGCCTATTATACTAATTTATTTTAAAACTGTAAAGGTTTAAATAATCTCAGAAAAGGGAATAATGTTGACATCACAGATAAGTTTTCAAATATATTCTCTAACACTGATGAAGTTTTGGACTGATGGTGGGGGCGTCCAGAGCTGATGGCCAAGAAAGAATTCTGGAAGATGTCTTTAGTGCAAAAAGTGATTTTTTTAAAGCAGGGGGACATGACCCATGGGCAGAGAGAGCTGCGCTGGGGTTGTGACGGGTAACTGATTATGTACCCTCAGGTTGGCAGTGGGTCAGGGATAGAGTAAATCTCTAAGGTATTTTGGAAGTGAGGTTTCTGGGACCTTGAGGGGCTAGCTGTTGCTAGGGAAACACCATTTATTACCATTTAGTAAAACCTCAGTCATGAGACCCTTCAGGTGTACATCAGGGGCCATAAGCTTGGACTATGATTGCCAGCATATATCTTAGGGGAGTTGAGACAAAGGAAGTTTCCAAAGGAATTCTTATGTGTTAAAGTAGACTTACAGGATCCTCGAGGTTGGGATAACATTAAGATTCTCTTTTGTCCCTGGCAAAGGGTCATCATGGAGGCAGCTGAGCTTCTACAGGGAGGTCACTCTACCAGTTTCAAGGACTTGTCAATGAACCTTAGGCAATAAGGGAATTTAATTTGTCATTTGCCTTCATTTCCCAGATCACCGTGGCAAGCACTTAAAACCCTTTCCTCTGTTAATGGGAAGCCAGGAGCGTCGAAGGAATATCACATGGTTGCCCTGGGAGGTTGGGGGGAGTGCTGTTTGCCCGTATTTTGCCCCGTGTTCCATCAACACTACCAACAACTTGCTCTCACTTCTGGCAGGATGAGAAACTGCTGTGGATTTGCTGGCATTCAAGACGAGGAAGGCACCGTTCTGCTAGAAGACAGTCTCATGGTTTGACATTGTTAGTGCTTTTTTGTGGTGGGTTCTGTTCTTTTCCTTTTTCACCCATTTGTTTGAGATGTTTGCTTGACCTAGAGTGACCCTTATGATATTGCAGGCTGACTCGCTCTCACTCACTCCTTTTCTCTTCCCTGGTACTGTTCGGTGTGTGATCAATCAAGATCTGGGTGTTGCCTTAGGAAATAAGGAGTCCAATTAATTCAATAGCCCAGTCGCTGCATATTCTTACTCAGTTAACCAGAGTTCAGATTAGATTGAGACTAAACCTTGCATCAGTGTCATAATTTTTTTGTGTGTTCTGGTCTCATTATTCTGTTAGGTAACTCCCTTGAGAGCATTTTGAAAAAGAGCCTCTGTCGGATTTATCTCTAGGTTTCTGGCCCTAATGCCATTCAATACAAATGTAAACTCACCATGTGTTCTCAGAAGCATTAGGTATATGGGCTTTTCATGTGAAAGACCATCTTGCATTCCAATACTATTTCGATGATGGCTAATATGAATGGAATTGAGAGAATTCGGGAAGAATTTGGGGAAAATGAGGCATAAGGGGCCATGTGGGTCCAAACTGTGCAAGGCTTCCTTCCAACACCTTGTGAAATACTGGCAATTTTCTCATAAGAGCAATGGGAAGGCTTTTGAGTGTTTTGAACAGGGAAACAAAATTATTATAATAATCTTTTAGAAAGATTCTTGATGAAAAGAACTATTCTTAACTTTTCATTGCTTGACAGCTATCTTATGATCATTTATCAATTCTATTGTATTCTCATGATTTTATTCAGATCTCTTTCATTTTTTAATTTTCATTTTGCTTATTGTTCAAAAACTTAACATGGTATGTTTGAGTCTATCATTAGTGTTGGTTTTGCCTATTCTCATATTTTTTACTCCTCTATATTGATGTAATTTATTCAGCCCATAAAATTTCTATGAAAAATATATCTTTATAGTAAAGGAGAATCCTTATTAAATGCACACAAATCACAACACAATTAATGTTTATACATAATTAAATTAACTTTGCAAGGTTTATGAAATTGTTTTTTGGCCTGAGTCCAGAACATACAAAGCAAAATGTGGAGATGACCATGAAAAATACATTAGAATTGGAAGAACACGGGAGAAAACCACCACAATTTTGTCAACACTTTAGAAGCTTACCTAGCTCTCCAACTCCTTGTCATTCTCCTTTAGCTGGTCCCCTAGGGACCAATAAAAGATGTTCTGGTTGGAAAACTATAACTACCAGTGCAGAAAAGAATTGTGTTAGGTTTATTTCATCATGTCACGGAGCCTTAAGGAAGGCAATAAAAATCTCTAATGCTCTCCAGAATAGGAAAAGTTTACCACATGGAAATAAATGTTCTAAAAAGACTGCAGCCTTTGAAGAAAACAGCTCAACTCCTTTTCAGTGAAGGGAAAGAAACACTGTGTATCCATGAAGTATGTAATAAGAGATGGAATGAAAAGAACTTGATGGGAAATACAAAGACAAATAACTAAACTGAAAAATGGACAAGGGATTTGACTAGACACTTTTCCAAGGAACAAACACAAATGGACAACAGGCACATGGAAAGATGCTTAACATGATTAGTTGGTGAGGAAGTGTATATCAAAACCAGAATGAGATACCCCTTCATACCACACTAGGATAGCTAGACTCAAAAAGTAGGAATAATAGCAAGTGTTGGCAAAAATGTGGAGAAATTGGAACCCTCATACACTCTTGGTGATGTGAAATGATAAAGTTGCTTGGGAAAGTAGTCTGGTAGTTCCTCAAAGGAAAACGCATAGTTATCTTATGACCCAGAAATTACACTTACATGTATACCCAAGAAAAACAGATTTCCACCCAAAAACTTGGAAATGGCTATTCAGAGCAGCATTATTCATGACAGTCAAAAATTGGAAACAACTAAGTGTCCATCAACTAACTGATTAACAGATACACAAAATGCGATCATCTATATAATGGAACTTATTTTTTCATAAAAAGGGATAAGTTTCTGATAAATGCTACAAAATGGGGGACTCTTGAAAACATGTCAAGTAAAAGCAATCAGCCACAAAATCTATTCGCATGTGCTGCCCTAAACAGGGAAATCTATAGAGACAGAATGTTGATTAGTGGTTGCTTCAGGTTAGAGAGGACAGATATTTAGGTGTCTACAGGCATGAAGTTTCTTCTAGAAGGGATAAGACAGTCTAAAACTGACTGTGGTAACGATTGCACATATCTGTAAATATACCAAAAATCATCGAAATTTATACTTTAACTGGTGAGTATGGGTATGTGAATTTTTTCTAAATAATGTTTTTTTTTTTTAAACAAGAACTCAGGAAGTCATATCATTAGCCCTTCTAACTGTAAACCCTGATTGTATTTATCATAGATTTTAATATGGATTCAAAAGTCAAAATGCACCACTGCAGAATCATACTACAATCATATTTCATATTATTGTGACACTTTAAAAAGGTAAATACTTTGAGGTCCTGCAAAATTCGCTATTCTGAAATATGTACTCCTTTGACACAATATTAAGAACCCTCCCAGAGGGCAGAGTATGTAGGTTACACTAGCATTCAAAACACTATTCCCTCTCTTGTATGTTATTTTGCAGAGAACATGATCTTATTGATTTAATTTTTTAATGCTTTTTTAGCATTTATTAATTTTTGAGAGAGACAGAGTATGAGTGGGGGAGGGGCAGAGAGAGAGACACACACTCAGAATCCCAAGCAACCTCCAGGCTCTGAGCTGTCAGTACAGAGCCCGACGCAGGGCCTGAACCCACGAGTGGTGAGATCATGACCTGAGCCAAAGTTGGACACTTAACTGACTGAGCCACCCAGGTGCCCCCATAAATCTTACTGAAATAATAAACCACTTATCTTTATAAATTATGATTCTTTAAAATATCCATGAGATTGAATTATAACTTTAAAAATAAGGTGATAAGTAATACTTGTGTTAATTATAAATCCAGAACAACTATCTTATTCTTATCTAGGTTTTAGGTGGATAACAGCTTGATACTAGTATAAAAACACTGTAATTCCAATTATATAAACAGATTTTTCTGAGACTTCCTCAATTTAAATTTCTAGTTTCACAGTCTCCATATATTCATACCTATCAGCCAGCATGTCCAAATTTATCACTTGACAATATAACAATCCTGTTTTCATAGAATTATTGGATGACAGACTTCAGAAATGCAAATGCCCACACACACATAATTATTTTACATATAAACTTATGTGTTTATAATTATTATATATTTATAAGTATATATATTTCATATGTACATATGAAATAACTGAAGAAGATTGATAAATTAATTCAAATCAATGATTTCAGTTTAGAAGTTTATCTGAGAAACTCAAATCAAGTGTACTAGGGGTATGTGCCATAATATCAAATGCCGTAAGCCAGGCTATCACTATAAAACAGAAGTACCATTATTGTGCAAGACGAGTAGACCATTCTCTAAAGTGGAATTCCGTCAGCTGGTTTTCTGGAATTCTCCCGCTAAGTATTCCTTTTGACTCAAGGATGACGGTGAAAAGTATATATTCCTAGTTGCCTGGCTAACTGCCATTCTTCTCGGTGCTCCACAAAACCTCCTAGTTACTTTAGGCATTGGCAACCAACTCTTTCCCAAAAGTCTCCATTTCTTAATCTTTTCACAGGAGATAACTGCTCTCGTCCCATCAAGTAAAATGTACTAAGTCAGTGCTATATGCATTTTGGTTATTCAATTCATGCTTGCTAGATTGAACAACCAATTGCCTTTGAACTCCTTCACTGGTTTCATCCAAATAGCTGGATGTTATAAAATTACTATCAAAATCTTAAAAGTACTAGTTTATAATGAGCAAGGTCCTTCCAGGACTTAAACTTTGAGCAGGCTTGGTTAGGTACTTTTAGAAGCTATATTAACTCTTTAAAACCACAAGGGACCTATTTAGTAAATTGCCAGTTCTGTGCTAATTTGCATGGCTGACTTGCTCTAAATTTTAGTTGAGATGGGAACTTGGTAAGGCACAGTGAATGAGCAGTTATTGTGAATGACTATACGTGAATGAGCCAAATTATATTATAACTGAACATTAGACATTGCTAAATTCACAAAATGTTTCCAATAGTTAATATATAGGATAAGATAGTATAAAAAAGATGCTCTGAAATATATTGGTTCAGAGAAACTTAATATGAACATTTCTTTGTCACACAATAGAAGGTTGGAAGAGAACATGATAGAAAGTTAACATCGTATTGTCTTCATTACTGACCCAAACTGGTAGCAAGCTGCTGATTTAATGGTGTTGAGAACAATTCTGCTTCTTGAAATCATCCAGAGACTAACAATCCTTTTATCCTGCTTCCTGGTTATGTTTTAAGGTGTTGTCTTTGTTCTGAGTCAAAGCTGTATAGGGCAATATATTTGTTTTCCAGCTTTTAGAGAGGATGGAAGAGATTTGGAGTGGTGACATTTCCTTTTAAGGAAGTGGCACTTGTTATTTCCATTCATATCTTATTGGTGAAAACAGTCACATGGTCACTCCTGGCTGCAATAAAAGTTGGGCAGCCAGATGTCCTGCTGAAACTCGGTGGGCTTCTGTGGCAAAAGGGGAGGATGCAGAATGGTTCCGTGGATGGAAGAGAGACGTGAAGCAGTGACAGTGACAGGGCTCATCGACCCTCACAGCGATCTAGAGAGGCTGAATGCGTACTGTTTTCTTATCTTTTACAGAGGGCAAAATTAAACCTGGGAAGATGGAAATGAGTTTAAACTTGTATGGATTATAACTGAAGCCAACAGATAATTTCTAAAAGAGACAAGAAAAATATTAGAAGAATGCCAGAAGAAATGGCTAAAAGAGTTAAAAGGGAACGTCTCCAGAGAACAAGGCTTGAGGTTTGTGGAGAATGGAAGAAGATGCCTCTTTTCATTGTAAACATTTTGGCTTAATCTGATTTGTAAAAATATCTGCATATATTGCTTTGATAAGAGTTGAAAATATGAGGAACACAACTTTAAGGTATATACCCATATGTAAAACCACCAGCCATAATTGTAGCAGATTGCCTCCACTTATCTCTAATGGTTCCTGATAATATCAATTCTCTCTAAATGTTCTCTAGGAAATGTTAAATTCTAAGTCATGATATTCTTTTGAAAATAGATATGTCAAAAAAATTCATCTCATCGTACCGAAGTCAGTTCTCACCACCTCCACATCAGAAATCCACCAGATTTGGGTAGAGGGGAAAAAACAAGCTGTTATGCTTCATTTGCCTAAACATTTTCCAACACCTCAAGTCTCAATGGGTAGTGACCTTCACTCAGTTCAAGTCCACTTGTCCAACCTGAGCAGTCAAGGATTCGAGAAGCAGCAATACCCTTTAGATTATTGCATGATTAGTCAATATATGACACTTACATAACACTTTTGTTACTGAATAGTCATTGAGCATCTTCTGAAAACTTTCCAGTGATGGGGAGCCCATTGGCTCACAAGTCATTCATCCTTTATTTGAAATACATTGTATACTTCTCCACCCCTATACCCATGTACTCAGTTTGTATCACTCCTTGTGCCACCCTTTCTTCTCCATAAAACAGATAGTGTAATCTTTTTGAGAGAGTGAGAGAGAGCAAGAAAGAGTGAGCGAGCAGGAGAAGGGCAGAGAAGGAGAAGAGGGAGAAAATCTTAAGCAGGTTTCATGTTCAGCATGGAGCCCAGGGCAGGGCTTGATGTCACAACCATGAGATCATGACCTGAGCTGAAATCAAGAGTCAGATGCGTAACCTATTGAGCCACTCAGCTGCCCTGATGGTGTAATATTTTTAAAATCATGTATCTTCTCATATGCCCTAGCTTTTCCAGTAAGATAGATGTACTTTCCCTAACATGGCACAATGCTATGATTACCTGCCTGATATCCTTCTGAAGAGCAAACTTCACGAGGGAGGCAACATTCAGGGCATGATCACTGTTGTATCTTTGGTAACTTACGATGGAACTGGCCCTTGGTAGATTCTTGAATGAATACTTATGTCTCTGCTTTAATTGCTGGAAATGTTTTTTCTATATTTGGTAAAAGTATGTTTCCCTCTGAGGCTACACAGAATAACCCCTGTTCTAAAAGAGAGCCCTTCACATATTTAAAAACCATGATTATTCTTTACTTTTATATCTCCTATATGCTTGGCTAAATATTAATATATTTAAGTTATTTTATATTACATGTTTATATGAGTTTAAGGGAGCACAATAGATCATAATGCCCATGTAACTGTAGACAAATTGAAAAATTTTGTTACGGAAAGAAGTCACATGATGGAAATTTATTAAACAGACAATATGAATTAGAGTATGTGGCTAACATGTGGGATACAATGGGCTTGCTACTGCTTGTACTCAGCTCCTGAGAATCTGGGTATTGGGCCAAAGAATCATGAAGAATTTGGTTTTGTAGAATAGATGACTTACTCTCAATTGCTAGCTTGCAATGACCTGGGATGGAGAAGTCATAATTACTATAAGCACTTACACATTCGTGGAAGATCACAGCTCCTCCCAATTCATGAATTAGTGATTGTCATTTACCAGCAACTCAGGTCATGGGTTAAGAGACAAGTAATGTCACCATGTTGGAGGTCTCTCTTGATATGGAAATAGAAGAAAGGCATTTCCCCTCTAAGCCTGTAGTTAAACCAGACTTTCTCATACTATTTCATGTCATTAATTTGCATAACTATAATACAGGCCTTTATTTTTTTACTGTCTAATTTTATTATTTATTTCAGATTATAATTCTAAACTGTCAACTTTGTTCTGTCCACCTGCCACTTAATGTACAGCCATTTCCAGCTTTGTATAAACTATGTCTTTTATAAGTACTTCTATCCTTATTCAAGTCATTGGCTATCCTTTTCAACAGAATGATACAAAATCCTGAAAAGAGGCCACTTAAAGTTTCTGGCCAGTGGAAAATTGCCCTAGGGAGCATGCTGTACCTGAATCTGCTGCTGGTCCCACAACCACTATATGCCCTAGTGTTATCGTATATGGTGACCTAAAACAGGCACCATGTACTATCATTTAAGATGGCAAAGAAAAAAAACAAAACAACCCAGCAAATGTCATATCCCTGTGCTATCACTTTTTGGTCTTTTCTGTAGATCAATTTACTTGATTTAGAGTTAGTAAATCTAGTTTCGTAGATTGTGTTCAGTGTACAGATACCCTCTTGCGTGTAGGACCACACAGGAAACAAGGTCAAGTTGAATACTCTTGAGTTTTCTATTACAAATAATTTCCTATAACCATGGTGAGCTTATTCTTTCGAGAAAAAAAGTTTACATTACCTACTTGACAGTTGCTGGATACATTATACTTGCGGAGCTAATCAGTTTTTCCCTTTCCTCTCTTACCGATTTGGCAGTGAGGCAAAGAAATTACCATGTGATTCACTCAAGGTTCATTGCACTTCACACATCTCAGGAATGAGACTGCGTCATCATACTGTGTCATCTACAGCTTCCATATTTTTGTTGCTGAAAAAACACCCAAACCTTTTGGTTTTGACAAACAAATAAATTTATATTGTTCTTGGATTTTCATGTCAGAAAATTGGTTAGCACTTAAAAATATGACATTTCAGTAAAATTAATCTATATAAGCAGGATCTCTTATTAATTCTACTTTTATAAAAATCATTGAGCTTTCTATTTTCATTCCAAGTTAATTTATATGTTTATTACAGATTTCAACTACATAGTGTGTTTAAATTGCTGAAAAACTCACTACCTTATTTTTCTTATTTGCATTACAAAACGGAATTATAAGTTCTTTCAAAAAACCTGTTCTTCCCATGATTATTTTTGACATTTAAAAGAGTCTTATTTTCCTGTATTAAAATATTCATGATGAAGCACAATATTTGTCCTATACAATATTCCTAGTGAATATACAGGTTAGATGCTATTTCCTCCATTTCACAGGTCAGTAAACACAGCCTCAGAAATGTGATGTTCCTGTGATGAGGAAACATGGCTTGTGGCAGGACCAGAACCTGAGCCTTGCTCTCCTAAATCCATTCACTTTACCATGACCAGAAGCAGTAGGTGCCGTAAGAAACACAAGAGATAATGGTCTTTTTAATAGTAGCCTTCTATCAAACTGCGGAAAAGATCATGTGGCTGTCCATCATACTTAAGATGGTGATTGCGTTTTAAGGCAGTGTTAGCTTTAAGAAGTCAGACATGTCCAAACAGTTCTGCCTGATCATTTTAAAGTCCTGGTCCTAGTTCACATTTTTGTACTTCCAAGTTAGTTACCATTTCAATCAACCAAATGCCAAGACATTGCAGCAGGCATGGAAGAAAACACTGAGTACCATGTCCCTGAAGAATAGCAGTGTGTATGTGTGCGTGTGTACAGGGAGCTAAAGCGCTGAGGACCCAGAATAAGATGTGGTTCCCATGAAGCTTGGTGACATCCTACTCAAGTGACCTCAGCTTAATTTATTCAGGTCCTGCTTTCAGGTTTTTCGTTGTGTGGCATGGGAATAGTAAACCCTACCTCACAGTATTGAGAAGGGGATCATATATGAAAATATCCCTGAAAGGCTTTGTAAACTATAAAGTACTTACAAATATTAGATGTTATTTTTAATCCTAAATAATTCTCAGATTAGAGAATATAATATGGGTTAACTTTGCTTCTTGGAAAATCCCCATAAACATAGAAAATGGTCCTTTTGAACAAATACAGAGGCTGTATCGAAGAATATAAAATTCAACCTCCGAATTGTTTGCTTATGATTTGTACCAGTGTTCTGGGAATAAAGAAGAAATTGTACTGTTCTTTTGCTGTGAGCACAATATCCAGCATATGCTATTATAGTTACTCCAAACAAGACAGAATTTGGTCCATGTGAAAGGATGCTTCTACTCAGGTGGTTTGGTGGAAGCAGTATTTCTATAAAGCAAAAATGTCATCTTGTTGATCTGCGTCCAAACACAGAACCGAACAGTTCGCAGACTGAGAGGGAAGTCATAATGAGCTCAGCCATGGTCCATAGAAATGCTGGACTGGTCTCAGCTGCAACATCTCCTGGTGTGGCAGGAGGCCAGCCAGCTGGCAGCCAGCCACAGCTCTTCACTCCTGATTTGTACTGTGTTGGTGTTCTCTCGCCAATTCTGGTCCCACCAGGGCACCCCACTGTTGTCTAGGGGAGACCCGATTCCGCATTCAAGTTCCGGCTCCAGTTTGCTGAGAAAGCTATGCCCAGTGCGGCCTGGTGGTGCTGTGATCACAGAAACTCAACCCAAATGGAAATTCAAATCACCTGGAATTCTTCAATGGCTTTGCTTGAACTCTTTGGAATTCTCCTCCATATACACATATCTTTCACCTGCTTCCGTACTTCTAACAAATGATTCACCTCTAATTCTATACAATAGTCTTTTCTATGTTTGCTTCCACAGTCTTTCCTCAAGATTCTACATTGCATGTGTGAGTGTACACACACACACACACACACACACACATAATCAGTCTGGTAGGGGCAACTCCTTTGCTCAAGTGCAGAGAGGGGAAGACACTGAGAGAATCAAGGTGGGGTTCTCTGCTGGGAGGAAGGAAGGCAACATTTAAAATCCTTCTTATTTTAGTTTTTATCCCTTGATAGTTCTTTTTAGAATTACCTTCAAATAGCTAAGGTAAACTGTAATGCTCAGGGAGAATTTATTAAACACCAAGAGGACATATGAAAATAAACACAAAATTCATAAGGAATCAGCTTCCTCCTGAAGCTGCACTGTCTACAAAGCTAAGAAGAAAGAGAACCTTATGCTAGATCCAAACCTAATGTGTGGCCTCAAACACTGAGTCCCTTGTTCTTGTCCTTTATTTTCCCCCACCCAGAATCCCAGAAGCAGCTTTTACTTGCTCCTAACCTCCTGCTTTTGGATCCAGGAGATCCAGTCACCTTTCCCACTGTTCCCCCCCTCCCTTTTCTTTAACTATCAAAATAATTTTCTTTCCTGAAATAGAGAGAAAGATGTGAGCCCTTCAGAGGGGGTGGGTTCCTGGTCACTCCCTCTTGAGGAAAGGTAAGTATGACTTGGTGCAATCATTTTAAACCTCGCTGTGACTCAGAGTCCCCTCGGAAACTTGATCAATGCAGATTCATGGATCCAACACACAAAAATTCTGATTCAATTAGTTTTGTACAGAATTCTGTGATGTGTGGTTTTCATAAGTGCCATTGTTTTTTTCCTTGGGTGGCCCATGAGATATAATTTAAGAACCAATGATATATTGGAATAGGCATTTGCTTAGAAGCAGGCAAGATTGTGATCAAATTTCAGCTTTGTCATCGGCAAGTTTTGTCATGCGGAAGGGATTTTCTCATTTCCTGAGCCTCAGTTTGTATTATTGATTTAAAAATATAAGAAACAACCAGAGGGACGCCTGGGTGGCTCAGGAGGTTGAGTGTCTGGCTTCGGCTCAGGTCATGATCTCACAGTTTGTGGGTTCGCATCCCACATTGGGCTCTGTCCTGACTGCTAGCTCAGAGGTTAGAGCCTGCTTCACATTCTGTGTCTCTTTCTCTCTCTACCCCTCCTCTGGTCATGCTCTGTCTCTCTCTGTCTCTCAAAAATAAATAAATGTAAAAAAATTAAAAAAAAATAGAAACAACCAGAAAGGTACATAAAATACAGATTTTCAGCTTGGCAAGTGATTGTAAACAACAAATCTGCTGAGACCCTCTGGCTGAGGATGTACACAAACCCGTTTCTCCAGGCGTGCTCAGTCCTCACCCCTTCCTGCCCACATCCAACAGCCATTCTTCCAAAGTTTAAGGTATTCCTTGCCTTGATTTTCTTCACAGCTGTATTATCTAGGTATCTCTAACATGTATAGTTGATTTCTACCTTCTCTTTGAAATTTATCCAAATGGGATGATGCCATATTCATCCTTATGTGTCTGGCATCTTTTACTCAACATATATGTCTTTAAGATTTGTCCATGCTATTGTGTGTTTCTGTAGTTCATTTTCAATGCTGTATAATACCCCATAATTTGAATATACCACACTCCGTAACTTTTATATTACTGATGGGTATCTGGTTTGTATTTGGACCTTTTTTTGAACATTCCACCCTATAGTCTTTGGCATGTATCCTAGTGCATATAAACATATATTTTCCCTTTTAAGTTTGTTTACTTATTTAGAGGTGGGGGGAGGGAACACACAGCCACGTGCATGCATGTGGAGCCAGATCCATGGCTCAATCCCATGGACCATGAGATCATGACCTGAGCTAAAAACAAGAGCTGGGCACTTAACCAACTGAGCCACCCAGAAGCCCCTAGACATACATTTCTGTACACTGTGAAAGTAGGAACAGAAAAGGGCAGATGTATCTTCAGTAGTAGTCAGAACTGCCAAATTGTGTTGAAAGTGGTTTTAAAAACCTATAGTCCTATTAACTGTGTATAATAATTCTGATTGCTTCCCTTCCTCACCAACATTTGCTATTGTCAGACATTTTAATTTTTGCCAATCTGGTAGACTCATACTAATATTATTGTGGTTTTAAAATTCATCTTGGTTTTAATTTGTATTTCCCTATAATTTTTGAAATATAATTTATTGTCAAATTGGCTTCTAAACAACACCCAGTGCTCATCCCAACAAGTGCCCTCCTCAATGCCCATCACCCACTTCCCCTCTCTCCAACCCCCCATCAACCCTCAGTTTGTTCTCTGTATTTAAGAGTCTCTTATGGTTTTCCTCCCTTCCTTTCTGTTTATAACTTTTTCCCCTCCCACACCCCTGGGGTCTTCTGTTAAGGTTCTCAAAGTCCACATAAGAGTATTTCCTTATAATTAATGAGGTTGAGAACATCCTTCTAGGTAATTAGTCCTGTCAATACTCTCTTTTGTGATGTACCTGTTCACATCCCATGCCATTTTTTAAAAATTCAATTCTTTTGCTTTCTCTTATAATTCTGAAGATATTTATACACTTTGGTGCAAGCCCGTTGTTAATGATGGATCAAAAATAGATTTTCACAATGTGGTGTTCCTCTTTCCTTTATCATTCAATGAGTTCAAAAGTGAGTCAAATTTACCCATTTTTGTCTTACTTATATAGCTAAGTCTTGTTTTTAAAGTATTTTTTAAATTATATTTTTATCTGGAGATCATGAGGATAGCCTATATTACTGTCAATGTGAATTGATTTTTTTTTTTTTTGAGAATGAAGTGAGATAGAGGTGTGGTTCTCTTTTCTTTTTCCTTCAGGATGGACAGCCGAGTGTTCTCGCATTGTTTCTTGAAAAGACCACCTTGCTCTCCTTGCTCTGCAATCTGCTTTATCATAAATCAAGTGTTCTTAGGCACTTAGACCTATTTCTGTTCTAGTGCCCTTGGCATTTCTATCTCTGACATAGGACCACATAATTTTAAATGTTTATTTTTATTTTTATTTTTTATCCAAAGCTCTAGTATCGTAAGAAAAATGTTTTTTTAATAGTTTATTGTCAAGTTGGTTTCCATATAACACCCAGTGCTCTTCCCCACAAGTGCCCTCCTCCACCACCACCACCTCTTTTCCCCCTCCCCCTTCAGCCCTCAGTTCATTTTCAGTATTCAATAGTTTCTCAGGTTTTATGTCCCTCTCTCTCCCCAACTCTCTTTCCCTCCTCCCTTCCCCATGGTCTTCCATTATAAATGTTTTTTAATGTTTATTTATTTTTAAAGGAGAGAAATACAGAGAATGAGTTGGGAAGGGGTGGGGAGAGAGAGGAAGACACAGAATCTGAAGCAGGCTCCAGGCTCTGAGCTGTCAGCACAGAGCCCAATGGGAAACTTGAACTCACGAACTATGAGATCATGACCTGAGCCGAAATGGGACACTTAATTGACTGAGCCACCCAGGTGCCTCTGGACCACATAATTTTAGGCTAACTCTTGACTCTTGATAGAGCAGCTCTTCTAGAATTTCTTTGCTATTTTCTGTTTACCATAGTTTCCTCTAAGGTTTAGAAAAGTTTATTTTTTTACATTTTACCAAAAATAAAGCAAAAACTTGTTTTAAAGTATTCAGATTATGACTAGGATTATATTGAACCTATAAATCATTTAGGGAAGAATTGACCACTTTTGAAATATTGAGACTTCTACTCCATGAACATGATCTGTACTTCCCTCATCCCCATATTTCTTTAGATGTTTCTCTCATTACACATTTATAGTTTTCTTTGTTGCATCTTGCACATCCCTTGGGGGATAAATTTCTAAGTATTTAGTAATGTATCCCTAGATTCTCCTGCATTTTCTGTATATTGAGCACAGTAACATCATAACATTTTCATTTCTTCTTTCAAGTTTTAAAATGTTGTTGCTCTATTGTCTTACTGCCTTGGCCAATGCCTCTAGTAAATGATGGACAGAAAAAGACACAGTATGCATATGTTTTTTACCAAATGTCAATGAAAAACATGGATCTAACTATGATGTTTGCTGTAGATTATTTTTTAGAGTTAAGTAGCCAACAAAATTAAACAAGAAAGTTATCCAAGATCCTGTCAATCTCTCACTTCCTGTCGTTCCCACCAGCACCACTCACCACCTCCACTCACACCTATGAGTATTAGGTACCAAACCATCATTACCTCTTGTCTGAATTAATTCAAAAGGCTCCTTAGTGCTCCACCTGATTGTACCCTTGCCTGATTTTTCAACACAACCCTTCCATGGCACTTTGTAAGTGAGATTGTGCCTTTGTTCTGCTTATCCACCTTCAGTGACTTCCCATCTTACTCGTCGAGAGCCAAACCCTTATCTATCCTGAGGTCTGAGCCTGATGTGCCCTGCTGTCATTCTTCCATGCAGAATGCTCCAGCCACTGTCCCCTCCGCGCTGGTCCTCAAACACTCCAGACTGCTCTTGCCTGAGGCGTTGGCCTGAAAATCTCTCCTTACACTCCTATATCAGCATGGCTCAACTCCTTGCTTTCTTCAGATTGCATCAAAAATATTATATTCACCTTGAGAGTGAAACCAAAGATATTACTTTGACAAGGAGACCTAAGCATTTATGCTTCTCGTTTTAAGGCCTTATCTTTATCTAAACACTTATCACTATATTTATTTACTCATTTTCAATTTGTAGTCTCCCTTCACCATATTAGGTGATAACAACACAGGTTTTGTCTGTTTTTGTCCACTAATTCATCCAATAGTTCCTGACAGTGAGTCGGCACTTAAATAGTTTTTAAATATTTCAGATGTGTGAATATAAATTAAGGAACAGCAAACACATCTGTTATATTCTCAAATTTTACAATTTATTTACAGTTTAGAGTTTTGTTCCTAAAGGACCTGGATTTAGAAAAAAAATAATTTCTAATTTTTTTTAATTTCAAAAACTGAAAGTAAATACATACACCCTGAGTTATATATAAAACTTTAAGGAAACATATTTTTATTAACAGGATACACACACACTCATTGTATCATTTTCTTTTCAGGGAAATTTTGTCTCTTAATCCATTCTCTGCCCAAGGTATTGGACATGAAGAACAACTCCATACCTATCCACCGTCACCAAGTTATTCCCAAAGACATAATCCATTAATCAAATGAATACTAAAAATGCCAATTACCATTTTCTATTGTTTTTACCTAGTATTTCACTATGCCACTATATTTGTTTTTAAGCAGACTTGCTTTCTCTATTCAATATATAATTTTAAAAATGTATTTTTATTTATTTATTTATTTGTTAATATATATTTGTTTTTGAGAGGCAGAGAGACAGAGCATGAGCAGGGGAGGGGCAGAGAGAGAAAGTGACACAGAATCTGGAGCAGGCTACAGGCGCTGAGCTGTCAACACCGAGCCCAATGCGGGGCTAGCACTCACCAACCACAAGATCATGACCTGAGCCAAAGTCAGCTGCTTAACCAACTGAGCCACCCAGGTGCCCCTAAAACCATATATTTAAAACAATCCTCTCAGCATGCTGAAACAATTCATCAAATTTAACTTAACATTTTCTTGCAAAAGCAGGACACTATTGTTTAAAATAGTCCTGAGAACCAGCTTCTACAACAAGGTCATTTAAGATGAATGTAGAAGGGAGAAATTGAAATATTTTCATAGCAGAGAGTAACCTGCAGTTACCTTAAGGGCAGAGAGGTTATTTAGGAAATAAACATGTCAGATTTCATTTTTTTGCTACCTAATTTTTGTGGATATCAATTCCTCAAAAAGTTTAGAATGGCCAAAACTTAAAATACACCCTAGGTTAAAGGTGTTTTACAAAATGCAGTACAAGGACAGCTTAAATTATGTTACTAATATTCTCTATTATGAATGGTGGGCTCATTTTACCTAAACCACTGACTGAGAAGACTATGATTGAGAAGATTGTAGGTTGCAGTGCCCTTGGTGGGCTCAAAGTAAATGTTGCTGAATTACTAATTGAAGGAATCATCTTGTAACAAGCTTCTAAAGTTAACAAGCTTTAGAAAGAGTAGAAAAACAATTATCCTGACTTAGTGAGGAAATTCTAATTATCACTAAAATCATAGAAAGCCTGGAAGCAGAAGCTTGTAGAAATTATAATATTCTATAAACTATAACTATTACCTATTTTACTTTTATATTATGGTGATGTTTATAGTAGAAAATAAGAGAAAAAATCTTACTTGCCCTAAAATTGATAGTATATCTAGACAAGGAACCTTGAGCTAAGAAGTTTACATTTTTGAAATGGTTGAAGAAAAGGAAGAAAAAGCAGTAACGGCAGCAGTAGCAGCACCAATGGAAGCCACATGTGATCTGCAAAGCCTAACACATTTGCCGCCTGGCCCTTTAAAGAAGACATTTGTCCATCCCTGATTAGAAAATGGAATGCTATGTAGTCATTAATCATGACAACGTAAACATTACTTTAAAAATAAAATGATATCATTGTGGATTAAGCTCAAAAAGCAAGTTAAAGGTGTTGGGAAGATGGCCCAGTAGAAAGTACCAGAATCTGTCTCCTCACTTGGACAAAAATTACACCAGCAGAATCTGTCTGCTGTTACTCTTTTGAAACACTGGCATCTACTGAAAGCTTGCAACGTTTAGGATAGTTTCGGATTGTGGATTATTGATGTTACTTTTGGTCAATTTTAGCTTTTAGCATAGTAGAAACTATCCATTTCCCCCATCCCCAAGCTGTGTACATATTCCAAAGCAACCTGCATGAGCCAGATTTGGCCCAAAGAGACCCTGCCTTCAAAATACCAAGGATCTGTGCTCTGGTCACATCAAAATGCTAAGACGCAGGTGGTGACTGTTGTTGACCCTCTTCTCAATGTCGCAAGCCTCTCCCCTTCTGGTTGAGGTGATTTCCAAGGGACCTAAGGGGCCAGTGTCAATGTCTATCCTTCTCCCCTTCAATTTCCTCTTTATATCCTTATGGGGGCAGATATAAAAGCAACTGTATATATGAGGAAATCAAGAAAGTGTTTGAAAACAAGAAAACAAGAAAATGTGGATATCTGGGAAAGGCACAGGCTCAAAAAGGCATGAGAAGATCTTAAGTTTATACTGTAGGCTGATCCTCAGTACAGAGACAGCCCACAACAAACAAAAAACAAAAAAACAGAACAAATAAAAACCAGCAAGTCCTGAAGGAAAAAGAGAATCTGATTTCCAGAGCTACCATATTATAAGATTCAAATATCCAGTTCTTCAACAACAACAACAACAACAACAACAACACGAGGCATATAAACAAAGAGAAAAGTATGGTCCATTTAAAATGTAAAAAGTTAATCAACAGAAATTATTCCTAAAAAACCCTGATGTTAGATCTACTAGACTAAGAACTTAAAACAATCTTTAAGATACTATCTTAAAGATACTCAAAGAAGTAAAGGAAGAGGTAGAGAAAGTCAATAAAACAATATCTAAACAAAATAGAAATGTTAATAAAGAGATAATGACCCAATGGGGTGCCTGGGTGACTTAGCCAGGTAAGTGTCTGACTTTGGCTCAGGTCATGATCTCACATGAGTTTGAGCCCCACATTAGACTCTGTGCTGATAGCTCAGAGCCTAAAGCATGTCTCATTCTCTCCTGCCACTCCCACACTTGTGCTCTGTTTCTTTCTATCTCTCAAAAATAAATAAATGCAAAAAAAATTTTAAGAGATGATAACCTAAAAAGAAATTATAGAGCTCAGGAAAACTGAAATGAAAACTTCAAAGGCAGATTTCAGCAGGCAAAAGGGAGAATCAGTGAACTGAAGCTAGATTAATGGAAATTATTGAGTTTGAGTAAAAAATGATTAAAGAAAAGTGAACATAGTCTAAGAGACCTATGAGACATCATTAGACAGATTGAACTACACACTGTGGAAGTCCAAGTAGGAGAGAAAAAAGACAGAATATGTGAAGAAATATTGTCTGAATGCTTCTCAAATTTGATGATATAGATGAATATAAACATTCAAGCTCAATGAATTCCAAGTAAGATGAACTCAAAGGGACCCACACTAAGAAACATAAACTTTTAGAAGCCAAAAGCAGCAAGAGAGAAGGAATTTGTCACACATAAAGGATCCTCCACAAAATTATCCTCAATAAAGATTATCAGCAGATTCTCCTCATAAACTTTGGGACCAGAAGCAGTGAGATGATATATTCAAATTATGAAAAGGAAAAAAAAGGCTGTCAACCAAGAATCTTCTATCTGGTTGTCCTTCAGATGTGAGGGGGAAATTAAGACATTCACAGATAAACAAAAGCTGAGTGAATTTGTTTCCACTAGACCTACCATGCAAGAAATGTTCAAGGACATCCAGCAGGGTGAAGTGAAAGAACAATAAACAGTAGCTGGAAGACATATGGAGAAATAAAGACCCTAATAAATGTAAATGCATGTGCAATTATAAAATCTAGTATTATTATAACAGTTGTTTGCAACTCTACTTTTTGTTTTCTACATAATTTTAGAAACTAATCCATTTCTCAAAAAAATTACTAGTCTAAAAGATGTATTATTGTAACTTTGTTTATAACTCCACATTTTGTTTTCTCCATGATTAAAGAGATTCATGTATTTCAGAGAATTATCAATGTATATTTTTTGGGGTACACAATGTAGAAATATGTACGTTTGTGACATTAATAATAAAAACGGTGGGGATAGAGCTGTTAAAGAAGTAGAGTTTTAGTATGTTGTAAATTCAAATTAGAGTGTTATAACTTTAGGATGTTAAATGCAATCCCCATAGTAACCACACACTCACACACACACACACACACACACACACACACACACATAGGACACAAACACACACAAATAGCTATAGAATATATACACAAGGATATTGGTCTGTAGTTCTCTTTTTTGGCTTGGTTTCTGTCTGGTTTGGGTATCAAGGTGATGCTGGCTTTGTAGAATGAGTTTGGAAGTTTTCCTTCTATTTCTATTTTTTGGAATAGTTTGAGAAGAATGGGTATGAGCTCTGCTTTAAATGTCTGGTAGAATTCCCCTGGGAAGCCATCTGGCCCTGGGCTTTTATTCGTTGGGAGATTTTTGATAACGAATTCGATTTCTTCACTGGTTATTGGTCTATTCATGCTTTCTATCTCTTCCCGTTTGAATTTTGGCAGCGCATTTAGGAATTTGTCCATTTCTTCTGTGTTGTCCAGTTTGTTGGCATATAATTCTTCATAGTAATCTCTAATGATGGCTTGTATTTCTAAGGGATTGGTTGTAATAGACCCTTTTTCATTCATGATTTTGTCTATCTGG
>NC_043713.1:52994369-53025865 GCF_006229205.1 Suricata suricatta
TGTTGGACTCTGTGATGACAATATAGAGCCTGCTTAGTATTTTTTCTCTCCCTCTCTCTCTGCCTCTCCCCCATTCTCTCTCTCTCTCAAAATAAATAAACTTTAAAAAATACATGATCCAACTATATACTATATACTCATTTTAGACACAAATAGACTGAAAATGAAAAGACGGAAAAAGATATTCCATGAAAACAAAAAAAGTAAGGGTGGCTATATTAAGATTAGACAAAATAGACTTTAGATTAAAAATGTTTATGAGACAAAAGCACATCTCATATTAATAAAAGCTTCAAAACAACAAAATAATACAACAATTATGGTCATTTGCATACCTAATAACAGACCACAAAAATATATGAAGCAAAAACAGAACTTAAGGGAGAAATATTCTGTAATAATAGT
Source organism: Suricata suricatta (assembly GCF_006229205.1). Classification (NCBI taxonomy): domain Eukaryota; kingdom Metazoa; phylum Chordata; class Mammalia; order Carnivora; family Herpestidae; genus Suricata; species Suricata suricatta. The sequence goes on from NC_043713.1 coordinate 52,994,775, forward strand.
TGAAGATTTCAATACCCCACTCTCAATAATGGACAGAAAAACCAGACAGCAGATAAGTAAGTAAACAGAGAGCTTAAACAACACAATAAACTAAATATAACAGACACACGCAACATTCTACCTAAAAATAACAATAATTTTCTTAAGTGCACATGGAGCATTTTCCAGGATAGACCACATATAAGAACATGAATTATGTCTAAACGGATTTAAAAAGATAAATATCATGCAAAGCATCTTTTTCAACCATAACAGCATAAAGTTATCAATCAGTAACAGAAATATCAATCAATAACAGAAATAAAACTGGAAATCAACCAAAGGATCAAAGAATAAAAATCACAGAGGAAATCTAAAAGTACTAAGAGATGAATGGAAATGACAGCATAACACACCAAAACTTATATAATGAGTGAGTGTAAAAAGAAATTTTTAGGAATAAATGCATACATTAAAAAAAACAAGAAAGATCAACGACCTTGTTTTATAACTTAAGAAACAAGCAAAACAAAACTAAACTAAACCAAAACCTAGAAAAAGGACGGAAATAATAAAGATCAGAGCAGAGATAAATGAAACAGAGAATAAAAAGAAATAAAAAGATCAACAAAAGTAACAAAACTTTAGCTAGATGGATTATGAAAAAGAAATAAGAAAAATTGCTAAATTCAGAAATTAAAGTGGGAATACTACTACTGCTTACACAGAAATAAAACATACTATAAAAGAATACTATGAACAATTGTATATTTAAAATTGAATAACCTAGATGAAATGCACTAATTTCTGAAATAACAAAGCCTAGCAGGACTAAATTGTAAAAAAAAAAAAAAAATCTGAATAGACCTATAACTAGTAAGGAGATGGAATCAGTAATCAAAAAGTCTTCTTATAAAGAAATCACTGGACCTGATGACTTAAACTAGTGAATTCTAACAAACATTACCAAAGGACAAACTTCAATCCTTCTGAAACTTTTCCAAAATAATAAAGAAGTGGAAAATCATTTCTCAGGCCAATATTACCATTAAATGAAAGACATACAAAAACACTACACACACACACACACACACACAAAATAAAACTACATAACTATATCCTCTATGGACATTCATGCAAAAATCCTCAGGAAATCACTGGCAAACAATATTCATAAGCATATTAAAAGTGGGGATTTTCCCTGGAATGTAAGGATGGTTCAATATACTAAACTCAATCAGTGTAACATGCCATATCAACATAATGAGGGGGGACATATGACCATCTCAACTGATAAAGAACAAGCAATTGACAAAATTCAATACCCTTTTAAGATAAAAATATTCAATGAACTAAAAGTTGAAGGAAACTGCCCTAACATAATAAAAGCCATTATGAAAAGCCTAGAGCAAACATCATGCTCAATGGTGAAATACTAATAGCTTTTCTCCTAAGATGATAAACAAGGCAAAGATGCCATGATTTTTCCACTTCTATTCAACATAGCATTGGGAGGTATAGCCAGAGCATTAAGTCAAAAAAAAAAAAAAAAAAAAAGAAGGAAAAAGAAAAAGAACAAAAAGAAAGGAAGGAAGGAAAAAGGAAAGAAAGAGCAATCTAATTGGAAAAGAAGAAATAAAATGGTCTCTGTTTGCACATTATGTTCTCATATATAGAATGGTCTAAAGATTCCAGAAAAAATACCTGTTAGAAATAACAAATAAATTCAGCAAAGAGCAGGATATAAAGTCAATATGCAAAAAATAAGTTGCATTTCTATAAAATAAATGAACACTCTGAAAAGAAAAATCTGAAAACAATTCCATTTATAATGTCAAAATGAATAAAATAGTCATTAACTTAGCCAAGGAGGTGGAAGACCTGTACAATGAAAACTGTAAAACATTGCTGAAAAAAATCAAAGAAGATGTAAATAAAGAGAAACTCATCCCATGTTCATGGATTGAATGTCTTAATTGTTGAGTTGTTAGTGCTACTCAAAGCAATCTACAGATTAAATGTAATCCCTATGTGAATCTCAATGACTTTTTTTCCTACAGAAATTGTAAAAATCCACCCTAAAAATTATGTAATACTAGGGGACCCTGAATAACCAAAATAATCTTGAAAGATTGGAATAAATCTAGAGGATTCACTTCCTGACTTTCAATACTTATTATGAATTACAGTAATCAAAACTGTGCCACTGTTATAAAGACAAACAGGAAATGGAAGAATATAGAGAGCCCAGAAGTTAACCCTCACATATATGGTCAAATGATTTTTGGTAAAGCTTCAGAGATAATTTGATAGGAAAAGGAGAGTCTTTTTCAACAAATGTTGCTGGGGAAAGTTGATATCAGTATGAAAAAGTTGGATTATTAATACCATATACAAAAAATTAACTCAAAATTATCAAAGACATAAATTTAAGACATAAAACTATAAAACTCTAAGTAGAAAACAGGGGAAAAACTCAACATTGGATTTGGCATTGATGTTTTGTCTATGACACTAAAGGCTCAGGTAACAACATAAAAAATAGACAAATTGAACTTCCAGTTAAGAAATATGAAAAAAATTTTATCCATCAAGAAAGCAGTAAGTAAAATGGCACCCACAGAATGGGAGAAAATATTTGCAAATCATATATGGGCATACCTCATTTTACTGTGCTTTGCTTTATTGTGCTTCATAGATAGTTTTACAAACTGAAGTTCTGTGGCAACCCTGAATGAAAGGCCATTTTCCCCACATTTGCTCATTTTGTGTCTTTGATTCACATTTTGTTAATTTGCACAGTATTATAAACTTTTCCAATATTATTATATTTGTTACAGTGATCTGTGATCTCTGATATTAGTATTTGGGGCAACACCAGCCACATTCATACAAGATGGTAAGGTCAATAAATGTGAGTATTCTGGCTGCTTCACTGACCAACTGGCTATTCCCCAGTTTCTCTCCCATTCCTAAGGCCTCCCTATTCCCTGAGACACAACAATATTGAAATTAGACCAGTTAATAACTCGGATGGTCTATGAGTATTTATGTGAAAGAAAGAGATGCCCATCTCTCACTTTAAATTGAAAGCTAGAAGTTATTAAGCTTAGTGAAGAAAGTATGTTGAAGGCCACGATAGGCCAAAAGCAAGGCCTCTCACTCCCGACAGTTGGCCACATTGTCAATGGAAGGCAATAGTTCTTGAAGGAAATTAAAAGTGCTGCTCCAGTGAACAGACAAATGATAAGAGAAACAGCCTTGTTGCTCAAACAGAGAAAGTTTTAGTTGTTTGGATAGAAGATCAAACCAACTAAAATATTCCTTTAAGTCAAACTCTAACTGTAACTCTCTTCGATTATATGAAGGCTTAGAAAGGTAAGGAAGCTGTAGGAAAAAAACCTTGAAGCCATCAGAGGTTGGTTCATAAGGCTTAAGGGAACAATCCATTTAAATATGTTAAATAACATAAAACTTCAAGGTGAAGCAGCAAATACTGATGTAGCAGCTGCAGCAAATCATCCAGAAAATCTAGCTAGGATGATTCATGAAGGTGGCTATGCTAAACAACAGATCTTCAGTGTAGAGAAAACAGTTGTATATTGGAAAAAGATGCCATATAGAATGTTCATAGCTAGAAAAGCTTCAGAGCCTCAAAGGACAGGCTGATTTTCTTGGTTAGGGGCTACTGCAGCTGGTAACTTTAACTTAAAGCCAGCACTCATTTCCCATTCCTAAAATCCTAAGGCACTTGAAAATTATGCTAAAGTTACTCTGCCTGTTGTCTATCAATGAAACAGCAAAGCCTGGATGATTCCACATCTGTTTACAATGTGGATTATTGAATGTTTTAAGCCAATTGTGGAGATCTGCTTAGAAAAAAATCCTTGAAAAATATTACTGCTCATTGGCAATGTACCTGGTCACCTAAGAGCTCTGATAGAGATGTACAATGAGATGAAATTGGTTTTCATGCCTGCTAACACAACATTCATTCTGCAGGCTATGCTTCAAGAATTAATTTCAACATTCAAGTTTTATTATTTTAGAAATATATTTCATTAGGCTATAGCTTCTATTGGTAGCTACTGGTAATTCTTTTGATGAATTCAGGCAAAGTCAATTGAAAATTCTCATCCTGTATGTTAACTACTGAAAAAAAAAAAAGAAAGAGAGAGAGACAGAAAGAAAGAAAAAAGGGAGAGAGAGGGAAGGATGGAGAAAAAGAAAAAGAAAAAGAAAGGGAGGGGAGAAAGGGAAAAAAGGAAAGAAGGAAAAAAAGGAAATAAAGAAAGGAAACTCTCAGGAAATAATTCACCATTCTAGATGCCATTAAAGAGCATTCATGAATTGAGGCTTCTGGGTGGCTCAGTCAGTTAAGTGTCCAACTCTTGATATCAGCCCAGGTCAAGATTTCATCATGGCTGTGGGATCAAGCCCTGCATCAGTCTTTGTACCAAGTGTGGAACCTGCTTGGGATTTCCTCTCCCTCTCCCTCTCCACCTCCCCTATTCACACATTCTCTCTCTCTCTCTCTCTCTCTAAATAACAATAAACTTTTTAAAAAAGAAAACATTCATGATTCTTGAGAACATGAAATATTAACGTTAAGGGGGTTTAGAAGAAGTTATTTTAACCCACATGGATGACTTCGAGGGTTCAAAACTTCAGTGGAGGAACTTACTGCAGATGTGGTGGAAATAGCAAGAGAACTAGAAGTGGGGCCTAAAGATGGCGCTAATGTGCTTCAATCTCAGGATAAAACTTGAATGGGTGAGGTGTTGCTTCTTATGGATGAGCAAAGAAAGTGCCTTTTTGATATGGAGTCTACTTTTGGTGAATATACAGTGAAGACTGTTGAAATGAAAACAAAGAATTTAGAATATTCCATAAACTTACCAAAAAAGCAGTAGCAGGTTCTGAGTGGATTGAATGAAATTCTACTGTAGTCAAACAGCATTATGTGCTACAGAGAAACTGTTCATGAAGAGTCAATTAATGTGGCAAAATTTATTGTTGTCTTATTTTAAGAAATGCCACAGCCACCCCAACCTTCACAACCACCACCCTGATCAGTCAGAAGCCATCAACACTGAGGCAAGACCCTCCACTAGTAAAAGGATTATGACTTGCTGAGAGTTCAAATGATGGTTTGGAATTTTTAGGAATAAAGTATTTTTTAAATTAAAGTATGTATATTGTTTTTCAAGACACAATACTAGTGTGGAGTTAACTACAACATAGTACAAACATAACTTTTATATATACTAGACAACCAAAAATTCATTTCACTTGCTTTATTGCATATTCACTTTATTGCCATGGTCTAGAACTGAAATATCTAAATAGGCCTGTGTCTGATGAGAGATTAATATCTAGAATATAGAGAGAACATCTAAAAGTCAACAACAAATAACCAAACAATCTGATTCAAAATGGGCTTGGGACTTGAATAGACATTTCTCCAAAGAAGATATACAAATGTTCAATAAACACTTGAAAATATTCTCAATGTTACTAATCAATAGGGAAATGAAAATCAAAACTACATCATACCACCTCGTGTCCATTAGTATGGCTACTATGAAAACAAACAAACAAAATAATGTGTTGGTGAAGATATGGAGAAACTGGAACCACGTGCACTACTGGTAGGAACATAAAATGTTGCAGTTTGCTGTTGCAAATAGTATGCTATTTCTCAGAAAGTTAAAAATAGAACTACCACATCATCTGGCCACTCTACTTAGGTATATCTTCAAAAAAATTGAAAGCAGTGTCTCTAAGAGAGAGGTATTTATATACCAGTGTTTGTTTATGGCAGCATTATTCACAATAGCCGAAATAGGGAAGCAACCCAAGAGCCCGTGAATGTATGAATGGATAAGTAAGATCTAATAAATACTACAATGAAATATTATTCAGTCTTATACAGGAAAGGACTTTTGATATATGCTATAAGGTGGATGAACTTTGAGTATGTTATGCTAAGTGAAATGTCAGTCACACACACACACACACACACACACACACACACACACCCCTGAAAACAAATATCGTATGATTCCACTTACATGAGGTGTTTAGAATAGTTAAAGTCATAGAGAGAGAGAAGAATCAGAAAGTAGAATGATAGTTGCCAGGGATGGGGGAGGGGAGAACAGGTAGTTATTATTTCATGGATTTCAGATTTATAAGATGAAAAGACTTAGGGAGAAAGATGATGGAGATGGTCACATACATTATAAATGTCATTATTCCCACTCAACAAGACACTTAAAATAGTTACGACAGCAATTTTATGTTATGTGTATTTTACCACAAAAAGTAGAAAAAACCATGTTAATTATATTTGTAAAGAAAATGTTCACACACACACAATATACACAGGCACATATAGGCACACATACTATAAATGGAAAAGCCATAATACAGATAAAGAGTTATTCAAAAGAATTTCCTTTGAATGGTGGAACTAAAATGTATTTTAATTTCTTTGCCTGATCAAATCTTTCATTTTCTTTTAGCATTTTAAGAATAAGAGATATTTCTATTGCTCACGAGGTGACGGCTGATAGTGTTTACAGATATGCACCTACATCTCATTTGAGTGACATTTGTAAAGAAAGGAGGAAAACTGGTCAGGTAGACAGTAAATGCTGTCTACATTGATTATAACAATCTGGGGATACAGCAGGGTCATTGAGTCTCACTGTATCCTTGGTCTGACAGTTGCTCCTGTGCAAAGGTGCACAGGTCTCCCCTCCTAAACCCCCTTAACTGCACTGGGAGTTCTTTCTAGCGGGTATAGTCACCCTTATAATTTTGGTTGGATACTGTCTAACCGCAGCAGGAAGCCCAGAAGCCAAATGGTGTGATGCAGATGGCCACAGGGTCAACAGACAGGGTTTGTGCGGTAAAAGCATCTCCCTTCCAGACCCCCGTTCATGCAGTACAAGTGAGGCAAAACCAGCAGCAACTCAATCAGGAGTTCCAAGAATACCAAAGCTTTCTGAAAATCGCAGAATACTGTTGGTAGGAAGGGAGTTGCACCAGCGGGTCCTTCATTTTCTCCAACATCGAATCAAGATACCTTCCAAGTGCTTGGTGGCTTGGTGGCCCTCAAAACAATAGGCTGCTCAATAGCATGCTCAGGACAGTGAAGCAGGGTGCCAGGGGTTAGCATGGCATTTGGGCACAGTCTTGGTACTGCTGTCAGAGGAATTGATGTTGCTAGTTACCTATATGTTAGAGAATTCTTTTAAATATAGGCTCTGCTAGCTCATTATTTATTTTATTCTATCCTTCATCAAAAATTGAAGCTGCCATGCCTTCTTGTAGGCACAGTTATAAATTTGACCTTCTTTAAATGTCTCTAGCTCTAGACATTTATTTTCATCAACTGCTACAGGCTTCAACAATGGAAAGATTTAACTTACCATTATAATTTCTCTTCCCCTTTCTAAGTCCTAACTTAAAGCATTGATTTGTTTAACTGGTTTGCCTCTAAATATCTGAACACAATGGGGGGAAAAAAAGATTCCAAGTTTTATCTCTTAAAAAAAAATGAGTTGTCTGTTATACAGCTCCGAGGCTGGCTCCTTAAATGACCCTGGTTCCTGACGGTGCAGAAATCATGTTCTTCAGGCTTTTCCAGTCCTTGAATGTCTGTGAACTTCTAAAGTCATCACAAGGAGAATCAACAAATCACTAATGGATTAAGGAGATGTGATATCTGGTCCATGTTTACAGATGGTTCTGTGCTTTCATACACTTAAATTTGCATAAAATGTCTGTAATTCTTAAATGTTTTGTATATAAGAACTTTACGTGATGACCTTTAAATACCCACTGTACCATCTCACAAGAGGAAGGGGGAGAAGGAGAAGGCAAGGAATAAAAATAAAACAAAATCCCAAGCCTAAGCAAAACTCCCAATTTCTGCAGAGCAGCAGGAGACCAATACATTGCTTTTCTTTTCCCCAGAGAGTATAACTGAATTATCTTAATCACACACTATTGATATATTTTATCTGCTTAGATTTTATTTGCAAGCTACAGAAATCACTCTGTTCAACTTAGGATAAGGAAACTTATTGGAAAAATCAGTTTGCCTTGCAGAACTGGCAGAGGAATAGCAGAATGAACAGGAAATTGGAAGGACTTTTGCTTCCATCCAAGATGGAAGAGTAACAGGGACAAGATTTACTCTCCCACCAGAAATTCTCATTTCTCAGTAAAAATATATGAAATAATGGCTTTTAAGACTCTGGACACGAGACAATGAACAGTGATCCCTGAAAGAGGAAACAAATGGGGTAAGTCCTATGATTGTTCCCGCGTATAGGCTAGAGAGAGTTGCCAGGCAACAGTGCAAGGAAGAAGCAACCCAGGCAGGCTCTAGTGTAAAGTAATCTAGGAGGACTCCAGAGCTCAGGCTCCAGACACAAGGCAGCTAGAGTTCACAGGACAAGGTGATGGGGAAGGGAGAGATGCCCAAAAACAGAACCTCAGACATCTGCAGTGGATTCTCCTGAGTATTTGACTGGGTAATGATCAGGATCTGCATAAAAGCAGAGTATCCAAGGCTGGAAAGATCCATCAGAAGGGATTAGAGATAACAGTACTGAGCCAGGAACAGTACCTCTTCTGACTGAGTGAAATGCATTAGTAGAATCCATACAGAGATTTTGCCTCTGTAATGGAGAACAATAAGCCCTAGATGAATTCTGCTCTGGTCCTGCCTAAAAACTCACAAAAGTAAGACTCAAAAGCAATTGTTAGTGAGCTATGGCCTGTGAACCAAATCCAGCTTATAGCCTATTTTTGCATGGTCTATAATATAGTCAAGAATTTTTTAAAATTTTTAAATCTATTTTTTACAGTATTCAATATTATAAAAAATATATAAATAATACTCAACAAAGATTATGTAGGACTCACAAAGCCTAAAATATATACTATTTGGCTCTTTACAGAAAAAGTTGGCCAACATCTGCTCAAAATGATCCTTTCCAAGTAACTTAACTACCTTTGAAAACATTTATAGGAATAAATAAATATAAAAGTGAATACCCACTGTTAACAAACTGTTAAAACATGAAAGGCACTTTTTTAGAAAGACTTGAATTGAACTTCTAGAGAAAAAAGATAACTGGACATATTAGATAAAACAAAGTAGTAGGGAGTCTGGATCGCTCAGTCAGTTAAGCATCCAGCTTTGGCTCAGGTCATGATCTCACGGTTCACGAGTCTTAACCCAGCATTGTGCTGTCAGCACAAAGCCCACTTTAGATATTCTGACTCCCTTTCTCTCTGCTCCTCCCAGCTCTCTCTCTCTCTCAAAAATAAACATTTTTTAAAAACCCACAAAGTAGCAAGATGATGGATTTAATCCCTAATTATATCAATAATCACATTAAATATAAATGGATTTATCCTAATCATACCAATAATCACATTAAATATGAATGACCTAGACACACCAACTAAAAGAAGATACTGTAAGTCATAGAAAAGAAATAAGACAATATAAAGACACATAAAAGTTTAAAGTAAGAGGAAGAAAGAAGATACGACATGCTAAAACTAGTCAAAAGAATGTTGAATTAGCTATATTAATATCAGACAAAGTAGATTTCAGGCAAAATGTATTACAGAGAATAAAACAAGCTATTTTATAATGATGGAGGGGTTAATTAAGCAAAATTATATAACAACCCTCAATGGTTATATACCTAATAATAGATTATAAATACATGAAACAAAAATTAAAAATAGATACAAATTAACTCTAAAATAGGTCATAGATCCAAACAGAAAACTCAAAACATATAGCTTGTAAAGAAATTAAAGGACAGAGCTTTGGGCTAGGCAGATTTTTTAAATGTGACACCAAAAGCACAAGTCCTCAAGAGAATATTTGCTAAACTGGGACGCATCAAAATTAAAATACCTGCAAATTATATGCCTGATTTAAAACAAAACGTGTATCCAAAATATATACAGAACACTCAGAACTATTTTTCAGAGGCATAAACAACATAAACATGATCTTGCAGCTCTGCAGCTCAAATGTTCAACACAGATTTAACTGGGTTAAAAATGAACTGTCAACAAGGCTATCTAGAACCCTCAGAACTTAGAGAAAACCACAATCCAAGAAATAAATAGGCAAATTATTTGAACAGTATATGGAATGAAAGTAAGCACATGAAAGACAATGCATTATCATTAGTCATTAGGGAAATTCAAACTATAACCATAACAAGATAACACTATACACTTAGATTATCTAAAATAGTTAAGATTGACCGTACTAAGTGTTAGTTAACATGTGGAGAGCCTAGAATTCTCACATACTTCTGGCAGGAATACAAAATGGGACAATCCTTTTGGAATTTCTTATTTTTTAAAACATATATCTATCAAAATTTAAAACAACTAAATTTCCATTAACAGGTGAATAAACAAATCATGCGTATCTACACAATGGCATACTACTCAGCAATAAAAACGAATAAACTATTGACGTGTGCTACAACAATAGATGAATCTCAAATTCTTGTGCTGAAGAATTGAAGACAATAAAAACATTTATTTTGTAAGATTCCATTAATGTAAAATTTCATAAAATGCAAACTATTTCATAAAATGCAAACTAATCAAAAGTGACAGAGAACATGTCAAAACTTGTCAAAATGTATACTTAAAATGTGTACTATATCGTATGCTTACTATACATCAATAAAGATATTAATAAAATGAAAGAAGCTGGCAGACATTTGGCTAGAAAATGGAGAAAAGGAGAAAACACACAAAGTAGAGAGATGTTGCAGTATCAGCATACAGGACAAGCCACTACTGACAGGGGCAGCTGCAGACCCAGGATCCGAGGGGAGAGAGCCTGACTGGCTCAGCTGATGTCACATGCCAGCCCTGGTGGTGCTGTCATTTCCCCCATGGGGCGTGCACACCTGTAAGGAGCCTCTCTTCCAAACTCACGAAAGGAAGGGAAAGATAACTCCTCAGAAATAAACTGGGGAGGATGTTTGGAGAGAAAAATGCCTGCAGGGAAGAAAAACAAATGAAGACACAATCACACTAGCTATACAAGTCTCTGAGGGGTTTTGTTGTTGTTCTACTGTGCGTCTGTCTCCTGCGAAGATAGGAGCAGTGATGCATCGAATACATCAACTCCTGTCATGTTTTAAATCTACTTATTGAAATCCCCACATTATGTATTATTTAGTAAGATTTTATATGGAATTTCTGTTACAATGCAACACACTTCTATTTGTGTGTGTGTTCGCCAAATATCCATTCCCTAAATGAGTTAATATGGACTCAGAACCAGTTGCTTTACTGTTCACTACTTCTTCTTCTTCTTCTTCTTCTTCTTCTTTTTTTTTTTTTTTGGTGGGAGAATCATTTATTTATTTATTTATTTATTTATTTTTGCACAATTTATTTTTTTAACATATGCAATTATTTTCCATCATTTACAATACAGTAGTTACAATGATACTCCAAACAGAAAAGCAAAGTAAAAAATCAAAACCCCCACTTCTATTTCATGTAATTAGACTTATACAGAGATTAGAAGGTTAGGTACCAACTAGTTAATCACCAAATTTCACAGATATCTGAAGTGGCAATTGTAATATAGCAGCTTATCTATGATACATTCAAGATACATGATACAATTTAGTAATAAATTGTTCACTACTTCTTAATAAAGATGTTTGTTTGTTCCTCCTTAAATCCACCAGCACTCCTTATTCTCACCTGGCTTTAATAACAGTTTATTAGTGCTCACTTTGTACGTGACATTACACCAGCTCTGTTACCACACTACAAGCCAAAAATGTGTGCGCTCCACATGTCACACGCCAGCCCTATGTTACACTGTTTATCTTTGTCTCTAAAACAAAGAGACACAATACTCCTGTCTTCGAAATGTTCACTCATAAGTTTCCTGTTTTCCCACCAAGAGTACAACTAGGGCAATTTGTTGGGAAGCCAATTCTCTTGGCTTTATTTCTGCTTTTCATGGTTCATTTCACAGAAAATTTACTTTTTCATATCTTAATTTCCCCAGCTAAAAGAAAGGAGAAATTATTCCTTTTGTGAATATAGGAGTAGATTAAGTTTCAATGACTAGGTTTAATGAGTTAATTCAATCCCCTACCTAGATCTATCACTAAGTACGCTGTAATTTGCCCCAAAGGTGCATAATTTCAAGGATATCAGCTTACATAAATTCGTCTATTTAAACCAACTAGTTGTACACATTGTCATGACTACAGAAATCTTTTGCATATAATTTGAGAAACATTTTACAATGCTATGGAAAAGTAGATGAGAATGACCTTAGGTTGACTTTAGCCAGTTATGTTTAAAAGTCACTAATAAAGCAAAAGAAAATATAAACATAGTTTGTAAGGAACCAACTCAATAATTAACACATAGAATTTTTCTGTAAAATAATAAATACAGAAAATCAAATAAATTATTTTCTACTTACTGCCTCTGTGTATTGCTGCCTTATAGGTATTTGGTAAGATTTTCTCTCCCTCATTTGAAAAACTGTTCATTTGTAATAAAAATATATATGAAAATGATTGAAAATAAGAAAATAATAATTGCTTGAAACAATAATATCTTTTCAGTTTTCTTGCATTTGTTGAGACTTACTTTGTGGGCTCATTATTCTTCTTGTCATTTGCAATGACATGGCTAGAGCTAGAGAGTATAATGCTAAGTGAAATAAGTCAGAGAAAGACAAATACTACATGATTTCACTCATATGCGGAATTTAAGAAATAAAAGAAACAAGCAAAGGGGAAAAAATAGGAGAGAGAAGTTGAGAGCCAAAGCAAGAAACAGACTCTTAATTATTAAGAACTGATGGTTGTCAGAGGGAAGGGGGTGATGGGGACTAGGGAGTGCACCTATTGTGATGACCTTTGGGTCATGCATGGAACTACTGAAACTAATATAACACTGCATGTTCACTACATGGAATTAAAAACGTTAAGAAAAATAAAAGGAAAGCATTTTTTTACATATGATAAATGATTTCTAGGGCTAAGAAAATTAGCATAGAGGCATAAATTATAATACTAACTTTGTTTCTAACGAGGTGTCTTCCCTTAGTTCTATGTCTTAACCTTTCTGTGTTTCAGCTTCTTTAGCTGCAAAGTAAGGCGCAGAGGCGGCAAGATAGAAACGTCCTCATGCCCATGGCAAGCGTTACTCATCAAGTGTAAAACCCTTTCCTACTGATCTCACACATGGCTTTGGAATTCTTTTCCTTACAGCGTATTTCTGGATGAGATTTTACCTGTTTGTTGAATGTTTACACTCTACCAGATGCTATTTCCAATGCTTACCTGTGTCAACTAAGTTAATTATGGCACAACTACATGAGGTATGGAGAATTCTTGTGCTTATTTTGCAGATGAGAAAAAGGAGGCCTGAAAATTCACCTCTAGTGAGTGACAGCGCTTCAAGTCAAGCAGACTGTGCGTTTCCACACTTTACTACTTTGCCTTCGGGTCCTCTGGAGTCCATTTAAACACTAACACGATGGTTGGTACTGAAAGCATGCCACAAACATTTGACAGTGATAAGCATCCTTTGCCCTTCTGGGACTTTTAAAAAGTTCCTTCACAGCTTTATTCCCAGCATGTAGCTCAAGGCCTGGCACAATGTCTAACCTAAAATGGGCACTTAGTAAGTAATGATTGAATGAATGAGTGCTGACCTGTCCTTAGATGGCATTACAGCACTTTTTTAAAATGCTTTAAAATTATTTTCTTGGTCTGTTTTTCTGCAGAGTCTCAATAATTTTTCAGGAAGAATCCTATTTGGTTTCCTAACTGAAGCTCCATTGCAGCTCTTCACTCGTTGAGGATTTATTCTCATTTTAACAGCTTATTTGGACCCCATAAGTAAGAGTTCAAGCACAGGCAATTCTTAATTGTTGGGACAGGAATGACGCTTTGCACAAGTTGCTTTTTTCCATGCAAGAGAAGCAGCCTGAAAGGAAGGGTGGTCAGTTGCCAAATTGGGGAAAGCCTTGACTGACTGAGGAACAGGCGCTCTTGAGTGTAATTAGCAGAGACTTGTAATGGCCTAGGTGGTTATTTAACTAAAAAGGGAAACATAAATGAAACGAAAATTGGACCATTTTGAGGGGATTTCATGGTGAGTCACTGAACAGAACTTAGTGACATAAAAAGAACAAATTGGTAAGCCAGTGTTTATAGTAAAGTATATGGAATTAGAGTCAAGACAACTTAAAAGCAATGGCATTTATTTCCTAATTATTATCCACTAACAATAAATCAGTACCTAATTTACCTGAATTATAAATAACAGAAAAGCTACAGATAACCAGAAAGGCAGACAAGTTTAGAGCATGCTTACCAATGATATTTTCTACAAAGCACTACAAGTATACTGGGGAGGACACAATCTTGCAAAGTTCGTGACACACATGTCTCACGACCAGGACATTTGATGCCATTATATTTCTCCCGAACACCATCTCAAATCCAGAGATGAAGGCTTTGGGCAGCTTCAAGCAACAGGAACAAGAGAGTACTGACATCTTCTGTAGGGTATATGAAAAGAACTAGAACAGAAAGAGAACAAAGATACACCCCAAAAAAGCTGCTGGCAGGAGCTCAAAGAGGATTAAAGGGCAGAGAAGACCTGAGGGGAACTCCTTGCTGATACTAATTGTACTGTAGCCACCAGCTGCCGCACTGAGTTCCTTTCTGGCTGGTACAACTCCTCCCAAAGCACAGAGTACCGGATGCTGTCCCCCAGGGAGAAGGCTGCACAGCTCCGAGAGGAGAGCATTCTATGTAGGCACTGAGTTGAAAAAGAAAAAGGTGACCAAAATAAGATGGAGATACTGTCATTATAGTAAAAGGGAGAAAGTATTTATTTTAATTAAAAATGACCAACATTGGGAGACAGATCAGGATGGAGAAAGAAATTGCCAAGCATATACCACTGACAAGTTGTGACCACAGGCAGGTGTCAGCAGAAACAGACATCAGCAGTTCACATGACATGATGTTCCATGTTAGGAGAAACAGTGGTTTCTAGTAGGTCTACAATAAAATGATGCATTTTGCCTACATATTGTCCCATTGCTTTGGCTCCTTTCTACCCTCTTTTTTTTTAAGTGTATTTATTTTGAAATATAAGAATGAGCACAAGTGGGAGAGGGACAGAGAGAGAGGGAAACAGAGAATCCTAAGCAGGCTCTACTCCATCAATGTGCAAGCCTGATGTGGGCTGCGAACTCGCGAAACTATGAGATCATGACTAAAGTGGAAATCAAAAGTCAGATGCTTAACTGACTGAGCCACCCAGGCACCCCTACTTTCCACCCTTTTGGCAGCCCCTGACCCTACTAGTAAACTCACACCCCTTTGTGATAGTCCAAACAGTCTGTCCATTTCTAAAGAGGCCCATGTTCCTCCCTCCCTGTTATGGACTGAATGATTCCCACCCAAAAATTCACATGTTGAAACTCTAACCTCCAATAGAGGGTATTTTGCGTAAGGGTCTTTGGAAGATAAGTAGGCTTAGATGAGGTCATGACAGTAGCACACTTGTGATGGGATTAGTACCATTATATAAAGAGACACCAAAACAGCATAGCTTTCACTCTCCTTCTTGTGCTGAAAAAAGGCCAAGTGAGGACACAGTGAGATGACACCATCTACCATCTAAGGAAAGAGCCTCACCCACTGGCATCGTGAGCTCAAACTTCGGTCTCTAGAGCTTTAAGAACTACTTTTCCTTTGTTTTAGCATCCAGCCTATGTTGTTTTGTTACAACGGCACCAGGTGACTAAGAAATCCCACCTTCCCCCATGGCATTCAAAATCATATTAAAGCAAAGGCAATGTGTGGTGTAAAAGATGTTTTTTCCTCACTTCTGGAGTCAAGAGGCTGCTAAGAGTAAGTCATGTAGACTTGGCCAAAATATTCACCTGCTCTTAATGTCACCCACAAAACTGGATGATCCAAAAGATTAGTGTTACCAGCTAGATCCCAAGACCTGACCTTTACTGCCCATCTGCTGTACTTGCCAACATTTTCCCCACATTTTTCCTCAAACGCTTCTTTCCAGTTTATCTCTTAACTCAGGCAAATAGAAAGCGAAACTGCCTTTCTAGCAATAGCGACTGCCTGACAAGACCTCCAGCCAGCCCAGACCACCCAGACCAGCTTAACCTTAACCCCTGTCTGACTTGCACCTGCATCAATGGACCATGGAGTGACCTCTAGAATGACCAACAACTACCTTTACCTCATTATAATACTAAAATCTCCACCCAAGGAGGAGCACAAGCCTCATTAGGTAACAGGCAATGTGTAGATAGGCATGTTTCCTTAAGACACATGCGCGACCTTATGCCCACTTCTACACACAATGAAAAGGCTTTCCTATCTAAATATGGATCTTAACCCTAAAGAAAAGGAACCTATCCACCCTTCTTCAGAAGTCGTGGCTTTGGAAGCCATTCCCCCTTGATCTCTTTATTGGCTGCAAATAATGTTTTCTTTGTGACAGCTCAACCTGGTGCAACTTCTGACTCTCTATGGAGAGAACTCACAGTGATTCAGTTATACTAGTTCTAATCTTTCCATCCAATAATACTGGAATTTTCAAGGGCTGCTTATTTGCCAGATGAACGCAACTGGCATAAGGTCTAAAGGAGAGATCTTGAGAAGGGAAGATCCCCGTGCTCATTTTCAGGACGTTTATCTCTGCCACCATGATAGAAAAACAAGAGTTATCAAATTAACCCTCTGCTTCTGCAGCTGTTGATCCCTGGTAAAGAATGTTAGTGCAGACATAAGCTAGCCCTGGAGACTTGGACTGATGCCAACAGCAATAACTACAACTTGCTTTGAGGCTATCATGTGATCTTAAGGACTGAATGGTCAACAGAAGCCACTATTTCACATTGTTGTTCTCTGAGTCTCCCTTTCTACTGAGCTGAAGTTCTCAGTGCATCTGCACAGGAAAAGTCAAGCCTGTCAGTACACACTGCATCCTTCTCATTGGGCACTGCATCTGGTTATGGTTACTATCAGGATGCTACCTTCTTAGAGCTTTCCTTAGGCAAAGAAAATAATATTGCCAAATCTGAAAGGCAAGCATCTCTATGTGGTTCCTGTCATCCGGTATCTCCAATGTATCATAAAGTCATCTTCCAGGGTATTATGAAAATTACTCCAAGGCATTCCTAAAAACTGGTTCACACTATTCTGGGGTCTCTGCGCTGTGTTATTTCAGTCCCTAACTAAAATGCAAATGGTATATAATACAATATTGTCCTCAAAGAAAGGAGACTTTTCCTGAGCGGTAGTAAAGGAAGGTAATTTAGATGACAATCTTTTTAACTTCTCCTCACCTTTGCCCATGCAACATTGTTCTTGTTCATCTAAATTCCGACAGAATGGAGCTGATGTTAAAGGAACTCCAAAATAGACACATGTGAATGGCTGGGACAGATGAAAGAGGTCTTTGAGAGTCATTTGGACTAAAAATACCTTCAGTAATTCTTACAGGTTTCGTAGGAAGCAATGGAAAACTATGTACTCACAATGAGAATAGGACCTCTGCTTTTGAGAAGGACACCCCTAAAGTACCGGGAATTGGGAAAGAGTTCCAAGTGATATCATGTAACAAAGACTGCAGTTGGATCTCAGAACATGTTTCACTGTTAGATTTACAAAGTCTTTGCTGAACCCACATACATCTTTGGCGTGAGGAAAGAAAGGGCCAAGTCTATTCAGAAAATGCCCCTTTAAATATTAGTCTTATGTTTCTTAGAAGTCGGTCTTAAGTACCTGATACAGCCACGTGTCAGACAGATGTAAGCAGTGTTTCCCAATTAACATGGGAACATGTTGTTAGTGTTTCAAATAACTGACGTCTACAGAGACATTTTGCTAGGCGCACCCGCACACAAGCAGAACTGCCAAGCAGGAGCTTTCTCTCTATTTGCCCAACTAATCACTACTCAGATGAAACGGACTCACCCAGAGTGTGAAGATTCAAGGTGAACTAGATGGCATGGTATTCTAGAATGTGTGGGCCCCCCAAGGAGGGCTCTCTGAGGAGGAGTAGATCTTATCAGGTTTAGAAATTATTTTCACTCCCAAGGTAGCAAAATAAAGGATGGTTTTTTTTATCTTCTCTGTTTTGTGGAAATTCCAAGTTACAATAGATATTAATCCTCTAGGCAGTAAACCAATGGGAAAGGAGCCCAAAGTGAACACGTCAAAGGTAGGTTTAAGGAAACCAGGTAGTTAACTGTCAGAATTTTGAAATATAATGTTACTCTTTTCCAGCAGGTCAGAGTTAATGAAATCAGCTTCTCGGCTCCATGTGACGATGCCCAAACGTGAGCTGAGGAACAATTATTTTTATACTCGGATATATTACAAACTCTTTGGTAAATAAAGATCATAAAGTTTGAATATGAGAGGGAGAAAGTATATTTTTTGCATAGTCAGTAGGAAAGGTGAATAATATTGAAGGAGCAAAAAGGTATAGTATTTTCATTTCAGAGAAGTAGAACATAAAAAAACCCCAATTTAGACTCCCCTATAGCATGTGACTGTATTAAACTTTTATTAAATAATTCTAAAGTGACACCACAAGTATTATTCTGTTTAAATGTCAAAACAACCTATGAGTCAATTTCTGTCTCATTTACATTCTTTTAGCAGATTAGGAAATAGCTCAGAGGGGCCACACAGCCAACAAATGGTAACTCTCGCTGGACGACTGCAGATAGAAAGTGACCATTACTCCTGCCCATTGTCCATGTGGCACTGGTCACAGTACTAAGAAGTGTAGAGGAATTAGGGCAGCTCCTATAGACTTAGCAGGCTCTTCTACACAAAGTAAATGCTACAAAGTTCTACAACAGTCAATATGGAGCCCAGTGGATATTCCAAAGGAAGCTCCTTCATTTCTCAGTGAAGAGATGGGGGTGGTGGGCAGGGACAGGGAGGCAAAATTCATAGGAGAGGTAAGTTCTAATGAGGAGAAGTTCACTCTTTAGGCCTGAGCAGTCTGGCACAGGGATAAAGAACATGATTAGAGCAAATGAGGGGAAGCAAAGCAGTAAGAAGCAGTGTGGTCTCCTCGGAAATGCTTGTGGTTCAGTATGGCTGTTTATATGGAAGGCAGAAGATACAGAGCTAGGCAAAGGAAGCTGAGAAATGAGGCATCTAGAAAGGAGGAAAAAAAGTCATGAAAGGCTATTTTTCTTCTGGTAGGGACTTTAGGTTAATTTTTTTTCACCATTGAAAAACTTGGGAAAATATAAGCATGTTTCAGATTTCGCTCTAGCATCTCATTCTTTTTAGGAGAGAGAGAGCAGGTGATGAGAAACAAAATAAAAGGGAAAAGGAACAATTGGTGGGGGGGGGGGTGTTCAGTTACACAGACCAAAAATGATGATAGCTCTGGCAGCTGCTTGGCTTGCTTTTTCAAGTTTTCTACAGTGTACGCATGTAAATTTACAAAGGTATGATATAAAGCAGTTTAGCAATATGTAGCTAGAGTAATAAAATTATTCCTACTGAGGTAAAAAAAATAATATATTCAATAGATCAGAGCATCTTTACACTAGTAAGAATAGAATAATGGGCATAGACAATTTCACAGAATAACTTCAAGTGAGAAATGTCCCTAACAACTAATAATTTAAGACATGGATTTAATACATTAGGTCCATCATTTAAAAAGAATTCCATAGGTGGCAAGACAAAGTTACATCTTCAAATACTCTAGGTGAGATTATAAATCGACCCAAACACTCTGGAAATAATTGAATAGCTACAACGAAAAGTTTAAAGTGTTCACATTCTTTAATTCAGTAGTTAAAGTTCTGGGAGTTTATTCAAATAAATAACCAGCAGCCTACTATACTGTTAAGAGCATGAATGCTGGAGCCCTGGATTGCCAGGGTTTAAATCTAACTGCTATGTAACCGTAGGCAGGTTACTTAATAGATCTTTGTTTCTCAGTTTCTTCAACTGTAAAATGTGGGTCATAACAGGAACTGCCTCAAAGTGTGGCTTTGAGTCTGAAACGAGTTGATTGTTAAGCACTTACAACATATACATAGTAAGTATTAAGTGAGCATTTGTTGAATGTATTTATAAACATGTTCATCACAACATTATTACAATGCAATATAAGAAGCAACTTACACAGCCAACAGTAAAGGAATAAACTGCAGTATATTTAGTAACTATAATCAGAAATGAGACAAAACTCTCCAAATCAGAAGCACCAGAATAGGAAGTCCAATATTAGAAATATGGTAAATAGACAGTAGATAGGTAGAAAGGTGGAGGGATCAATGATAAGTAGGTAGATATGAAGGAAATTTAAAGAAAGAGGGTGGGAAGGGAGAAAGGAAGGAGATGTATAATCATCACTATTGATCCCCAGAACTTTTATTTTCCCAAACTTAAGGTCTGTACTCTTTGAACAACTCCCCATTCCTCCTCCTCCCAAGTCTCTGGCAACCACCACCGTCCTTTCTCTCTGAGTGCACTTTACGTATCTCATGTAAGTAGAATCATACAGTATTTGTCCTTTTGAATCTGGTTTATCTCACTTAGCATAATGTTTTCAAGGTTCATACATGTTGTAACATGTGTCAGAATTGCATTCCTTTCAAGGTTGAGTAGCATTCCATTTTATGTATATACCACATTTTGTTTATCCATTCACTGATGCTTTCACTTTTTGGCTATTGTGAATAATACTGCTGCAAACATGGTGTACAAATATATGTTTGAGTCTCTGCTTTCAATTCTTTTGGATGAATACCCAGAAATGAAATTGCTGGATCATATGGTAATTCTATTTTCAGTTTTGGGGGAGAAACTTCCTACTTTTTTCCCACAAAGCCATTATATTTCCACTGGCAACACACAGGATTCAAATATCTCCAAATCCTTGCCAACATGTTTTTTGTTGGTGTTTTGAGAATAGCCAACCTAATGGGTATGACTTGGTATGTCATTATTGTTTGAATTGAAATTTTCCTAATCATTAGGAATACTGAACATCTTTTCACATGCTTATTGATCTTTTGTATATCTTCCATGGAGAAATGTCAATTCAGATCCTTTGCCCATTTGAAATTGGTTGCTTGTTATTTTGTTGCTTCTGTTGTTGAGTTGTAGAAGTTCTTTATATATTCTGGATATAAATATCTAATAGATCTGACTTGCAAATATTTTATTCCCTTTCTGGGGGTTGCCTCTTTACTCTGGATAGTGTTCTCTGATGTACACAAGTGTTTAATTTTGATAATGTTTATCTATTTTGTTGTTGTTGTCCACACCTTCAGTGTCATATCCAAGAAATGATTGCCAATTCAGTGTTGTGAAGATTTTGCCCTGTTTTCTTCTACAAGTTGATTTTTTTGCTTTTATGAAATACAGATTTTTAAAACCGAAATATAATTAACACACAATGTTAAATGAGTTTTAAGTATATACCATACTGATTTGACAATTCTATATAATACTCAATGCTCACCATGATAAGTGTAATCACCCTCTGTCACCAGACAATAATTATTGACTCTATTCCTTGTGCTGTACTTAAGAGTTGAATTATTTTTAATTGGTTTGTTTTTTAGAGATCCTTTCTTTTACTTATTGATCCAAGGAATAAATTTCCCCAAGGGATACAGTTTTTAATTTGTATTCTAATATCTATTTTCAATGATGCCAAAAAGGATATTTATTCAGCCCAATGTAATTTAAAAAACAACAAATACATTTATTTGGAGAAGGGTTATATATATAGTGGCCAAAAGATTTTGAAGAAAACAAATTGATATACTGGACTACAGGCCATAATGTCTCTCATGGGTAAGTCTTTTTGCAAATAGATGTGTTGCATTCATAACACATGACCAATTTATGAACTATATCAAAGTTATTGTGGATTAAGTAGTTGTGAGAAATAAATCTCATCTGTTAGAGCAGACTATCTAGAAGTCATTCATCATATTTATTACATATTCAGTTGATGCGGACATAATGGAACTAAATTACAGAGATAATGTGAGAGTCAAACACAGAAGTGCTTATACATGCCCTACCGAACAAACTGCTAAACAAGGGATTGCCTACATTTTGGATTCAAGAACAAAGAGAAAATGTAAAAGACCAATAAAGTTTTTGGGTTTTCATAGCTTCCTTCCACAAAATATTAATAAAGCAACTCACATTATGGTTTTAAGGTCCTAGTTTCATAGTGGTAATAATGGAAAAGAGAAAGGAATTAGGGGCCTAATGTTACTATTCAGGCCAAGAATACTTGTTTGCTGGTTTTAATAACTATATTCTGCATTTATTAAAATTACGCTGGTGCTACAGTGCCAAGACAATTCAGCTGACCAGAAATTCAGCTCTTTTCAACAAATGGTCGTGGGAAAACTGGATATCCATACGTGAAAGGATAAAGTTGACACTATAAACCATCAACAAAAATTGATTCCAAATGGATCAAAATTTATGAGAAAATCTTACTCTTAGGAATAAGTCTTCATGATCTTGGGCTGGGCAAAGCCTTCTTAAAAACACCACCCAAATCACAGTGATAACAGAAAAAAACAAAAACAAAAACAGGTACATTGAACTTCATCAAAATTAGAAACTTTGGTTCTTCACAGGAGACCATCAGGAAAGTAAAAATGCAAAGCACAAAATGAAAGAAAATATTTGCAAATCATGTATCTGAGAAGTTATTTGTATTCAGAACATGTAAAGAACTTTTACATCACAATAAAAAGGCAAATAATCCAATTAAAAATGGGAAAAACATTTTTCCAATAAAGATATGCAAATAAATAATAAACACATGAAAAGATACACAACATCATTAGCCATTAGGAAAATACAAATCAACAACATATTGGGTTACCACTTTATACTTACTACTATGGCTAGAATCAAGAAGTCAGATACAAAAAAGTGTTAGTGAGGATGTAGAGAAATTAGGACTCTCATATATTGCTGGTGGGAATACAAAATGTTGCAGCTGCCACAGAAAAAAAGTTTAATGATTTCTGCAGGGAGTTAAATATAGAGTTACTGTAGGATTAATCAATTTCACTTCTAGGTACGTACTCAAGAAACAAAAACATATGTTCACACAAAAATGTGCACTGAATGTTTATAGTAGTATTATTCATAGCAGCCAACAAGTGATAACAACCCAAAGGTCCATAATGGATGAGCCTTTGTAGTATGGAAAGTAAACCAAATGTCGTATACCTATACCATGGAAGTATCACCCACTGCACAAAAGGAATGAATTACTGATGCAAGCCAGATGCAGAGGGCCACACACGTATGACTACATTTGTAGGAGATGCCCAGAATTGGCAAATCCATAGAGAGAGAAGGTGTGTGAATGATTGTCCAGGGCTGGAATAGAAGTAAGGTGAGAGCAACAGTGTTAGGTTTTTTTTAAGGTGATGAAAATGTTCTAAAATTAGATTGTGTTGATGGTTGCACAACTATAAATATATTTTAAAAATGAATTGTACACTTCAAATTAATTGTACACAGTGTAAATTGTATTTCAATAAAATTGTTAAATATATATTGGTACTAGAAATTTTATTTGGGAATCTTTCTGAAATTGAAAGTAGAGAAGAGAAAATTTTAGGCCTTGAAGTTTGCAACTCAGATAGGGAAAGGTCATACAATTTGAATGTTTTTGTAAAATTTTTTTAACATTTATTTATTTTTGGGAGACAGAGAGAGAGAAAGATCATGAGCAGGGGAGGGGCAGAGAGAGAGGAACACAAAGAATGGGAGGCAGGCTCCAGCCTTTATTTCATCACATTGTTTGGCAAATAATTGGCAGGCTGTTCCTCTTTAAGGCTTTCATTTATTCATTTATGCCTGGTTACTGATATATCCTAGGCATTGGAGATAGAAACATGAAAAAGAAAATGTTTAATCTCAACTTTACCAAGTAATGGGAGAAGGAAAAACATCATACAGTTAGTATAATAGAAATATTGACTCAATGCAGTGGGAACACAGTGTAGAGGAATTGTCTGTGTTTATACTTCGGAGTTGGGCATAAAGACAGTAGAGATTGAAAGGAACTCCCTTGAAGAGTGAACTTAAGTTTATCAAGTGCTCAAAACAGAGTGAAGATGATGCAGAAAAGGGAAAAGTTAAGGACGATTTTACTTCCTTTAATCCTTGAGGACTTCATGGACCATTGATCTCAGACTGATCCTAAGGAAGGACAGAGCAGTACTGTTAACTATGGAGAAGGAGTTTGTTAACCACGTTCACAAAGTCCACTTTTGGTCAGATAATGGGAGGCTTTTACCTTCTGCCTTACCTTTACTGACAAGGGGTGTCTCCATGGAAACATCACAATAATTGTTTTCTAGTTCCCTGGGTTATGGAGCATATCCTTGACACAGAAAAAAACTCTGAGTTGGAATTCTTTCCTACTACTTTCTAGCTATATACTGAGTGTTAATTTTTAGTTCTCTGTGAATTGCATCACACTGACAACAATAACTGATGTGGTTCTGGAAAGATGAAAGGAAATTAAGCATATGAAGTACTTCCTGTATAGTCAAGTTTTAATACATGGTAGCTAGTATCATTATGTAGTTTATGATTCTATTCTTATATTGAATATATAAAAACATATTTTAATTTCTACAGAATATTTTAATCTCATAGCTATTTCATTTTAGTGAGCAGGATCTAGATTGTTCAACAAATCTTTTGTTTGCTGACAAATGTATTTAAGGCATTAAGAGACAAAATTGGTCTTCTGTCACAATAAAAATGTCAGAGCTTCAGATGCACAGGAGCAAAAAGCGAAGGAAATAAAAACCAAACGGGTAAGGGAATCAGTCCATGTATAAATAAGAAAGGACAAGGCAAAGGCTGCTTATGCAATAGGCAGAGATAATCCAGTGAAGGTAGAGAGCAGGCTGGATCAGAGGTCAAGTAATGCAGCAGATAGATTGTCAGGCAGCAGTTAGGAGCCAGGAAATTAGTGGAAACTAAAACATATTAGCTGATACTTGTTTCTTGAGAAAGAACAAGGGGTCTGCTCTCCAGGAAAGAAGGTGGAGAGCCCTCACTACCTTCCTGCACTGCTTAGCTGACTGACTCCAACTGATACGCAAAGTTAGAAGGATTTCTGTTGCACAAATGGCATAGGACATATGTGTTATCTGTGTGTCTACATTCATTCATATACACATACATATATATGCATATGTGACATTTCCACTGTATATATTATAAATGTCTTTCATAGTTAAATAACCTAATTGCCATTTCCTTCCAGGTATGGCTGCTTTTCCTGAGACCACTCCTACATGTTTCTGTAACATCAGTGAAAAGCCAGTTTCTTTGATCTCTTGAATGTTGGGTCTTGGTGAATGCTGAAATATCTACACTGAAAAAATGGAGAATAGAAAAAGGTCAGTTCCTACACTGGGGCTTTCAACAAGCTTTGAATGGCTTTTCAAAAAACCTATACCATGGAAGCAGGAAGCAGGTAAAATGCTTTAAAAAAAAACATCTAAATGTGCAGAGCAGAGGCACCCTTATTACTGCTCGCACAAGAGCCTGCCCATCCAAAGGATGATCTTCATTCAAAGATCCTCCTTTGTCTAGTAGCTTTCTTTCTACAATAAGTGGAATGATCATTCAATGTCCCTCTGCTGAATAAAGGTTATGAGGTCCTCACAGCATGATTTTTCTGGACCTACTTTTAAATTTGCTTCTGAAAAGAAAATTCACTAATCATTTTGGTGATTATTGTCATAATAAGTATTTGCTATGCCATTTTAAAAACAAGCCGACTATAGCTCCACTGTGGAAGGATTCCACTGAACTTTATGCCAGAGATTGTAACTTATTCAGTGTTGCTGCCCAGTGAATTGAGACTAATAATTACAGGACCGTTATTACATAGCAGGAGAACTATTATGTTAAGGGTAATAAAGAAGTTTTTGGATCCTCATTTTAAGTCTACTTTTCTTTCCTGTGCAGAATAGTCATTTACTGTATTTATTTTTATAAATATGTTTAATAATGATCCATTTTTGAGGAAAAGTATTGTATTTGTTTCATTGTGGTCATATGCAATATAGTTTCACATATGCCTCTGACACTAATTACACTAATGAGGTATTTTAGTCTCATTGCCAAAAAGTCAGAAGCTGGGGTAATTTTTGTATTAATGGAACAAAAGCTTCTATTTTCCAAGTGAGAGATTTGTTATGTGAGTTTTTAGCATTACTGGGTCTCACTTTGCTATTCTTTAGGTGTATACTATTTTTAATTACCATTTTCAAAATGGATTAAATTTCAAAAATAGTATTTCTTTGGTGCTTGCTAGATATAGATACTTTGGATCATTTTCAAGGAGCATGCATACATTCTTCATGGGGAGAAGATGTAGAGTTTAATCTTTATTCCTAACTAGTGGCAATCATTAGAAACTCTCTGGCCTTTGCTAATATAAAAATATCTTCAGGAAAAAATGGGAGGGCAAAGTCCATTTGTCCTTTAAGTGATTCCAGGTACACTGTATTAGATTCTAGTTTCTGTGCCTCTCAGCTGATATTTCTTGTTACCCTCTCTTAACTCTGATATGAAAAGTCTATAAGCTAGAACTGTTCATTTCCCTTAAAGCTTAGAAATGCCTTCCAAGGGCAAGACTACTATATCTGTTAGTCAGCACACCTGTGTGATGAATTCCCCAAATACTTTTTCTAATTGATCAAGAACTACTCTATGAGGTATTATTGCCCCCTCTTAATTCTTGAGGTAAATGAGTCTTAGTGACTTGTCCAAGACTTTAGTGCCCCTGAGTACTGTACCCCACACCACAGGCACCAAGTCCACGGGCTGTAATCTTAAATGCCTCATTCCACCTCTTTAAGAATCTGTATATAAAATAATGTGCTAAAATTAAAAGAAAAGTATCTCATGTATCCTGTATGTCATGCACATGTTTGGCAGTTTGAGTGAAAAGACATCCCTTTCTGCTAAAGTGGTTGGTATTGGCTTTATGGAGGAGAGTCCATACAACTGGGAGCAACTGAGATTGAAAATGAAGGAGTTACTTACGTTCCATCTGACTTTTTTTGCCAAATATTTTTTAGCATCATTAACTATCAAGTTTGAATTTATTTAGTTATTTATTTTGCAAAAGAAAGAGCACAAGCAGAGAGGTGGAGGGGCAGAGAGAGAAAGAGAAGGAATCTTAAATAGGCTCCATGGCGCACGATGCAGCACTCCATCCCAGGACCCTGTGATCATGACCTGAGCCCAACTCAAGACTTGGATGCTCAACTGACTGAGCCACCCAGATGCCCCAAGTCTGAGTGGCTGACTAAGTCTGTACAAAAAAAATCTCCACACTAAAAAAATTATGAAAACAACCATAGTGTAAGACAACATATTTTCCTTTAAATAAAAGCAAAATAATGTTTATATTTTTCTAATAAAAATACATCGTTGATCTTTCCTTACAGGTAAATTTGTGTATCTCAGTTAAAAACCCAAAATATACAGGATAGCTCACAAATGTATATTAAATAAAGATTTTGTTGTCATGAATACATTCTTCGTATACTTCTCAAGAGAATTTCTTTGAAAAAAGTACTAATGTAAAGTACCACCTTTACATAATTTGAGCTAAAATTTTTTTCAATATAATTCAAAGCGCTTTGCTATTTTTTTTATATCACATTTCTGTTTTCAATATAACTTTTCTTAGCATTTTCAAAAATTATGCCAGATTTACTAACAGGTATTATATTTAAGATTGAAAAGTACTATCAGATTATATAAAAGGTAGAATTTCATTTAGAAAGATGTTTTAAATATTTTTTTACTGTTTGCTTATTTTTGAGAGAGAGAGAGAGAGAGAGAGAGAGAGAGCAAGCACAGGGAAGGGGCAGAGAGACAGGGAGACAGAGGACACAAAGTGGGCTCTGCACTGACAGCAGAGACTCCCATGGGTTCAAACTCAATGAACTGTGAGATCATGACCTGAGCCAAAATCAGACACTTACCAGCTGAGCCACCCGGGTGCTCTTAGAAAGATGTTTTAAAGGGCATTTGTTGTTATTTTCCCTCATGTGCTAACACGTAGGTTTTCTATTTAACTCCTTCCTCAAATAAAAGACCACAGGGGATATGGGTGTCTCAGTCGATTAGGCATCTGACAGGATATTATCTCACATTTGGTGAGATCGAGCCCTGCATCTGGCTCTGCATGAACAGTGCAGAGCCTGCTTGGGATTCTCTCTCTCCCTCTCATTCTGTGCCCCTTCCACACATGTGTGTGTGCATGCTCGCTCGCAATCACTCGCTCGCTCTCTCTCTCTCAAAATAAATAAAGAAACATTTAAAAAAAAAAGTTAAACACAAATTAACAAGAACCAACAATTCCACTCTTGGGTATTTACTCAAGGGTAACAAAAGCATATATCCAAAGACTTGTACACAAATGTTCTTAGCCGCATTAATCATAATCGACAAAAAACTGAAAAATCTTAATTTCTTAATCAACTAGAAGATAGCCAAAATGTGGCATATACATATAATGGAACACTACTTGATAAAGGAGCAAACTGCTACAGACTACAACATCAATGAACCTCAAAAACATTACAAGTGAGCCAACAGTACCCTGAAATGGGTAGAATATATGATATGTAAAATACACTCAATAAGGTTTTTTGTTTTTTTGTTTCAAGTGATCCAGCAGTAAACATGCTCCATTGTTCTAATGCCTATGAAGCTGAGAGGAAACTTGCCTCAGGTAAAATTATCCTTGACAGTTGTAGCCTTAAGCAGACCCTCATGTGGATATTAGCCCAAATTATGCTTGCAATAAATAACTAAATAAGTATCTTTAACTTAGTCTTTTCCGAGCCACCTGAGAGAAGAAAATATAAGTGAATCATCATCTGATACTCCAAAGAATCCCTAAAGCACCTTTAGTGGAAAATAAATACCTCACAATGAAAAATCACCAAGCACACAAGGGAACAAGTCACTGTGTGTGATAGCAAAAAGACAAAAGAAAGCAAGCTATGAAAGTTTTAGGTTTTGAGAAATTGGACACAGATTATAAAATTACTGGGCATATTATAAAAAAGAAACATATGCAGAGAAGAAAAATTATCAAGAATCACCAAGCTTATCAGAAAATGAAAGATTTTAAATAGATAATCTTAAAATTGTCAATGGAGAATTTGAATAGCACATTAGACAGAGCTGAAGATGTAAACAGCAAACTTGAAATATACCAAAGGAAATAACATAGACTGTTTTACATAGAGCAAAAGAGATTCAAAATAGGAAAAAGTTATAGGACATGGAAAAAATTTATTAGAGTGTTAGAAGGAAAGAAAATAAGAATGGAGTAGATGCAATATTTCAAGAGCTAAGCCTCTGTGGCAGACTCAATGCAAAAATTGCTGCAATTCTTCACCCTTCCCCATATGCATGCATTTTGTAATGTGACCTTGGAGAGACTCCCATCAAAAGGTGGATTTCTTTTACCCATCACTTGAAAGCAGGCTGACCTCTTGGCTTACACTCACCAAAAGCATGTGGCAAACAGTGACAGCCTGCCTGTATGACAGGACTGAGTAAGCTTCAAGAGGTCTTGTGTGATTCCCCTCTTTCTTTTGGAAGCTTGCTACTGTCATATGGAAAAGCTTGCTTGCTGGAGGAGGAGTTTGGGTGGAGGAAAACCAGGTTGTCCCAACTGAGGCCACCTTAGACAAGTCTAGAAGAGACTGAAGCCCAACATGTGAGACAGTCCAGCCAAGATCATCAGATTACTTGTTTCATAGAGGACCAAGGGTCCATCCAGATACAAGAGAATAGAAGATTTGGAGTCAAATAATTATAGACTCCAAAGCTAGCGGCAGTACACTATGAGCTTCTGAAATTGGTTAAAATGATATCTGGGCAGATACTCAAAGTATCAGCTGACTGTTCTTAGCCGTGTATGAACTGACACAGGACCTGAGCTAGTAGAGAATTCACTAGGGTGCAAGTATAACATGAGAAATATATAGGGGGTTCCTATAGATTGCTAGGTTGGAAAAAAGAGGTTTTTCACCTCCAGTCTTCCCAGTTAGTAAACATTTTCAATGTAAAATGAAGCCTGAGGATTCAAAGATCAAACCAAGAGTGTGACTCAGTCGATGAGACCCCTTTTGAAGAACCCTCAAAAATTTGTTTTTCCTGGTAGGCCTTCTCAGGTGGACAAAAGAGGTTCTAGGAAATTTGAGGGCATAGTCCGATAGAAGCCTAATATCCAAAGAGCAGTAATTAAGTCTGGGTTAAAAAGGACTGAGTGTTCAAACTGCAGCAAGGCCTCTGGGCTCCCAACTTGCTATGAGCAACAAATATGTTCAGAAAGCTACTCAACTGACAAAATTAGTAATTCTTTAGAGATGGTCAGGATAGTTAATCAAAAAGGATGGAAGTTGCACAGAGAGGATACAAGAGATCCCATTTAGACGGTAATCTTATAATTTAGGTTATAAGATTATAGCACCTTTAATGAATACATGTAGACACAGGAATAAATAATTCATGGTTTGGTTCATTCATATAATCTTTGCTGGATAAGTCAGTGAGTCCACTGTGAAAGTCTTTATAGCAAAAAAAAAAATTAAAAAAAAAACAATTTATCACTCTGATGAATAACTATTGATAGAAATGGGATCAAGAAACTTTTGATCAAGAGTTTATGGGGGGGTGGAGCCAAGATGGCGGAGAGGAAGGGAGCTCTGTAAACTCCGTCCACACCATTTATCGAACTGAGAAGGATATTACGCTCATCTGCAAGAGCGGAAGGAGAAAATACGAACTCCAGAAGGAATAGAACCTCAAGGATACCTGAGTGAGTGGGGGCGAACTGGGGAGATCTGAAAACGGGCCAGCCCGGGACGGGCAGGGGAGGTAAGATCCCCAGCCCAATGTGGCTGCAAGCGC
>NC_043713.1:53025965-53183719 GCF_006229205.1 Suricata suricatta
CCCTGTATGCAGGGGCAAGTGATGCTTTGTTACTTACCAGCTGTTCTTCAATTCTAGAAGCTGTAACTTCAGATAGGGCCAATATCCTTCTTGATTGAATGTGATAATGTACGTAAAAGATAATCATTTGTAAGTTGCTATGGAGGAGTACAGTAGCAAAAATCCAAGGCAATAAGTAAATTGTGTATGTGGTTTCGTTGTAATTGATAAAGACTTAGACTTCAGTGGGGAGAACAGTAGGAGAGGAGGAAGCGAGGGGCCACTAGAGGAAGAAGTTGGAAAAGTCAAGCTCATAGAGAGCTTCTGGATATAACCTTGGAGGAAAACGTTGTTAATTGAAACACAAATATAAAGTAACTGTTGGACAGAAGCTCCTTATGGTTAGTAACTAAGTCTGATCACACAATTTTATTTCTTGTACTGCCTAGTGTAGTATTTTGTGATTTTACCTAGTATGCTTAGGTGTCCATTTTATTTTTTAATTTTTTAATGCTTATTTATTTTTGAGAGAGAGACAGAGTGCAAGTGGAGTAAGGGCAGAGAGAGAGGAAGACACAGAATCTGAAGCAGGCCCCAGGCTCTGAGCTGTCAGCACAGAGCCTGACACAGGGCTTGAACCCAAGAACCATGAGATCATGACCTGAGCCGTAGGATACTTAACTGACTGAGCCACCCAGGAGCCCCAGTAGGTGTCCATTTTCAAGTAATCTAGAACACAAAGCTCATGTTTTATTTGGGATATGCAAATGTAAGGCTTCAGTAGGGTCTTAAAGCTTTATCTTCAACAAGGAAAGATAAAGGAAATCTTCTTACACAGACAACAGTGTCCCAAGGCACAGCTGGTCATCAGTATTCTGATTGGACTTTTAATTCTACCACCCCACAGACGCCAGGAAACAGTAACCGCTCCCACACGATTCAGGTAATAGAATTCCATTGTTGAAATTGGTATATCTCCCCCAAATTTTGGCATGATTTTGTCCTCTCTTGACCAATTTACTTCCTATTGGCCTTGGTGCCTCTGTTTCTGAAAACTACTTTTGCTACCTCACTCAATTCACCCAATGAATTAATGGAAGTTTTTATGTTCTTAAAGCAAAGGAATTTTGATTAGCATGGAGAGATTTCATTTGTATGTAGGGGAAAAGAAAATAATGGTTTTTGCCAATAGTGTTGCTATGCAACCACGAGAATACGATAACTAGCATTAAAATAAGATGTAATTTCTAAGTGGGGAATGTTTTAAAAAGAATATGGTTAGAGACTGCTGGTCAAAGCCAGCACCTGCTTGAGTCTCCTAAAAGGAATGAGCTGGAAAGGAAGCAAAGGGCTCTATAATAGTTTATAATAGATTAAAAAAAAAAAGTCCACTTGTAGATCTATGGGGTTTTCCTTTAAATTCTATTATTATCTCCAGCAGTGGGTCTAGAATGCACAACTAATTATGATTAAAGTTGTAATGGGCCACCTACACCAGTTATGATGCAAAAGAGACACATCACCATTGAGACTTTTTAAACATTTAAACTGTAACTGAAATAGAAAGTTCATTTTTGTAATGCAGAGAGCGCGATCACAAAGACGACTGGAAACATCAACCCTACAGCACCCCTGTGAAACGAAATATAAAACCCCGTCACTTTAATATTTGGTGCACATTTTTAAAAAATAATGTGTTATTTTAAGAAATTTTAGAAACTCTAATAATGGCATTAGGTATTACAAAAATATTTCTTAGGATATTTTCTCAGTATGAGACCGCATGTTCTCTATCACTTTTATTATTTTTTTCATTTTCTGTGGGGTGCCAAAGTGTAGCCTCAGAATTCAAATGTGAATGATGACCTCCTATGCCTCCTTCCTTTAGGAAGAAGAAAGTAATTATAGGATCAGTATTAGTCAGGGTTCTCTAGAGAAAGAGAACCAATCATGTATATAAATACATGGAGAGAAAGAGATTTGTTTTAGGGAGTTGATTGGCTCGTGCAGTTGTAGAGGCTGGCGATTCTCACTATCCACAGGGTGATGACGCAAGCTTCAGGAGAGTGGATGATGGTGCTTCAGTTTGAAGGCTGGCAGGCTCAACACCCAAGAAGAGCCAATGTTTCAGTCCAAATCCAAAGGCCAGAAAAGAGCAATGAATGTCTTAGCTCCATCTTTGGGCAGGGCATGTTGTCTCTCAGCCCTTTTGTTTTATGTAGGCCTTCAACTGATTGGATGAGGCTTACCCACATTAGGAAGGGTAATCTGCTTTACTTAGTCTACTGACTCAAATATTCATCTCATCTACAAATAACCTCACAGAAACATCCAACATAATATCTGACCAACTACCTGAGCATTCTGTGGCCCAGTCAAGTTGACACATAAAATTCACCATCACAGGGACCCTGTCTGCAATGTTTCCCCTTGTATTTCAAGTTCCTACAATCTGATCCCAGCTCAATTTATTTGTTGTTCAACACTGAATGCTGGTCCACATAAGCCTCCTTGTTTCAGCTTATCTGGAAGTGACTGACTGACAAATATTTCTGTGAACATGATCCTCCTACCTTGACTTTGATAAAAGTAACCCCTTGACTAAGAAAGCCTTCCCTTCCTCTGTCCAACCACATTATATTCAAGTTCAAGACCCTAGCTGCACCCAATCTCCAGGAGGCCTTATTGCACAGGTCTCTTTTCCCCCTGAACTCTTACAGGACAGAGTCTGTGCTAAGTTTACAGTCTTTTATAGAGTACCTTCTATTGTTTGCTCTCTTCTATGTGTGGTAATATTCTCAACAGAATGTAATTTTAAAAGTAGGGACATCTGCTTCAATGTATACATTTATACATTCAATATGTAGGTTAAAAACATATTTCTTGCCTTCAAGGTGTTTACTATCTGATAGTGAAATTAAAATAGTTAACAATTTAATAATGTAATAGGTGGCCCCATACTGGTAAGCACAGGGTGTTAGGAGAGCAGAGATAAGGTCAAGAAATTGCTCCAGAAGTTGGCAGTTGGAACTAATAAATAATACAATAAGCCCAGTTTCTGTGGGCCAGCAATCCAGAAGCAGCTTAGATTCATGAATCTGGCACAAGGTCTCTCTGGTGTTGGTGAGGTTGTAGTCAAGCTGTTGGTTGTAGTCAAGCTGTTGTCAAGATGTCATCTGAAATCTCAACCAGGGGAGGATCAGCTTCCAAGTTCACTTACTCAGTTGTTAGATGGCCTCAGCTCCTGATTGGATACTGGCCTTATTTTAGCTTGCCCCAATGTTCTCACGATATGACAGGTGGCTTCCCCAGAAAAAGTTATCTGGGACAGAGGTAACACAACCAAGAAGGAAACAACCATGTTTTTGAACCTACCCTTGGAAGTGATACACCATCATTTCTGCCTATTGTATTTGTTAGAAGCAAGTCCCCATGTCCCATCCCCACTCAATGGAAGATCAGTAGCTCCACTTCTTGAAGGGAAAGGTATTGAAGAATTTGTGGACATATTTTTAAAACGAGAAACTAGGGAATGGTTCTTAGAGGAGGTGAAAACTAAACTGAATTTTAAAAGACCAGTTAGGTGGAAAGGATAGAAGAAAAGTATTTTGGGGGAAGAGACAAGACTATAAGAAAATTAAAGAAGAAAGAGAGAATGGGACCTCCGCATGATAGGAAGTTTTCACATTATCTGGCTTAAAATAGTGTAGGTGTAAGGGGGAAATGCCAGACAATGATGTGGCCTTCAGTTCCACCTACAGGGTTAATCAGGCACCATTAGTGGAAAAGTGACATGGTCATATTAGTACCCCACACAGCATTACGGAAATTTGGAGAAATTATGGGGGGGGGGGCAGAGAGAGCACCAAAAATGTTATGGTGGTCCCTCAGGTGACCTAAGTGGTGAGTCTTAACTGAGGTAATGGCAATGGTGAGAGCATGGAAAGGAAAGAATAAAAAGGTGTCAAGACTGGATTGGCAAGTTTTTTTTTTTAACTGACTGTATATAAATTAGGGATAGGAGAGAACTGAGGGGACATTTGGTTTTCAGTTATGGGCACTTAAATTGGGGACAGAAAGTGTAGACTCAAAGGAGACAACAGATCGGTTTGGAATATATTGGGTGTGACATCCTGGAAGGACATAGAAATGGAGCTGTTTGGTAGGTGATCTGATATGTAGCTGCTGAGCTAAGGACAGAAAACTATCAGGGGTCAAGATGGCCATCTCAGAAGCCATCTCTGTGTTGGTGGTATTTGCTAGAGTCACACAGGAAAGGAGAGTGTAGAGTAAGAAGAGAAGGACCAATGATGGACCCAGTAGGAAACCTCAGGTTTAAAATTTGAAATTTATCTGCAACTTGCTTGGGCACAGAATCCATTGTCTCCGCAAACATTGGTGTGGTTGAACTGACCATTAATGTGTTGTGACCTGGAGTTCACTGTTAAAAGGGTCACCCAAGCAAAATCCTGGAGATTATTTGGTTATTAATATGATTGTTGGCACATCCTATGCAATATGTCTTAATTGAATTATGGATGCAGATAAAATTATAGATGGGATTAAAGCTTGTGCATCATCCATTATCATGTGTAATCAATAAACAGTTTAATATTCTCTTGAAAAAAAATATGGTCAAAGGAAATCAAACCTGACCAAGGGGAGGGTGTTCTTAGCATTAACAGGCTGAGCACAAGGGGAGATTTTCTATCATCTCCTCGAATATAGGCTAGTATTAACCCCAGAATAGGCACTTACTACAAGCCTGCTGAATGGCTGGCTGGCCTCTCCACTGAGGTTTACAAAAGCCAACCTCAAATCTACTTTTGGAATATATCTTAAAAACAGTAAGCTCTCCATCTGAAATATACAGAGCTAAGAGTCATTTTGAAAGATTCCTCTGACTTTTATTTCATGTGTAGTAAACCAAACAACCACTATCTTTATAATCTTTTACAATATTCATCATAGAAGCTCTAACTATTTAAATGAAGTTTTACTGGCCATAAAAGATAAACATTTATTTCAGGCCACTAAAATTCACAATCATTATGTTCGTTGGTTCTTGGACAGAAGCTGAATGCTAGTGACACCAAAATATGTTCTTAAGAAACAAAATTCTCAGGGCTCCTGGGTGGCTCATTTGGTTAAGCATTCGGCTCTTGATTTCAGCTCAGGTTATGATTTCATGATTTGTCAGTTTGAGGCCCATATCAGGCTCCATGCTGATGGTGCAGAGCCTGATTGATATTCTCTCTCTCTATCTGCCCTTCCCCTTCTCTAACTGAATAAAATAAACATTAAAAACTAAAAAAAAAGCAAAATTCTAGTTTAAAAAAAATAGGCAGCCAAATTAAATATAATTAAAATTTCAATTTTCCCACCCAATACAATCTAAAAATATTATACATATTATGACTTTTTTCTAACTATAATTTACAGTAATAAACAAACACTAACCACAACACAGAACACTAAGAATGATAATTTGCCAAAGATGCCAAAATATTTTTTAAAAACCCTCAGTAAATTAATGGAGATAAATTATTGCTATTTGTAGAACATATAATCATGTGTCTCTAAAATCCAAATATAAAAATCCATTTAAAATTTTTAGGGGCACCTGGGTGGCTCATTCAGTTAAGTGTCTGACTTCAATTCAGGTCAGTTTGTGAGTTTAAGCACTGTGTCAGGCTCTGTGCTGACAGCTCAGAGCCTGGAACCTGCTTCCAGATTCTGTGTCTCCCTCTCTTTCAGCCCCTCCCCTACTTGCTCTCTGTCTTTCTCAAAAATAAAACAAACATTTAAGAAAAAAACCCTTTAGAAATAATTCAGTAAGTTGTCATATATAAATGCAGTAATTACTAGATTTTTTCCTCAATCAGCAAACAATAATTAGAAGATAAAACAAAAGAAAAATATTCCTCATTCACAGAAGAAAAAAAATACACGAGATATCTAAAATTAGCCAGAAAAAGTTCCAATTTCCTATGGAAAAAAAGCTATAGAATTCCATTTGAAGATGGAAAATGAAAGGTGAAATGAAATGGCGTCACTTATATCAAGAGGTTTACAGACAGAGCAGCAAACCATCAAGGAGGGGCCTTCACACCCCCTCACCAAGTAGACCCACGAACTTTTGAACTAGGCCAAACTGAAAACACTTCAAGCATACAGCCTCAACACCTGTAATTTGCCTGTAACAAGGAAATTTGCTTAGTGGTAGCCTTAGTAACCAATTATATTCAGCCAAGATTAGATTTCTGCTGCCAACACCAATCAAAATTCCTTGTAAACAACATATAGAAGCATTCCATTTTGGCTTTAAAAACCCTTGACTTTGATTCTCTAAGAGGTGGGGGACAGTATGTAGGTTGCTACCCAAATATGTGTTCCCTGCATTGCAATTCTTAGACTCCCAAATAAACACTTTTACTTCAGCTCAGCCTCTTTTCTTGTTTGACAAAAGTGAGATCAAGTATATTAAGATACACATGCTTTCCTAGAACAATTCAGTATTGTTTAAAAATAACACTGACCAAATTAATATCATGGTTACCCCAATCATGATGATATTTTTGTGATTTTGACAAAAAGTATCTTAAAGCTTGTTTGGAAGAATAACAATAATTTCCTTCAAAAGTCTCAAACTGAAATGCTATCATAGTTACCCACAAAATATAAAACACATCAAACTACCCACAGATAAACTAGAGTGGAATTAGTACAAACCTGGCATGAGTGACACAGGAGAGAGATCCTGAAACACAGCCTAACCCAGTAATAAAACGTCAGTCAGAATGGACCTTCACAAAATAATGGGGCTAGGTTACCCAAAAATAACATGGAGAACTGGCCCTTGGGGAAAATAATAAATCCACAGCTTACTTTATACTCTAACATAAAGGGTTAAATGAAAACCACAAAAAATGAGAAAAATTATGTATTCTGTTAAATACCTTGGCATAGGCAGAGTCTCTATACATATAGGAAGTGAAAGAAAAAAGAATACATTCATCTAGGTAAAAATGTAAAAGGTAGCTTGCACATTAAAGGCTCTCTTCCCACAACTCTCCCTAGACTTCTCACTGAGGTGGTTCTGTGTGTGACTTCCCTCATTTCCAGCACTCCATGATCCTTCTGACATTTTGACTCTCAGTTCTGCACGTCGGTCATGTTTCCTGACCTTCCATGGGTCCCAACGCTGTGTCTGTCTCCCACAAGTCTGTAGTTACCTTCACAAAGGCAAGAGCCCAGAAGGGCCCTCAAGTTCGTAGTAGCGTCCCGGTTTGCTCACTAATGTTGGGCCACCAATTACTCCGACACTAACTGGATTCAGGCGTTACTGATTTGTCAAGAGAGAGTGGGCTGCATCTTGCTGGATGATGTTCTACAACAACCCTGAGGGAACTGTAAATGGAACGTGTCTCTCCTCTCTCTTGACATTTGGTTTTGAACTGGAATTTGAATCCCACACTGTCTTATATTCCTTCCAGACACTTCCAACAGCCTTGATGCCCCTTAACTCTCAATCACCACCAGCTCTTCCCCAAAGCAGGCCACTCCCACAGCAATTTAGTGGCCTAATCAGAGCCTGCTCTACATCCTTCTCTCCCCGCTAAGACGGGATAATCCACTCGACCTTCTCCACCTGCAGTTTACAGGGCTACCTAATCACCTGTCCCTCATTGGCACCTTAAGCTCCTGGAAGTTTAGCTACAGCTGGGGGACGAGGGGAATGTGAAGTTAGAGAAAGTTTTCCACTTGTTGACAATTTCATACAGGTGCTACTAATTACTGCATCTACAGTCTAAACATAAATGGCAGTTCTACAAATCTAAACGAGGGAATTCCCTCATGATCTTTTACCCATAGGGTAGATTACGGCTCTTTTCTAGAGCAGGGGAAGGAGTATCCATCTCTCTTTTTCTCTACCCACTTTAACGTCCTGAATCAATCCCTTGCTGCCTTTGCCACATACCATGATGTTACTTTGATACCTGTGGCAGGAGGCCTGAGCCTTTATTATGCCAGTTGTAGGAGTGGCCCCCACTCTCGGCTAAGGGATACACAGCCTGACCCAAAGGCATTTCGAATAGCCCTTAACTCAAAAAAACTTCCCTCAATATGACTACATATAATTATATACTGTACTCCTAGACCCCCAGAACATCTTCATGTGGACATTTCTGGACCAATGTAGTGTGTTCTGTGTGAGCCCCTCCCGTTCTTCCAATCTTTCCTTTCTCCTGTAGGTCTCTCCACTTACTTATATGGGAACTTACTTATTCATGAATTCAGAAACTATCATGTTCAGCTGTGTATCTGCTGAATGGTCCCTGGCACATAGTAAATACTCAGGAAATACTAGCTGAATGAATGAATGAGTGAATGATACAAACTCCGTTTGTGAAAGGCATCTCTGCCATCAATTACAAACATCTAGACTGGAAGCTGTCTAGTCAGCATGTATAACAGAGGAAGGGTTAGCACTGATTTGCGAAAGAAGTGGCATTAAGAGGGCAGAGAGATGACTACAGAGAAACTATTTTCAGGCACAATTAGAATGCCTCTTAGAGGAGAAAAGGTGAAAGTAGGAACGGATTGGTTTGATTCAATTAATTCTCAGGATGCTGAGGTCAGCTATTTTTACCTCCGTTGTCCTAAGAGGTAAAATTTTCTACTGCTCAGAATATGTGAATCTTTGGCCTCCACCAGCCTTTGCCCTGATTTGTTCTATTAATGTCTTCACATAACTATTTGATTGTGTATAAACAGGAATATGGTAACATGCACTGAGCCACTTAAAAAGGCTTCCTTCCTCTGATTAAGGTAATTTTAAATGACTTGCAGTCCATTTTTCTTTTTGTTTAAAAGCATGACAATATACTGAACATTCTGTTTATTTGAATCCATAGGTGTTATATTTTAATTTGTGTTTTTAGTATATATTTTCTCATCTTTTGCACTTTTTTTCTGTGGATATGCCTGCAGAGTTGGACCAAAGTACTTTAAACAGTTTTTCTCCCATTAAGTGAAAATTGTGCTAGATCTTGGTTTCTTTGTTTTCTTAGAAACAGAGTCCTAAAATTTTAAATTTTAAAACCAGTTGCAATGTGGGGGTGCCTGGGTGACTCAGTCAGTTAAGTGTCTGACTTTGGCTCAGATCATGATGTCACGGTCTATGGGTTCGAGCCCCACGTCGAGCTCTGGGCTGACAGCCCAGAGCCCGGAGCTTGCTTCAGATTCTGTGTCTCCCCTTCTCTCTCTGCCCCTCTCTCACTCATACTCTGTCTATCTTGCTCTCAAAAACAAATAAACATAAAAAAGGATTTTAAAAATAATAAAACCAATCATAATGTAAAATTACTATCATTCCTTGCTAGATAGAGATTCTTCAGGAAATTCTTCCATAAAATAATGAAAACAGTATAAACTTAGAATTTACAAAATGGCTTCAGATGAAAATTAGTGCTTGTGAAAACTGTAATATTTTGGTCATATCCACTAACATGTAATTTAACTGTTTTTGTAAGTTGATTTTGCTAACTGTGAACTTCTGATTTAGCTATTCATTTTTGATATGTCAATGTCCACTTACCTTTACTGAAAACATCTTAAGGGTAAAGATAACATAAGTCTTGTTCTCAAAGGATTTATATATTTCTTCTCAAACTCCTAAAAAAATACTTCTTCAAAATAAAACCAACAAAGGTTGAGTAACAAAGTTACTTTTCTATTATTTAAATCCAAGTTAGTTAACATATAGTATAATAATGATTTCAGAGTAGAATTTAGTGATTCATCACTTACATATAATACCTAGTGCTCATCTCAACAAGTGTCCTCCTTAATGCCCATCACCCATTTAGCCAATCCCACCACCCAACACCCCTCCAGCAACCCTCAGTTTTTGCTTTGTATTTAAGAATATTTTGCTTCAGGTAACATTGAAATATCAGTACAAAACTACCAGATGTTTCTACCGATGACTTGAGGACAGTGGCAAGCAAGACACACATAAACATCTCAGATACTTTTCTTTGTTAAACAAATTTATTTTTTTTAAAGTGTTTATTTATTTACTTAGACAGAAGGTACATGACAGCATGGGAGGGCCAAACAGAGAGGGAGAGAGAGAATCCCAAGGAGGCTCCACACTATCAATGCAGAGCCTGACCTGGGGCTGGATCCCACAAACCTTGAGATCATGACCTGAGCTAAAATCAAGACTTGGAGACTTAAATGATTGATCCATCCAGGTAC
Source organism: Suricata suricatta (assembly GCF_006229205.1). Classification (NCBI taxonomy): domain Eukaryota; kingdom Metazoa; phylum Chordata; class Mammalia; order Carnivora; family Herpestidae; genus Suricata; species Suricata suricatta. The sequence continues at coordinate 53,036,211 of NC_043713.1, forward strand.
CCCAAGATGTTATTTTTAAGTACTCTCTACACCCAGTGTGGGCCTTGAACTCACAACCCTGAGATCAAGAGTTGCATGCTCTACTGAGTCAGCCAGGTGCCCCTATGCATCTTTTTCAATGAAAGCTAGTAACCTTTAATCATTTCCAATAAGACTGAATTTTCAAACCCATTAGTTCTTCTCCATTTCTAAAAATGGAGAAAGAGTCTTTCTAAGAAAAACTCTTTCTAAACTATTGGTTGTTGTATTGTATACTGTGGTTACCTTGAAAATATACTGATAACTTTTCAAAGAATACATATTAACTCACAAAAATGAAAGATGAAAACAGATGTTTAAGATTTTCACCTATTTATTATATATAGATTTGATATTAAACACATTTTGGAGATTGATTTTCTTAATACAAAGGTTTGAATCACAAAAGGAAAATGGCACATTATTGCGATTGGCCAGCATCTTCAAAATTGAACTATAAACAACAATTTGCAAGGTCTATTCAGGTCTGAGAATGGCTATTGGACTTCCCCGCCTTATGGATGTGAAGCATTCAAAGTCTGCAGTTATTTTCAGGAAATGTTGTGTGTTTCAGGGAATTCTGAACTGTGTCATACTCCAGATGTGATGTAAGTAGCTTGAAAATAGCCTGAAGGGAGAGGGACAATATAATTCAATATTTTTACCCTGGGCATGCCTGTTTTTTGAAAGTTCCATTGTATTTGTTCTGTGAAATTCTGTAATGTCTTGAAGCAACATTTTATTTATTTATTAAAAATTCTTAATGTTTTATTTATTTTTGAAACAGAGAGAGACAGAGCATGAGTGGGGGAGGAGCACAGATAGAGGAACACAGAATCTGAAGCAGTCTCCAGGCTCTGGGCTGTCAGCCAGAGCCCAATGGGGGCTCGAACCCACGATCCATCAGATCATGACCTGAGCCAAGTTGGACACTTAACCAACTGAGCCACTCACGCACCCCAAAGCAACATTTTAGAATATATTCCTAACCAAGTGTTTTCCACACTTTACAATTTAAATTGAGGTAGTAAAAACAAAAGGGGTATGTTTGCCAGAAACCTCCTAATTGTACCTTTTTCAGGTGGGAAATAGTATCCAAAAGATCTGTCTTCTAGTCTATTATCTTATGTATATTGTTCTATAAGAAATTACTTTTGCCTTTTAAAAGTTGGATAATTGTAATTTAAGAAGGTTGGGGTCTGGTCTTAGATAAATGTCTTTAAATGACTCCAGGAATAATGCTACTCTCTCTGAACCTCAGCCACTGCATATACTCTCCCTACTTTGTTTCTCAGAGTCATTAAAAAAGTTAGATGAGTTCCACTGTATGTGATGGGCACTGGGAGGCTGTCAGCATGATTGGAAGTAAAGGTGGGGGATGGGAGTAAACCTGGGCATAATAGTATGTAGATCCAACCAGCAGCCTAAGACAAGTTTTCCCAAAGGCATAGACTTTTAGCTTTAATTTCAGATGGGCAGACTGGAGATGGATAGAAAGAAGTATAGAATGTAAAGAGACCTAGGATTGAGAGTCAACTGTATCATGTAGGTAAACGTGGACCATGGATCACTTAAATTCTTGAGCATTCATCTCTTCATAACCAAAATGTGGGTAACTTCTATTCCATGTGCTTTTAATGTATTTTTTCTAAATATTTTGCAATGAGCAGAATTTGATTTTACAATGATGCAAAAAAAAGAAAACCCGTATTTTATGTAAAAATACAAGGGAAGGGTCAACCCTTATGGGACTGTTATAAGAATTAAATAAGATGCTATAATAAAGTACCATCAATATATGACCTTATATTTTTCATTAGAATGCTGAAAAATCCTAGTGATAATTTTAGCATTTATCAAATTTCATTTGATAGATGAGCAATTTGATGTCTAAAAGATAAAGTTCTTTAGTCAAATGCTTGCAATTGTACAACCTCCAGATTCATATTCCTTTTAATATGTCATACTATTAAGAGTATAGAACGTGGAGAATAAAACTAGAAAAGGAACCTCTGTGAGCAAAAAGGAAGGGAGGACAGCACATAGGTGCAAATGAGTGAGCCCTTGACTTTGCTCCTCTTGAATCCACCAGATAATACTCAGTAGCCAATGGCAATAGGTAGTCTGGAGAGAGACAAACACACAAAAACTCGGATGATTAGGGACAGAAAGGAGATTGGGAGTTAAATCAAATAAAATAAAGAAAAGAAAAGAAGGAAGTGGCAAAACACAAAAAGTAGATGTCATGTGTTGGTTTGTCTATCCTGTTATCTAACAGATATCTGTATAGATTAACAGAAAGAAAACAGATTTGAAAGTCGGAGCTCCACAAAATACAAGATGGTATTTGAGAAACTTAACACTAAGCAGCACCAATTTCTCTATTAGTAAATTATTTTTGCTTTTCCCAGATAAACAGTGAATGCTGATTATGTGAAAGGCAAGGTACTCATTATTTGCTTAATCCCTTCCCCTCCCCTCTACCACCCAATTTTGCAAAGCAGCTCTATGTATCACTAATTTACAGAAGAGAACTCTATGACTTAGAAAGTTCAGGAAATTTGTCCAAGGTCACAAAGCAGGTAAGGACTGGAGTTTTTAGTGAAAGCCCTGTCAACCATATTCCAAAGCTCATGATTTTTACACATTGTTGTTGTTTATCTTGTTTCCGAGCAACATGAAAATTAAATGGGATGCAGCTATCAGTCCCACAAATACCCAGCCTCCAGCTCTCATGGAAATATCAATGAAAGAACAGAAACATTGTCGTGAATACTGCATATCAAGAGCCTAGCACTTACATATTCAATAAATACTTAATGACTGATGGATTCTTACTGCTCTTTCCCTTCTTTCCTTCTCTCTTTTCCTCCTTCTTCCCTCTCTCTTCCTTCCTTCCCTTCTTTCTTGCATTGCCTGATAATTTTTCCACTGTGTCATATTTTTGTTTTTTTAACTGCATGTATACCCTTTTAGATGTGACAATTGGACACTTTAAACATGATTTAATTTGCTCATAGTGAGCAATCGTAATAACTTATAATTTGCCTATTTGTATTTTATCTTTTTTTGCTTTCTGTTTTTATGCTTATTTGTAATTTCCTTTGTTTCCTACAATTTGTTCTATATTGGTTTGACTGCTTCAGTTGTCTCTTGACTTAAAAAGCGTACATCCTTTACAATTTTTTTTACTAAATTCCATTGTTTTTCAAAAACATTTTTAGAATTATATTTTTTAGTTATTATGAATAAGAACTGAGAAGCCTTTCACTACACTGTTCCCCACCACCACCCTTTTAAGACTTCTGTTTAGACTTTCTACCAGGACATAAAATTGTAGAGAACTTTAGGTGCCTGAGTAGCTCAGTCTGTTAAACCTCTGACTTCGGCTCAGGTCATGATCTTGCAATATATGAGTTTGAGCCCTGTGTTGGGGTCTGTGCTGACAGCTCAGAGCCCAGAACCAATTTCAGATTCTGTGTCTCCCCCTCTCTCTGCCCCTCCTCTGCTTGTGCTCTGTCTCCCTCTCAAAAATAAATAAACATTTTAAATATTTTTAAAATATCGTAGATAACTTGATTACTAAAATCAACCTAGATATAAAGATCACACCTGTGGTTAAAAATACACACACACTCATACACACACACACACACACACACACACACACACACAAACATAGGTTGTAGGGAGAGTAAAACTGAATTTTCTACTCTTTTTTAAAAAATTATTTATTTTGAGAGAGAGAGAGAGAGAGAATTCCAAGCAGGCTCAGTGCTCTCACCACAGAGCCTGACATAGGGTTTATCTCAGGAACTGTGAGATCACGACCTGAGCTGAAATCAAGAGTCTGACCCTTAACTAACTAAGCCACCAGGTGCCCCTGAATTTTCTATTCTTAATACAGCAGCCAGAGTAATCTTTTCAACCTGATATCAGAACGTGTTATTTTTTTTTTTTCCCTCAGCACCCTACGGCAGTCATAATTCACTCTGGGTAAGGCCCCAAGTCCTCATGGGGCCACAAAGCCCTACACCATCTGTTTCACATTACTACCTCATCTCCTGTTACTTTCCCCATCACTCAATCCACTCTAGCTCCACTAGCCCCCTTCCTTATTCTTTAAAACATTAACCACGCTTTCACCTTTGGACTTTTCCATTAACTAGTTCTTCCATCTGAACCATCCTTCTGCCAGATATGTCCATATATATCTCTCTCGGCCCCTTCAAATCTTGGTCAAATGTCACTGCATGACATTCTTATTTAAAATTCTAGGCTCCATAACCCCCAATAACTCTTATCTTGCTCATTTAAAAATTTTTTTTATATTTTATTTATTTTTGAGACAGAGCGGGACAGAGCATGAGTGAGGGAGGGGTAGGGAGAGAGAGGGAGGCACAGAATCTGAAACAGCTCCAGGCTCTGAGCTGTCAACACAGAACCCGAGGGGGGGCTCAAACCCTGAACTGCTGCGAGATCATGACCTGAGCCGAAGTAGGACACTTAACCAACTAAGCCACCCAGGCGCCCCATCTTGCTCATTTTTTTAATGATAGTAACATGCATATTTGTGGTATATGGTATAATTTATCACATTTGTTGCTTATTTCTTCCCTCTCCCTCTAGAATATAAGATCTGTGGAAGCAGGGGTTTTGTTTGGTATTCTGCTGATTCATAAAATACTCATTTACTAAACAGACTTAAAATTCTCTGTGATAAGTGAGAAAGAACTGTAAGAAGATACTAGTGTCGATTTCAAGTAAAGGACAATGTCAAGGACTCTGTTCTATAGCTTCAGAATTGAGGTAGTGGCTGTAGGGACTACTGTGCCCCCACGTGAACTCCATCATGACAAATGATCAGTTCTAGTCAAGTTTGAACAGGTAACTGAAAGCTTAAAATAGAACTAGAGAACGGGAAGTATTGGCTTTAATCGCATAATAGATCACCTTCGATTGGGATGAAAGAAGAATTGGGGCTCACAGTGTAAAGTCTGCTACAGACATGACTAACTCGATGTTTTCTGGTCAGGACATAGTCATGAAAGGGGCGCCTGGGTGACTCAGGTGATTAAGCATTCAACTTTAGCGCAGGTCATGATCTCATGGTTTGCAAGTTCAAGCCCCACATCAGTCTCTTTACTGTCAGTAGAGCCTGCTTTGGATCCTTTGTCCCTCTCTTTCTTTGCCCCTCCCCCCTCTCATGCAAACATGCATATGTGCTTTCTCTCTCTCTCAAAAATATATATATATTTTTACAATCTAGTCATGAAAAAGCATTCTAGTGTGGAGAAAAGAGATATTATATTGCCTTCAGAAAAAAAAAAGGAAACTCATTTTTTAGATAACAAATGTATAATAGTTCAAATGGCGGTGATGCAGAGTACCATACACACAGCTTAAAAGTTCATGTATATAAGGGAAGAAAGTGATGTAGATGAAATTAAGCGATTATTACTTATTTAGTGCTTACTATCTGTAAAGAACTATGCTGAGTATTTTACCAAATATTATATCACAAATTCTTAGACTGAAGACACCTGGGTGGCTCAGTCAGTTAAGTGTTCAAATTCAGCTCAGGTCATGATCTCACTGTTTGTGAGTTCAAGCCCTGTGTCAGACTCTGCACTGACAGCTCAGAGCCTGGAACCTGCTTCGAATTCTGTGTTGCCCTCTCTCCCTGCCTATCCTTTGCTCACACTCATCTCTCTCAATAAATAAATAAATATTAAAAAGAAATTTTAAAAATGGTTTAACTAACTTTAAGGCTAATGCTATTATCATATACTCATTATCCACATCAGGAAACTGAGACTTAGAGAATTCTATAACTTTCCCAAGATCATGCAGCTACTCAGTGCAGGTGTGGCTATAGGTCTTAAGTTCAGTGCTGCCTCTTGCCAAATTATCAGTTTTTACTTCTACCATGGACAGTGCCTGTGATAAACAGATGGAGGTAAATCTACCAGCATTCCAAAATCTTCAGGAAAGAGAAATAAGATGTTTCTTAGTCAACAGTTGAAGAGATGGAAGGAAGGAAGGAAGGAAAGGAACAAGATAAGGCATGTAAGACAATATTCAATCCACCCAGAATTCATCAGGGAGAATACTGTTCTTACACTAGAGGAGCATATAGAATAAAATAACCTTAGGAGACTCAGGTTTGCCTGAAGTTCATAGAGGAAAAGAAAGCAAATACAATGGAGAAAGAGTTCAGAGAATTTACAAGAGAATAGAATCTCTAATCCCAGAGGAAACTGTGCCTACTACCATCAGGGCCAGACAGAGGAAGTCTGAATGAGAGATGCTACCGGAGGAAAAGAAACGGGAAGTTAGAGTATGCCATGAAAATGCACAAATGTGTTGTGAAAGACATAACAGGACTAGGAATCTGTGTTGTAAACAGTTAGAGGGAAGATAAGCAGACTGAATTTATTTTCAAACAATAAAATAAAACAATACTACATTAGTTTGACCTTTCTCATCAGTCAACAAGGAAAAGTTCTGTATATAAGGGTATATTTTCAGGTTCAGGGCATTTGAAAGATAAAAATTCTCAGAACGAATGGCCATGTATTGTGAATTGGAGAGAATAAACCTTAGTTATCTTGTTTTTAAGAACCTAGTCACCTAAATCGAGGCCTCAAAATATTCTTAAACTATTGCCTAAAAATCCTTTAAAAAAATAAAGAAAACAGGCTAGCAAATCAGATAAGATTTGTTTACAAGAATAAAAGTTGTGAATAAAATGCATTCAAACTGCTTAAATGTAAGATAACTTTCTCAAAAGAAAGAAAATATTCCACTGACATAGGAGCAAAGATGAGGAAATCCCTACAAGATAAACAATTGCACCAGACATGATGAAAGCTCTGCTTCCTTTCAAGATGTCACAAAGTGTTAAAATAATTATATCCAAGAGGAAGTAGTTCCAATGACAATGGAAAATAAAATGGATATTTCGAGTATCAAATGTTCGTTAATGCACAGAACTTATGGAAAAAGAAAAAAAGGTTTTCAGCTGCATTTGGAGTTGGATGCAAATCAATGAGCAAGGATGTGCATTCAGACCAGAACACAAATACATGATAAAAGAAAAGACATAAAGAACAAGAATGAGAGAAGGATGGTTGGTGGTGCTTTCAATGAATATAAAAAAGAAGATGTGCTGAAAGAGAAAGTATGCTTAATAAAAAAGTGTTTATAGAACTTCTGAGAAGGAAAAATAAAGAGAAAATTATATAGGTCATTTAAACGGCTTAAAATCCTATTTTTTTAAAAGCTTCCCAGCAAAGAAAACTTCTTTTTTAATGTTTTATTTATTTTTGATACAGAGAGAGACAGAGCATGAGCAGGGGAGGGGCAGAGAGAGAAGGAGACACAGAACCAGAAGCAGGCTCCAGGCTCTGAGCTAGCCGTCAGCACAGAGCCTGACACAGGGCTCGAACCCACGGACGTGAGATCTGACCTGAGCCGAAGTCGGAGGCTTAACCGACTGAGCCACCCAGGCGCCCCTAAAATCCTATTTTTAAGCAGTTGGAAAGGTGAAATACCAAAAACAAATCAAACAACAACAAAAAACGCATAATCTAACAGAAAGCATCAATATTGAAATGTAAGCATCAATCAGAATGTTTATGGGAGAATATTAAATGACTATTATCAGGGGAGGAGGGCTTAAGAAATGGCAATTTAAAAGAAGAAAGAGAGGTAAAAGGCTTATGATTGGACATGGCAGTTTTCCTTTAAACCCCTTGATTTGCCAGAAATGTTGCTGAAACATCCATTATTCATTCATCATACCAAACTGCAATTTATTTCTCACATATATGCATCCACATATAGACTTCAGCTCCTAGAGGACAGTAATCATGCCTTATTCATCTCTGGATGCTGAGTGCTAGGAACATAGCAAGCTCTTTATGGATATTCACCACACTGAACGGATATGTGAACTTCCCATACCTTCATACAATTAGCATCCTTGTGCTAGTTCATGAATGAGAAAAGAAATTAAGAATGATCTATGGACTAAATTGAGGTTATTTCTGTACATGTGATCAATAGAAAGAACTCAAAAGAAAATACACATCAAATTTGAAAGTAGTAAAGCACAAAGTTGAAAAAGAATTTGGTGCACAGTAGTCAAGATGTATGCAGATGACATCACTTTAAAACATTTTTTAAAATGTTTTTATTTATTTTTGAGAGAGAGAATGAACAAGCAAGTCAGGGATGGGCAGAGAGAGAGGGAGACACAGAATCTGAAACAGTCTCCAGGCTCTCAGCTGTCAGCACAAAGCCCGACATGGGGCTTGAACTCAGGATGGGTGAGATTATGACCTGAGCTGAATTTGGACGCTTAACCGACTGAGCAACCCAGGAGCACCAAGATCACTTTTGAGAGCACCTCTTTAATTCATCAAAACCACAACTCCTACACCAGTGATATTATTAAAAATCAGATGGTTGGGTGCCTGGGTGGCTCAGTTGGTTAAGAATCTGACTTCATCTTAGGTCATGATCTCACAGTTCACGGGTTCGAGCCCCATGTCAGGCTTTGTACTGACAGCGCTGAGCCTGGAGCCTGCTTTAGACTCTGTGTCTCCCTCTCTTTCCACCCCTCCCCTGCATGTATTTGTTCTCTCTCTCTCTCTCTCCCCCCACCCAAAAATAAGGAAAAAATATTTTCAAAAATCAGATGCCAATAGAAGAAAGTGGTATTTAGAATATAGAAATTGTTTCATGACTGCTTCGTAGTTTAGTTAGATAACATTAGGGACACCGGTGCGCTTCAGGCGGCTGGGATTGCCAGCAGTGAGGACAGTTAAAAGCCTCATGGGAGAGGCTAATGAAATGAGAATTGTGTGCTCCCCCAAACTCATGTCAAAATCCTAAGCCCTAGTATTTCAAAATATGACAGTATTTGGAGATAGGTATTTTAAAGAAGTAAGGTTATATGAGGTCGCTGGACAAGGAGATCCTAATTCAATATGGCTGGTCACTCTATAAAAAAAGGTGGTCTGTTCACAAGAGCTCATAACTATAGTTAAAAGAGATAAAGGATAGTTTAGCTAGATAGATGAAAGAAATAGAGGTATATACATAGGAGGATATGTACCAATGCAAAGAATGTTTCATGAAACAAAGATCATTAATTGAATTCTGTATTTTAGAGTTCCAACAAGAGAGAAAAGAGGAGGAAAAAATAACCATAAATAAGGCATTTGACTTTATCAGGAAGAATATTGCTTTACCTTCTGTGACTTGACAAAAGTAGACAAGAATAGGTATAGATGTAAATACATTTTTATATTCAAGGTGAGAGAGACATTTACAGCTAATGTTCCCGATTTCCTTGATTGTGTGGGAAGCTAGATACTATTGGGTAAGTGTGATGGTTAGATGCTGAAGATTTAGAATAGCTGGTGATAGAAAAAATGGAAGTAAGAGTGTAAGAGTAGTTGTATTTTCCAATTCTTTCTCTTTGATAGTATATACAATAATGAGTTATAAATTTTGAGTCCATGTCAATAATAAGTAGATATGGAAGGGCTTGGAGTAGAGTGCTAAGAGCTGATGGGTAATTGAAAAGGAAGTGCTAAAGTAGGAAAATATCACTTTGCAACTATCAATATGGTGTAGATTATATTAGCTCAGGACCATCAATGGAAGCAAAGTCTGGGAAGAAATTGTAATGTGGAGCAGCCTATTTGCATGGTTAGAAAGTCTCCACACAGATCACGTATTACTTGCAAGGGACAGAAACAAACTGTGATTATACATTGGAGAAATCTGGCCACATTTTGACCAATTAATGGCACCAAGAAGGGAGAGATGAAAATCTTGCACCTGCAGAGGTGATATCTGGAGAATACAAGGTCATCCATGTGGTACTCTGGCCAAGAATGCATAATGTTAATGTAGTTAGGAGGAAATACCATAGAAAAGAGTTGCTGCACGTTCTATTAATGAAAAGATTGGGTTGGAAGTGTACTGTTCAAAAATGTCATTGTTGCAAAAGGAAAGAAAGGCTGTGGAAATGTTTCTGATTATTGGAAACAGAGGACGCATGACAGCGACCTGACTCTAGACTGGATCCTGTATGGGGCGGCAATTATACTATGACAGACTTTATTAGGTGAGACTGGAAAAATTGGACAGATTAGATCAAAATATAACATCAGTGTCAGTTTATGAAGTTGAGAATTGTAGTGGGATTATGTAAGCAAATTATCTCTAACTCAAGTATTTAGGAACAAAAGATTCTAATGTATGTAATTAACTCTCAAAATGTTCAGGAAACTATGCATATGTGTATGAGATAGATAGATGATAAATAGACAGATATATGACAGATGAGGATAGATAGATAGATAGATAGATAGATAGATAGATAGATAGATAGATAGATAAAAGATAGATTGATAGATAGGCAGCTAGGAAAAGAGAAGAACAAATGAGAAATGATGAAGCAAATGGGTAAATAAACAGTAGGTGACCCTGGGTAAAGGGTCTGTGGATGCTCTTTGTATATTTTTATTTTTGCAATCTTTTCAAGTTTGGAATTATTCCTACTCTCAAACTTTTAATTTAAACATTTGAAGGTAACCACAGTAACAATAGGAGAAGAATTACAATCTCCACTATTCTCCAAATGGGATGAGGCTTGAGCTGAGTCACCAAGGAGACAAAGCAGAAAAAGCCTGACAAACGGTGGTGAAGATAGTCTGTGCTATTTAATGTAAATGAGACAGATTCCCCACCCCCTAATCTCTTCTTTCACGTGGCAGCCTGACTGTCACAGGAAGACCCCATGAAGGCTGCCACCAAAACAAGTTTAGGCAAAGGAGTGGCATGAAAAGCAAGAAGCCGCCACGCTGATCCTCCTTCATTAACAAAATTAATGAAGTAGCTTCTTTCTATATCCTTAGAGGCTTTCTTGTTATACCTTGCTGAACATGAAAGATAAAATCAGTCTTACAATTAGTGTGTAAGAAGAGAAAAATTCCCATCTGAGGACTATCTCTAAAATATATTGCAAGTGATGTGAAATGTTGGGGAATTCTTTTCAGTCCCTAAACCCTAATCCAGTTTTTAAAAACAACTTACATAAATTTTCATTCACTAAACAGCCATATGAATGCATGCCTACCTCCGTTTGCCTAAGTTTTAGGGGATTTTCCTCAGTTTATTCCATTAAAAACAGGGCAAATGTCAATAACACAAACTAAGCATGTCAAAACAAATTGTATACTTTTAGATGACTCTGGGATGTTTTTAAACATGCTACTGCTATATTTTAGATCTACTACAAACACACATTTTTTAAACAAGGCCTTATTTTCTTGTGTTTAGCAAAATGTCCATTTTACAATCTAATTTAAGAGGAAAAGCCCAACAAGGAGATTGATCTGTTAGTCCACAAGTCACTCTGGAGAACCAACAATAATAATTTTTTTTATTTAATTACCCTCCCTCAAAAAGATGGGTTTAAAAAATGGATGGTTTCTGGTGTTCTTTTATTTATTTTTAATTTTTTAATGTTTATTTATTTTTGAGAGAGAGAGAGAGAGAGAGAGAGAGAGGGAGACACAGCATGTGAAGCAGAATCCAGGCTTCCAGCTGTCAGCACAGAGCCCGACATGGGGCTTGAACCCATGAACCATGAGATCATGACCTGAGTCAAGTCAGATGCTTAGCTGACTGAGCCACCCAGGCGCCCCTATGGTGTTCTCTTAGGGAATATTTATAGACTGTTGAGTTAATTGGCTTTCCCCCCTGAAATTCCTCTTGCTACTTTCAGCTGAACACTTACATTAAGGTGATATACATTAAATACATACTGAACTTTATTTGTAATGTTATGAGAGGAATCCATTTTGGGAAGCTCTTTGTCTCACCAGTCATGCATACAGATAGATTATTATTATTATTTTTTTTTTACTATTTTCAGTTGTCTATTTTATCTGGTTTTTGTCTCTTAGCAGCATTTTGCTGCTTGCCCACACTGGCACTTTACATCCTACATCTGATTCCCAGAGTTAATCTCGAAGGTACTAGGAGTTGTGAAACCATCAAAGTCCCATATTGCAGCCTCTCTAATATCATTCTTCATTCATTAACTATTCTGAGTTGTAAATTATGGTACACATAGTTGTAAACTATTATACACACCAGCGATTGAGAATTTCAATTGCAAAGCTTCAACCCCTAGAAAGCACAGACAGAGATGTTCGCTGTAACTTACATTGTAAATAGCTTCCTCCCTCCTGCACGTGAAGTTCACTATAGCCAAGGTCTGTGGGTTGAAGGAAAACAGATAGTCCCCAAATAGAATCTGGAAAAAGACACTATCTCTCCAAATCACTTAGCCTCCACTGTAAGTTGCTTCCACTGGAGATCACAGGGAACAGATATGGTACTGCCACCAGCGTAGGCAGTCTAGGAATAGAGCAGATACACCACTGAATTCCATCTCTGGTTATGAATGTAGTTAGTGAGCCACAGGCAGAGAGATGGGAAGGAGAGAGACAGACAGGGGATCTCATTTTGAACTTTGGCTTCCGCAGGGTTTCAGGTGGGCTGCATGCAGCAGAAAGAGATAACACATATATCTCCCTTTAAACTGCCCAGTTTACTTAGCCACGTTTACAAAATTTGAAAAACAGGAGGTCCTATAGTGCAGGAGCTAATGCAACATGTCTCATATGGCCTTGCCCTAATTAGACAAATTTCAGGAAATATTCTCAGCTTAGGTAAGCTGAAGAATCACCAGAAGTGAAAAAATCACCATTCTTGTTATACAACAGAAGTTTTCTGCCTCAGATGTCTATTTCCATCCTGAAAGACCAAATACTCCTAACGTACATATTTCCTTTCAAGAGAATGGTGATGTAGGTAAGGCACTAATATTTTCTTGGTGCAATTTAACCATTAGCAAAGTCACATCCTCATCGGGAAGGAAAAATCAGAATCCGATCTTAATGTCTCTGGCTCATTTCCAGAGACCCAGAAATCCATTTTGCCACCATGCATGCCCAGATTCTTCAGGGGATTTGATCTTAAGTTTCGTTTAAAGACTGTGACCACCAAACCATTTCCCCTCCAGCTAGGCTTTTGCTGGTGCTAATAGAAAAAGGCCAGAGTCCAAACATTCTAAGGCAATTACTTAATTGCTCATAATTACTGCTTAAAATATTTATGCTTTTAACTGCTGAGGAGACATAGCTCTCTTTGCCCTCTTTCTGTATAAAATGTCAGTTCTTTCTAACAAATACCAACCCTCCGCTTATTGACGAAATGGTGAAAAATAGATTTTTAAAAAATCTTTCACAATTCTCCTCTTGAAGGTCTTTATGTGATCTAAATAGCTGGTTAGCTTCAGTTAAGTTAAAACACTACTTAAAATTTTGAGAGGAAAACCTACCCCTTCTTAAAGTAGCTTGTAAGAGTAATTTTTGAAACAAAATAAATGATTTTTGTACTTCTTTCCCCCCAAAGTCAAAACCATTATTATGATATTTCTCAGTAAGATTTTGGTTTTCCTTTGTTCCAATCACAACACTGACAAGCCTTATCTACCAGGTTGAAAAACAAATGATGATGATTTTTTTTTAAGTTTATATATTTATTTTGAGCACACACATGAGAGAGAGAGACTGTGAGGAGGGGAGGGGCAGAGAGAGAGGAATAGAGAAAATCCCAAGTAGGTTCCTGCCAGCCTAGAGCCCAATGTGGACTTCAAACTCATGAACCTGGAGTTCATGACCTGAGCCAAAATCAGGAGTCAGATGCTTAATTGAGTGGGCCACCCAGATGCCCCCAAATGGCACCTTAAAATGATTCTTTATGAAAATGGTTCTTGAAATTATTTGTGAACCAGAACATTTTAAGAAATGAATAATACTTATGGATCCTCCATTTTCTCAAACTCCATCTATCTAAAATAAAGAGATTTAGGATTTTAAGGATCCCCTGAGGACCAGTATATCCTGAGTCTATGTGAAGCCCTTCTCCAGGACAGTTTTCAATAACATGGGGACCAGAGACACAGACTTGGCTTTCAGTCTGTCTAATTTACTGGTAAGGCAACTAAACCATTTACCTGTTCTGCCTGTACCTCAGTTTCCTCACTCATATAAGAAAGATAATATAAATACCTTCTCCATAGAAACACTGTGAGAATTAAACATTCAATAAATATTTGTTACTTGACTGGCATACAATGGTCATCTGTGTCAAGTCTTAGGACAATGCACAAGTGAGCAAGACAAATATAGTCTTCACTGAACTTATATCTTAATAGGGAAGATAAGCAGTAAACAAATAATAACAATAATAGTTCATTCCATTTTGATAGGTACTACAAAGAGAACATACATAGAAAGTATAGCAAATATCTGAAGGGTGAACCAGTGGCTTTTTTATCACTAGGTAAAGGAATCTGGGAGAAGGGTACTGTAGAAAGATGAAAGGCCAGGAGTAAACCCCTGAGGATTCAGTCCTCAAAGAACTGAAAAAGATGTATGTAGTTGTGACTTGGAGAGCAAATGCGAAACAGAACCTATCGAGCAATGAGGGGCAAGATCATATAGGGTACTGTCCATCTCAAGGGTCTGGGACTTTATCCTAAGAGCAATGTGTAGTCACTAAAAAATGTTAGACACAACAGTGACAAGATTAAGATTGTGCTTCTAAAAAGTAAGTCTAGGGGTGCCTGAGTGGCTCAGTTGGTTAAGCGTCCAACTTCAGCTCAGGTCATGATTACAGTTTGTGAGTTCAAGCTCTGCATTGGGCTCTCTGCTATCAGTGCAGAGCCAATTTGGGATCCTGTCCCTCTCTCTCTGCCCCGTTCGTGTTCATTCTTTCTCTCTCTCACTCTCTCTCTCTAAAATAAATAAACATTAATAAGAAATAACCTTCCCAAACAGAAAGTACCATGCCCAGATGGGTTCAGTGGTGAATTTTATCAAATATATATATTTTTTATTTTATTCATTTATTTTCAGAGAGGGAGAGAGAGACATGAATGAGGTGGGGCACAGAAAGAAAGAGAAAGACAGAATCCTCATGGGGGGCCTCAATCCCATGAACCATGAGATCATGACCTGAGCCTAATTCAAGAGTCAGGCACTCAACTGACTGAGCCCCCAGGTACTTCATGTCTACTAAATATTTAAGGAAGAAATGATTTAAATTCTCTACAATCTTTTCCAGAAGGTAGAAGCAGAGGAAATACTCCCTGACTTATTCTACAAGGCCAGCATTGTGATTACACCAAAACCAGAAAAGACACTACAAGACAATTGCAGGCCAACATTTCTCATAAACATAGATGCAAAATCCTCAATAAAATTTTAGCAAATCAAAATTAACAATATATAAAAAAGAATTATGTACCACAATGAACTGAGATTTATCTAGGTATGTAAGGCTAGTTCAGAGTTTGAAAATCAATTAGTGCAATCCAACACGTCAACAGGCTAAAGATGAATTATCTCATGACCATATTGATAACATAGAAAAAGCATGTGATAAAATCCAACAGTCATTCATGATAAACTCTCTCAGTGCACTAGGAATAGGAGGTAATTTCTTCAACCTGATAAAGAATATCAAAATAAAAACCTACAACTAACAACATACTTAATGGTAAGAAACTAGAAGCTTGCCTTCTAATATCAGGGTCAAGGTAAAGCTGTTCCCTTTCACCACTCTGTTAAAGTATTGTACTATAGATCCTAACTAACTCAATAAGACAAGAAAATGCAATTAATGGTGTATAGACTTTGGTCACAGATGACATGATCATCTATGGACAAAATCAAAAAGAACTGACAAAAAACCTCTTACAACTAATGAGTGATTATAGCATTATTGCAGGATATAAAGTTACTATGCAAATATCGCAATTACCACCCCACATACCAGCAATACACAAGTGATATTTGAAATTGAAATCGCTATACCATTAACATCAGCACTGCCCAATATTAAATAGTTAGGTATATTCCTACAAAGATATGTACAAGCTCTACATGAGAAAAACTACAAAGCTCTGGTGAAAGAGGTCATAAAAGATAATGTTCATGGATAGGAAGTCTCAATAATATCAAAGTTGTCAGTTTTTCCAATTTGATTCAATGCAATTCCATTCAAAATCCCAGGAAGTTATTTTATGGATATTGACAAGCTGATTCTAAAATTTATAGGGAAAGGCAAAAATAGGCCACACAATATTGAAGGAGAACAAAGTCAGAGGACTGATTCTACCTGATGTCAAAATTTAATACCAAGCTATAGCAATCAAGACAGTGTGGTATTGGCAAAACAGTAGACAAAATGATCAATGGATTAGACTAGAGAACACAGATATATTCCCCCATCAATATAGTCTTGATCTTTAAAAACAATGGACAAAAACATAATCTTTTCAACAAATTGTGTTAGAAAAACTAGACTTCCACATACAAAAAGAAATGAATCAATACATAGATCTTACATTGTCTCAAAAATTAAGTAGAAATGAGCCATAGACCTAAATGTAAAACACAAAACTATAAGCCTGATAGAAGACATCACAGGAGAAAACAAGACTTGAGTTGCATTATCTGACTTCAAGTACAGCACAAGGATGAATAAGTTAAAATTTCATGGGGAAATTTTTATTCAAAACCATAAAAAAACACTATGCTACAGTTTTCCAAGGAAGAAATATGCTTCCTGGCAAGGTAATGAGTTTTGTGCCAGTGGGAAATTTGATATTTGACTGGTTTTTCCCTTAGCCAGATGCTATTGTGGTGGTTCCCAATTTGGCAACCTAACAGAGTCTGATGGGGGAGCTTTATCAAATTAGCAATTTCTGTGTTAATTTTTAAGCCAGCATTTGAAGCCACTGCTAAGTGAGATTTAAGTGTGGGGAATTTTTCATTAGATTGCTTTCAATATCCTAAAGTTAATAAAAATTAGTAAGCCACTCTTCCTCTTTGCTCAAAATTCTTGGGATTTTATGTATCAAAATGCACTTTTCTTTTTTCCCCCTGAATTTTGCTGGCTCACCATTTCACTCCTACCTTCATTTCCTTCCTATATTCTCTTACTTTTAGCTTTTCCTTGAGAAGGATAGGACTCTTGACTAACTCATCTGCCATTGCTCAAAGAGTTTTGTGTGACATCTTTCACTCAATAAATAGTTGTTAAATTTCAGCCATAGGGATGCCTCATTACAGTGGTTTAGTTATCTTTTCCATCAGAGCCCTAAATATCTTCTTAGGAAACTAATTGAATCAATGGATCTTCCTGAGCTCCCTAAGTCACAACAAAGGAATAAATGAGGAGACAGACTTGCTGAAAAACATCTTCAGGGTTTCCATTGCTATAGAAACAGGGAAAAAATGTTTTATTCTTTACCATAATTGATAACTAATTTTATAGGGTGCAGAAACAAAAGTATCAAATAACTAACTCATATTCACAACCACTTACAGAGAATTCCACTGGGTAGGAAAATACCAATTACCTGAAGTCTAGAAAGTTGAAAAGTTCTCAGGAAACAAACTTGGTATTATTTCTAATGTAATGAAAAATTGTAAGTGGGATGACCAAAATACAATTCAGAAAATTGCAAGATTATAATATTTTCTAAGTGCAAATTTTGCAATAGAAAAATGAACTGTTTTTTTAATCAATATTTCCCTGATTTATAGTAAAGCACAAAATCAGAATATTTGGAGGGATTTATATGGTGAATTTCCACTTCTCGCTGTGGATGACACTATATAGATGTTATGTTTATTGTTCTGAAAGTTATAATGGTGATTGAAGATAAAGGATCTCTGCTCTTAAGAGCTTCCAATTCTAGTCAATTAATAGCTTTTTCAACACTATCCAAGTATTGGGAACAACTCTGAAGTTGTGACAAAAGACATGGTCTTGTCCCACAAGAAACTCGACTTTTGTTCCAATGCCACTTTATTTTCAATTACCCTGTGTCTATCATCCTTCTGTTTCTTCTCTCCATCATCCCCTTCTTCCCTCTCCCCTTCCATTTTCCCACCATGAGGGCTGTGTTGAAGTAGAAGTGGATTTGCTTAAGTGGCCATGCCATATTTGTACTATCTTCATCTTACAGTATCTTCCATCACTGTCTTCAACATATAGAAGGCACTTGCACATTCGCTGGATTGGATTATAAGCTCCATGAATACACGGTTCAGATATTTTTCATTGACCCAAATGGCAATGACCTGTATCTGTTGAGTGTATAAATGAACAAATAAACCTCATGGAAAAGTTTATTATCTTAGAATCATATTTATTCACATTATAACATGTCTATTTTTAAAAGAAGGAGAAAAAAAGCAAGTCCACTAGAATTTTGATTGTCATGTTTTTTTTAATAATGTTTATTATTTTGAGAGAGAGAGAGAGAGAGAGAGAGAGAGAATCCCAAGCAAGCTCTGTGCTGACAGCACCTCCAATGTGGGGCTTGATCCCATGAACCATGAGATCATGACCTGAGCTGAAATCAAGAGTTGGACAGTCAACCAACTGAGATACCCAGGTGCCCCTTCCCCCTTCCTGGTACTTTTTGTAGAGTTGCCTTCTCTCATATAGTGTGCTCCAGTTCCCTCTATACCATAGGGTCCAGACCACAGCACAGCAATGTCAAGGCAAATATAGTGAAACAGGAACTTTTAGACTTCTAAATAAGATATTATTGATGGGTTTGTTTTTATTGCTCCTGAATGATCATGGATAAAACCCCCTATAGAGAGAGTAAAGCTCTTGGCCTGGAAGGATGTGTTGATTACTGACTCCTGAGTAATCTGGCTTCATGCTGGGACCATGCCAGACTCAATGGGAAGCACACCTGATGAGTGTAATTTCTCAAGGTGTTCAAGGAAGTTCATCTCCAGGCCTACAACATGCTGACTTCTAAATGGGCAGGTCAAGGAAGGCAAGCCTTTGACTTGGTGGTGCTATACTTTGCTCAAAAGCACACTGTTTAATACCCTAGACTTCCTTTCCCTCTTTTGCTTGTGTCTATGTTGGCTTTTCGTGAATAGCATTTTATTTCCCAGATATAGAAACAACAAAGGAGTTGTTCATGTTGTTATCAAAAATGTATAAATTTCCATGGCCAAGTAATTCAGCAGCTGAAGAGAGACAAAGGTTTGGAGAGGATCTACAAGATGTAGTCCTTCCCAAAGGAACTGATCTTGAGCTGGAGAAGCACTAACCACACCACAGCACAGGGTTGATGTAACTTTGCATGGAGGAAGAGAAGCAAGCATTTGGGACTACAGAGAATGCAAGAATAAAAATTGAAAGAGTATAGGAATATTCCTTATTTGAAAGCTTATCTGTTATTAATGCTTTTGGATGACATCTATATTTCACTCAGCCCAAATATACCAGAGTCATAGACCCTAATGTGAGACAGTAGTGAAATAAGGAGAGCTTACAGGGAAAATTCCAGAAGGCAGGTGAGGTGTAGGTAAGACATGAAAGCCAGAGGTACTTCGTCAACTCATTTCTACACCTTCCTAGGAGATAGGAATGCTTTTGATGCTAATCTCCAGAAGAAGGGACAATCTCTTCTAGAAGCTGAGAAAACAGACCCCACCTTGTTCCCCATCAGGATGCAAAACTTCTGATCTCACTATTAGCCTCTTCAAAGAACGTGAGTATCACTCTCCTGAGTGAGTGTTGGGTTGAAAAGGTGATGTTGGGCTAGCAACACTATTTAACTGGCATTCAGATAAAGACCCTATCCAGTCTTACAATTTTCCCCAGATAATACTTCTATTCTGCTGTGCTCTGTAGTTTCCAACAACAATGAGGACCTAGACTGTAAGATAGTCTGGCTGCTGGGGGAAGAATTCCTCGTGTGAGCAATATGATGGTAGAAGGAAATTGGCACTAAACTAGAAAGCGCTGCCATTCTGGGGTTTGATGTTTCATGAATTTTTGCAGGCTAGAAAAAATGTTAAAATATCATTTTATGTCCTGTTGCTTTTCTGGAAAATATAAAACTCTTGAGGTGTCAGTGACAGATTCTCTCTCAGGGGCTGCTCAAAGAAACACTTTCTAGACATGCTCCAGAATGGGGAAAAAAAAAAAGCAATGGGTGAAACAGAAAATGTAAGACTGATTGTGAAGAAGTTTTATACATATTCGGGGGTTTTCATTTTTGTGTGGTGGATTAGTCTGAGTTCTCTAGAGAAACAGAACAAACAGGAGATAGAGTTCTATCTATCTCTACCTACCTACCTACCTATGTGTCTGTCTATCAAGAAATTTTGAAGAAGTGGCTTATACAACTTCAGAGGCTCAGTGAGTCCAAAATCTGATGGGCAAGGCCAGCAAGATGGAGGTGTTTCTTTTCCTGGATAGGTGTTTGTTGATTTAAAAACCTCTTCCAGGTGATTCTGGAAAAACAGTGGCTGTGGTAGCAGCATAGCTTCAGGATTTTCCCAAACTGCCCCCCCCCAACTCCTTTTTCACCACCACTTACTGACAAACACACAGACCCTTCTCCCCCTAGAGTACTGAAGTAGCAAAACCAAAAGTCCATGCACACATCTATGACAACAGAACCAAGAGAGAAGGTGTCCTTACTGATCCTGAGATACAGGCAGGTGGGGACAAATCACCTGTGACAAACTGTGTGTATCGGCATCTGTGCCAGGGAAAACAGAGGGAGCCACTGGGCTGCCTGAAGGACCCGAGAACAAGAAAACCCCCAAAGAGCTGCAGAGTTTCATGGAAGAATGTGAAAGGCTAATCTGAGAGCAAGAGTTAAAGCTGGGAGCGGGGCTGCCATTGCTACCAGCAGGTGGATGGGAGCCCCCTGCCCCCTACCCGTGCTTTTCCCTACGGCCTGGGGCCTCCAGCTGTCTAGCCTTTTATGAATTTTCAAAGCTGACCCACAAGGCCTCTCTTGCAGGACAAGGCTTCACACTAAAGAAAAACTATTGGGAGCAAAAGCAAAATTTAGCAACCTAGGCAAAGTACAGAAAAAAGAAAAGGATTGTTCACATAAAATGAGGGAGGAGGAACAGGCCCAGGTATTTCAGAAAGCAAGGTGCCTTAACACTACACAAAATAACGTAAGAGACAGAGTTCTGGGCAGTTGGCAAAAGTTCTCTGAACTCACAGTCCTTCTAAGTGTTTAGGGAAACTAAATTGCATAAAAAGTATAGAAGTCCAATCCCATCCAAAGTTGCTCTAAGAACAAAGAAGACTAAATAATATGTGTCTTAGAAATCATGAAATGTACGGGCACCTGGGTGGCTCAGTCAGGCATCTGACTTCAGCTCAGGTCATGATCTCATGGTTTATGGGTTCAAGCCCCGCTTCAGGCTGTGTGCTGACAGCTCAGAGACTGGGGACTGGTTGGCTTTCTGTGTCTCCCTCTCTCACTGCCCCTCCCCTGCTCACACTCTGTCTGTTTCTCTCTCTCAAAAATAAATATAAAAAAAAAAGAAATCATATGCTTAAAGGAAAAAAATCAAAACTATAAGTACAATTTAAAAGTAAGCTAAATTAGTGAATACTAATTTTAATTCAAGGATTACTTGTTTATCAATTACCATATACAGTCACCTTATTAGATTATGGGGGAAGAAAGATAAACATGATAAAAATCCTGGCTTCTAAGACTTTACAGACCAGTGAAGAAGGAAACTCAAATCAATCACAGGACTTCTTTATGTGAATGAAACCTGATAGAAGAAGCTTTGAGTTAAAAGTTTCCTCCCAAATTCACCACTTACCAAATGCCCAGTCTATAGATTTTACTTTGGAGGATCCTAAGATACCTTTTAGTGCACTATATTCTAGCAAGTCTAAAGAAAATCAGAGATAAGGTGCCGGTTGAGTGAGTAAATTATTCTGGGGGGAAAAAAAAGTAAAACGATATACATCTTGAATGAAATTCCTCAGTCCAATGTGACTAAGTCACCGCAGGAAAGCACATTTTCGAGCATTGTAGGCCATCATCCACACTAGTGAAAGAGGCCAGCAGCTCGTGTAAATAAGGAAATGCAAAAGTGAGGTGTTAGGAGCCAAGGAGGGGGGAAGTATAACCTCTTTTTCCAGCAGCAGATGGCTGTCCTCTTTAGCTGCTTTGGCTCTGCTCCTACCTCTCATTTTCCCCAACAGGGAGACTCTCCCTGCTGAAGTGTATTGAGTCCCTGGTCCCCCGTCTTTCTGTGTCTGTGGGACCCAGAGCAGGTGACTCTGAGGGCTTGCCTGCAGAAGTCGCTACTGTAAGCATCGGGACCTGCCCTGTGCTTTACATGCTGCACATTTCGAGACCTCTATCCAGCTAACTGAAATCTTGCCATTTGAAACGCCATGGATGGATCTAGAGTGTGTTAGGCTAACTCAAACAAGTCAGTCAGTGAAAGAGAAATACCTAATGATTTCACTCATATGTGGAATTTAAGAAACAAAACAAATGAATACAGAGACAAATGGGTAAGGAGAAGACTGAAATAGACAAGAGGGGATTAAGAAACATTTACCATGATGAGCAAGGAGTAATACATAGAGTTGTCGAGTCATTATATTGAATTCCTGAAACTAACATAACACCATGTGTTAAACTACCCTGGAAATAAAATAACTGTGTTTTTAATAAAAACAGTTCTGTCCAGTTCAAAACTCAGGTAACCCAGACTAAACCACCTTCTTCTGATCATTTCAGCTTGATCAGGCGCCTCAGGCCCTTAACTAGACATTTTCCTTTCCCAAGAGAAAGTTCCCATATTCTCTGGCAAACTGGGTAAGTTGGGTCTGTCTGCTCCCTGTGCAGCTAGTTTGCTGGTACCTGAGGCCCTCTAGGGCAGGGGCCCTCTCTTCCTCTTGTCAGTCACCACAAACAACTGTGCCCTGACCCCATTTCTGGCTCCTGCCACTCTTTTTTTTTTAATTTTTAAAACATTTTTTATTATTTATTTTTGAGAGAGAGAAAGACAGCATGAGCAGGGGAGGGTCAGAGAGAGAGGGAGACACAGAATCGCAAGCAGGCTCCAGGCTCTGAGCTAGCTGTCAGCACAGAGCCCAATGCCAGGCTTGAACCCATGAACTGTGAGATCATGACCTGAGCCGAAGTCGAACGCTCAACCAACTGAGCCACCAGGCGCCCCTTCTGCCACTTTCTAAAATGTCATCTGCTCCTTGACTCTCACGAGTTAGGCTTCAGTCCCAACTGTTATGCTCCATCCTCTGTTGTGTGACCTCCCTGGCAATGACTAAGTGCTTGTCTGGGCTGCAGCCTGTTGCCCTCTTTGTAGAGAGCATGCTGGCCTGTCAGGTGGGCCGGTTTTGCCACTGTGGCTATCTTGAGCCATCCACCACTGTTGTCCCTATCTTCAGGAGTATGTTGGATCATGTGATCCTACCTTTTATAGTTTGCCTTAAGCTGATAAAGTGAACCTTTCCAAGCAAACAATGTCAAGAATTATCCTTGGGGGCACCTGGATGGCTCAGTCAGTTGAGTGTCCAACTTTGACTCAGGTCATGATCTCACAGTTCATGAGTTCAAGCCCTGTGTCAGGCTCTGTGTTGACAGCTTAGAGCCTGGAGTCTACTTTGGATTCTGCATCTCCCTCTTTCTCCAACCCTCCCCTGCTCATGCTCTGTCTCTCTCTCATGGTTTCAAAAATAAACATTAAAAAAGGAATTATTTTTGACTTCTACCCATGCCACTTCACCACATGCACGGGCATGTGAGGGTGTGTGCGCACGTGCACACACACACACACACACACACACACACACACACACACAGAACCAAGCTCCCAGTAAGTTGTCAATCTTCTAAGCAAATGCCAGTCCTCCTCCCCACTTCCCACAGCTGCTCTCCTAGTCCTGACCACCACCATATCTTATCTGGAAAACTGCAACAGGCTCCTGCTTTCACATTTGTCTCTTACATCTCAGGCTCCATATAGGAAGCAAGTGATGACTTTACCAAACATGACTGTGTCATCCTCTTTCTCAGAACATTATAGCATTGGTCACATTATAATAAACTCACCTAGAGTGAATCTTTTAGCCCCAGGATATGGTCCTTCAGGTATTTCAATGTAAATCCTAAGGTATTTCCTTTTTTTAAAGTTTATTTATTTTTAAGAGAGAGAAAAAGCGAGCATGAGTTGGGGAGGGGCAAAGTGAGAGGGAAGGAGAGAGAATCTCAAGCAGGCTCCACGATGTCAGACAAAGAGAGACTGAAAGAGAATGTCAAGCAGGCTCTGTGATGTCAGTGCAGAGCCCTATGAGGGGCTTGAACTCATGAACTGCAAGACCATAACCTGAGCTGAAATCAAGAGTTGGTGCCTCTCCAACCCAGGCACCCCCCACCCCCAGGTATTTTCTAAGTGTCTCTATCCTGCTGGGACTCAGATATCCCCACACTGCTGTGGTGGGCAGTTGCTGAAGTATCTCTTAATTCTCCAACTGGGATCCTTTTCTAGCTCAGGGGTCAGCCAGGGTTTAATTGGGTTTACACGTAGATGAGGAGGCCTCCCCCTGCAGTTCTCTCTTTCCTGGGATCTCTCTTCTGCTCCCCTAGTCAGTTTCCAGGTACTCTGCTAGCCTCACACTCCATCCTCTGATTCCTCAAGGCTAACAGGAGTGTGGTTTTTCTGCCTGAGCTCTATCTGGAATGCCTAGGAGAACTGGGAAATGCCCTCTGGGGGTTGTGGCGGAAGGGTGAAATATAAATAAGAATCTCACACCCTCTTGTTACCTTCTTTTAATGGTGGATTTCACTTCAGTTTCTTCCTTTTATTTTTTTAACCATTCTCCACTATCTCAAATTGCTGCCTTTTATATTTTATTTAGAGCTTAGAGTAGTTATTTGCTGGATTAAGCTGATAAAATTGGACAACAAGAAGCTACTCACCTAATAATTGTTGAAGTAACTTATTTGATCTTCCCAGTATGTCCACAGTTATTTTCTAAGGATAGTTCTCACAATTGCTCTATTATATACTCTCTGTATTGTTAAGGGAGTAACTCTCAAAAAATATTTTTATCGAATATGGTTCTAGGAGTCAGTTTCCATCAAAGTCCTAATCATGGCCTAAAGATGTTACAATATTGGAACTTCATTACCATTTTTGAATTCATCTACTGTGCCATGCTTTCTCTGTTTCAGCCTTGCTGGCTCTGTGGTATTCCTCAAACATGATTGCATCTTTCTCCAGCAAGGCTTTGAACTTAATAGTCTGTTATACAGTATAATCTTTTATCCATGGGTCTCCCTTTCTCACTGCATTTAGGTCTTTACTCAGATGTTATTTTCAGGAAGGTACTTCCCTCACCTTCTCTTTAAACCACAACCCCCTTACTATCCCCTACTTTTTATTTCCTCCACTGCATTTATTGCCACCCGACATGCTGTACGTTATACTGACTTGCCTGATTTGTCTTATCTATACTCCTACTAGGGAGTACATTTGCAGAGGGCAGGGATTTCTGTCCATTTTCCCTGCTTTCCCCCAGTCTGATTTTCCCCTGGCACAGAGTATTTGTTAAATGAATGAACAAATAGAGCATAATTCCATTTGCTCTCTGGGTTACTGCAATCTTCATCTGGGAGATTTCTTTGCTACCTGGTCACTCTGTGCTAGTAACACTTCATCTCCCTTTTTTTCTAGTTGTACTTTTATAAGTGGTTAAGATCAAGCATCTGCTTTTTATATTGGTCTAGTTTGTCCTCTAGGGCTTCAAGTATCCCATGAATCAGTAGCTCTGTAGTTTCATTTCTTGATATTTCCTCTGCCTCCTGCTGTTTGCAAAACACATTCTTGTATGTTTTCACAGTCAGTCAAAGTAAGTTTTCCTGAAGTGGCAGGACCAGATCAACACATTATGCAAACTGAAATCTACTTTTGGAGACAAAGAACAAGAGCAGACCATTAAAATGTATTCATATAAAAAGGTAACAGCTGAAAGTTCTGTGTGAGCGCCAAATCATTTGCATTCCTACCCCAACTCCTCTACCTGCTAGTTCTACAACTTTGGGAAGTCACTTATGTTTGTTGGGTCTCTTTCCTCTTCTACAAAATGTGTATAACTACAATATCTACTTTATAGGGTTGTCATCTGGCTTGCATGCCTGCAAAATACTGAGAACAGTGTCCGTCACTTGGTGAGCACCAAGTGCATTCCAGCTTTCATAAACAGCCTCATAGATGAGCTTGTGGGTGGCTTGGTTCAGCATTCCAAGGTAGCAGAAAGTCCCTTTGAGAAGTTACCGGCACCAGCACCACCTGCTGCCCTTAGGAAGAAGGAGAGAACACTTTCCAGAGGGTAAAGTTGAAGCAGAGAGAAGCAAATAAAGCCTTAAGGATCAGATGTAAAGGAGCAATTGGTGAAGTATTTTAGGGGGATCATGAGATTTATTATAAATTCCCCTAAACTAAGGAAGAGGGAAGTGCTGATTTTGAGGAAGCTGTCTCGATAAGGCAAAGAAGCTGGCATTTTCCATCCGAAAAGCTTTATACTTCTTAAAGTGCTAAAGATGTTCCCAACTAACATGGAAATAGTTACATTCACAGCTACGTCCAAAGAATAACCTATTTCTGAGGAAACAAACAAAAGAAGTGGCAATGTGAAAAGCAAGTTACTGCTAGGTGAAAGTGTAATGACAAGGAGTCAAGGGCAAACGGGTGCTAATGAATTACCGGAATGCCAAAATCAAGAGAACAGAAGCTGTACAGAAGAATCAGTAAGATCATTTAGAGGTCAAAGGAACAAATTTAGCCTGAAAACCTTAGGACAAGATGAGAAATACTAAGTATTTGAGAAGTAGAATAAAAACAGGAGTTTGATTTTACAGGTCACTACAGTTTAAGGCTCCCGGGAAATGGGGAAGTTTAATCTTTTATTTCATTCCCCAGTTCCTCTACATCTTTCCATCGATGTCTCCTATCGTCTTTCTCCCTTAAATCCGCAAGGTCTTCATACTGTCTTCCTTCTTTACAGAGCAACCTGCTGAAACTCAGAAAAATTTCACAAAGTTCTGTTTTCTTCTCCATCCCTCCCAATATAGGGCCCTAATCTCTGCTAGACTCTAGGAAGGTACTGGGAGATAAGTAAGTACTTCCTGAGCCAAGTGCTTTTAACCTCACAGGTAAAAGTCCCCTTAAGTACCAGTGCTCAGAAATGACCTTGAACGGCTAGTATCCAAAATCTACAAGGAACTCACCAAACTCCACACCCACAAAACAAATAACCCAGTGAAGAAATGGGCAGAAGACACGAACAGACACTTCTCCAAAGAGGACATCCAGATGGCCTACAGGCACATGAAATGATGCTCAACATCACTCATTATCAGGGAAACACAAATCAAAACCACACTGAGATACCACCTCACACTGGTCAGAGTGGCTAAAATGAACAAATCAAGAGACTATAAATGCTGGCAAGGGTGTGGAGAGACAGGCACCCTCCTACACTGTTGGTGGGAATGTAAACTGGTGCAGCCGCTCTGGAAAACAGTGCGGAGGTTCCTCAAAAAATTAACAACAGACCTCCCTTATGACCCAGCAATAGCACTGCCAGGGATTTACCCAAGGGATACAGAAATGCTGATGCATAGGAGCACATGCACCCCAATGTTCACAGCAGCAGTGTCAACAATAGCCAAAACATGGAAAGAGCCTAAGTGTCCATCACCTGATGAGTGGATCAAGAAGATGTGGTATATATATATACAATGGAATATTACATGGCCATGAGAAAGAATGAAATCTGGCCATTTGTGGGAAAGTGGATGGACCATGAGGGTGTCATGCTAAGCGAAATAAGTCAGGCAGAGAAGGACAGATACCATATGTTTGCACTCATAGGTCTAACAGGAGAACAGGAGAAACCTAATGGAGGACCATGGGGAGGGGGAGAGGGAAAGAGAGTTGGGGAGAGAGAGGGACGCCAAGCTTGAGAGACAATTGAATACTGAAAACAAACTGAGGGTTGAAGGGGAAGGGGGCGGGGGGGAAAAGAGGTGGAGGTGATGGAGGAGGGCACTTGTGGGGAAGAGCACTGGGTGTGGTATGGAAACCAATTTGGCAATAAACTATTTGAAAAAAAAAGAAAAGAAAAGAAATGACCTTGAACAACCAGGATATCTACAACATGAGTCAACATAAAAAATGTGATAAGACCAGCCAAACACTGAGGCGATCTTGAGCCTTTGGGTATCTACATATGCTTCTTTCGGGAACATGTGTTAGAAATCCATTTTCCCTGAACTTCTGACTTGATCTTCCTCACTTTACAAAGTATAATCATTATTCAAATGACTGCTGTGTTTAAGATACGGGCTTGCAATATTTTTCCAGGAGAAATCGAAAAAAAAGAAAAAAAATTCCAATGGGTATTCTCTCCATTTCTAATATTACTGAACATTTCCTGTATTAGAATGTTTCATTTAATGCATAGAAATTGAATTCAGGTTTCCTACCCATGTATAAGGCATTGCTACCTTCCTATACCCATCCTACCATGTAAAGGCATAAGACTTCCGTGGTGTAGCCCAGGGTCACACAGCTCTTAAGTTATGAAGCCAGACTTTCCAACTCTCTGGATTCCTGTCCAGGCCACCGTCAGCTCTGGGGATACCACCCTAGCTGTTTCCAAGAACTCAGTGAATATCTGAGATGTCCTTGCAGTCTTGTGATAGGGTCCCCTCCCTAAGGAATGTGAAGAAAAAAAAAAACCCTAAGGTAACCTAGTTAGAAGCCTATGTGACACCCTCCTGACCTTGTAACATGAGACCACTTAATTAGACTGCAGGTTTGTTTGTAACAATATATGGGAGACAAATACATAGAAAATATATTTTAAAAATAATTGCCCCACGTGGTGTTTGGGGCTCAGTTCTCTGGGTACGAACCCAACTGAGCTGTGCTGGCACAAATAAAGCTTCTTCCTGGGGAAGGAAAAAAAGCCTCAGTGTCGTGACTCCGCGCGAGGATCCTGCTCAGTCTATCTTGTCAACTGCTTTTATTTACTTTGGGGCAACCTCTCCTCACAAATACCAGCTAATTGCAACAGAATGGAACTGGATTAGGAAATGTCCGATCTTCGTGCCTCTTCCAAGTAAGGATTAAGGACAAGGTTGCCTTGGCTTTTCTTTCCTAGTCGGCAGGGGACTGCCCACCTCAGCCCCCGCTCTCCGTCCAACCACATGCTTTCTTTCAGACGCCCATCACATCATCTACACTCTGTCAACTGAGGTTTTGTAATAATAAAATTTAACAGTCTCCCATAAATATGCCCGTGAACTGCCACTGTTCTGGAACATCTGGTGCGCACATCTGCCTTAAATATCTCCTTTAGAAATCAGAGCACATGTGACGGCTCCTGTCTTCCTTGAATTCTGACTTAATGGCAGGCCCTCAAATTATTAAGGAAAAGCATGTCACGATGCAAGTGGCTAGTGGGACAGAGTTGGAAACATTCTTGGCTTGTGTGTGTTATATTCTATTTTCTCCCCAGAGAATAATTTCTACTGGGACTCTGAAGGGTCTGACAATTAATTACTCAGCTAGGACAGAAACATTTGGAGCATCTTCAACAATTTTCAAGTTCAGTTTCACGAACAGGGTCAGACATCCTGTGTCTTATCCAGAGAAGAGGGTCTGTGCCCTACTTGCTCCTTGTGACCACTGATGCTTACCCTGTGACCCGGAGAATTCATCCCTCAGCCGTCTACTCAGCCACGGCATTTGGGCCGATGAACGTCAAGCTCTGACCTCATTTTGGGACATTATGCCCAGGCCCTCGGGAAGTTCTGCTGAAGCAGTAGAGAATGTACTCTCACGACCAAACTGATTCTGCCACCTGACCTAACACCCTCCCCTCCCCCACCAGCCACCACCATCATGGTTCTTAAACCTTGCTCTGTTGGAAAGACGGAAGGAGGAATGCCAAATGAGGCAGTGGTAAGAAGAAGGTTAGAGAGAGAGAGAGAGAGAGAGAGAGAGAGAGAGGGAGGAGGAGGGAGTCTGGGCAGCTGAATAATAGCTTGGATTTGCGTATCTAGCACTAACCTTACCTGTCACTAGCTTCACCTCAGACATACCATTTGTGTGATGTAATGACCAGTTTCCAGCCCACTCCAGATGCTGATTTTTGGGAAAGAGATCGCTCTTGGTCTCTGCCCTCCAGCACGTGCGCAAGGTTTCTTCATGGGACTTCTAGTCTGTGGCACACTTTTCACTGTCCACAGGCCAATCCTCCTCTCCAGGTCCTACCAGATGCCCCTGAAATAGCCCACTGCCCAGGACCCAGCAGGCTGGGGACACTGGTGGCTGTGACAATTATAAGAGGCTAATTAGCTCACCAGAGCAGTGGCAACCTTGCCTTTCCTGGGCACTCACCGTGCAGTGTTTGCTCCAGAAATTTCTCCATGGCAATGTTACAGGCTGTTCTTTTTTACCCTGAGAGGTGAAAACAAAATTGGAACTAAAATTGGAGTGTGCAAAGCCATCTGGATCAGATGTGGCACTGACAAGATGGCCTGGAAACTTTTCCAATACTTATTATGAAAAGAGAGCTGCCAAGGGCCCAAAAAGCAAACTCTGTCCAAGCAGATGGAAGTGACAAAGGTCACTCTCCACTGTAATTTCTCTGTCAGAAAGCCCTCACCTAAATGCACTCAACACTTCCCTTTTTCTAGTTCTGTGTTATTGTGTTGCAAGAGTCACCATGAAACTTCTCCCTTGTCTTTCTAAGAGGAGTCTAGAAGAAATCCCAAACAAGTTTCCATGTGTTTTGCTTCTTTAATACCTAGGGTTGGGAACATTCAATAGCACAATATTTCACTTCCGGGCTCCTGAAGCTAACTTGCTATTATGGGGAAAACACAGAATTTGAAAGCAGTAGCTTTGGGTTCTGGTCTCTGATTGGCTGTTTCTGGCTGTGAGTCCTTGAGCAAGTCATTTGCTTTACCTGAGATTTATTCCCTCATCCGCAAAATGGGAATGACTGCCTTACTAACTCCCAAAGCAATAAAATACAGCATGTAATGCACCCTATATGACTAGTGTCGTATATGACTGTCTACACACTGTGTAAGTTGGTCCCTATGATTTTAAATAAATTGTTTTCTTTTTCTTTTAATTTAAATTCAAGTTAGTTAACATACAGTGTACAGGTTTCGGGAGTAGAATTTAATGATTTATCACTTACATACAACATCCAGTGCTCATCACAAGGGCCCTCCTAATGCGCATCACCCACTTAGCCCACCTCCCCTCCAGGAACCCTCCATCAGTTCTCTGTATTTAAGAATCTCTTGGGACACTTGGGTGGCTCAGTCAGTTAAGCGTCCAATTCTTGATTTCAGCACAGGTCATGATCTCACAGTTTGTGAGTTTAAGCCCCGCATTGGGCTCTGCACTGACAGCACAAAGCTTGCTTGGGATTTTCTCTTTCCTCTTTCTCTGCCCCTCCTCCCACTCATGCTCTCTCTCTCTCCCAAAATAAATATTTTTTTAAAGAATATGGTTTGCCTCCCTCTCTCCTTTTATTTTAATTTTTCTGATAGTAAAAATATCTCTGCTTTTTCTAAAACTTTTCAGAAAATACAGGGAAATGGAAAACAGAGTGAAAAGTGTTTTTGTTTCCAAAGGCATAACCACACCACTAACAGTTTGATATTTTTCCATCTAGATTTTCTTTGTGTACATACTCCCATTTTACCAAATGGCCATCATAATATACTAATTGCTTGTAAAATGAAATTTTTATTTAATGTCATGTGAAACTACGTAAGTTGTTATTTTTTTACTATAAAAAAGAAAGTAGCCCAGATGAAAATTGAAGATAGCACAAATATAGCCAGCATATGGCATTTCTCCACCGCGTCAAAGTGAATTATTCATAAGCATTTGTCAGAAATATCCAAGGTTACTGAGCTATTCTGGAACAACAGGGTACAAATTCTGAGGCAGAGATTGCTACATGTTCAATAAAACCCATTTCCTTTTCCTCCTGGGCACATAGCAAACCTATATTTGCGTTGAGATGTGGTCGTGTGATTGAGTTCCTGCCAACAGACATGAGTGGAAAAGATATGTGAGGGAAGGAGCCTATAAACTAGGGTCCTGGAATGACCATGAGGTAGGTTACCTGCCACACTGGACTTGATGTAAATAAAAAATTAACTTCTGCTAATACCGAGTGTCGAAAGTTGAGATTACAGCAGCTGGCTTCACCTACCCTACTCAGTGGAACTTTTAACACTCTTCCACAGAACAAGTGTAGATTAAAACTTGGAGCAGATCCAGAATTTTCCTCAAAGTAGGCAGAGCTGAAACTCATTCAGTGTTTTAATTTCAAAAGTGTAGAGAAAAAATCACCCCTTCTCACTTTCTTGGTACACACAAATGTCTACCCACTCCCTTACAAAAATTTCTAAATTGCAGTTCCCAGGTTTTCCTTCTTACATATAAAATGAAGACTTACAATGCAAATATCCTTGAGAGAGACAACACATTCTTTTGACTAAACAGCCTAAACCATACCGGGGATGTGGTAGAGATTATGCAGAGGTAGAAGGGACTCCCTACCCTCAAAGAATGTATTATACTGTAATAAAGGCAACAAAACTAACATAGATTTCATTACGTGAGCACAGTGTCGTGTAACTGCTAGGATGTAGGTTCCACAGAAATAAGAACTTTGTCTTTCTCTAGCACATATGTACTATGTTGAAAGCACACAGTAGGCTCTGGACAAAATTTGCTCAAAGACTATTGAATTTAATTATTGAAGAACAACTAATCATTAAACTGTACATAACTATAAACTGGAATAGTCAGGGAAGGCTGAGTGAAGAAAATGGGACTGGGACCATATTCATTGACATTTTCATGAGAGGCGAAATATGCAAAGTGATAGTATCTCTTCAGCCCTTTGGGGACAACAAAGAGCTTCTTGCACCCAGAAGTTACTTACTGGATGTCAGCTACTGCCTGTGCTCAGCTCAGCAGTACACCAAGGACGTGTGGTCCACAACGGCAGGAGAGAGCTGGACATAACAGTGAGGCTTGGACCAAGGCTCTGTTGCACAACGAATGCAGACAGTATCAGGAAATATGTTTCATGGGTGCAATGGAGCAAGACTTTGGAGAATTTGTTTTAACACTTTTATCAAGGTATAATTTACATACTATAAAATGCACCCATTCTTAGGTTTACAGTTTGATCAGTGTTAGTGTATTTATACAGTTGTGTGAGTATTCCCATAATCCAGTTCTATAACACTTCCAAGATGTTCCCTCACACCTGTTTGCAGGCATTCCTTGATACTGACCCAGACAACTAAGTGATCTGTTTTCTGTCTCAGTAGTTTTGCATTTTCTGGATAGTTCACATAAATAGAATCATATAGTATATGTTGTTTTCTGACTGGCTCCTTTCACTGAGTGTAGGCTTTTCTGTAGGTGTTTCCGAGTTGCAGCATGTATCCATGGTTCATTGCTTTGAGTAACTGAGTAGTGCCACGTTTTGTCTCCCAATTCATCAGTTGGTGGTTGATCTATTTCCCCGTTGGGTCAAAATATGCCATTTTTACCCTGCAGAGGCAATAGTTTTGGCCTCTCCTCCCAATGGATTCTACCCCTCTTGCCAGCAAAGCCACTGATTTTGCGGGCAGCCCCATCTTGTAAATTACCCTTCCTGCCTGAAAGACCTGAGGTGGGAGAAAATTCCCAGGCCCAGAAGTCACATGTTTTGATCCAAAGGTCTAGCAGTTTTCCAAGAATTAGTGCTTCAATTTGTTTTGCTCTCTGGGCCAACTTCCATGCTCCAAAATGGTGGATTTTGACAATTCAAGCCAGTTGTATACAAAGAAATCTCTGACCTCTCCTCTGCCTTTTACAACAGCCTGAAGTCCCTTATCTTCTGAAGGGAATCAGGACATAAAACCTGATGCTCTGTGAGAACCAATAGGAAAACATTACGTCAGGTTTAGGAATGAGACAACCTATGTGATCCTCAGAGATGGCAGCATGGGGAAGCAGTTGGAAGGTGAAAATTTTAACCAGAAAGCTCTTGCATTCATCAAATAGAAGGGTTTTAAAAAATCTCAAAGTAGGGGCACCTGGGTGGCTCAGTCAGTTGAGCGTCCAATCAGCTCAGGTCATGATCTCACAGTTTGTGAGTTTGAGCCCCCCATGGGGCTGTGCTAACAAACAGCCCAGAGCCTGGAGCCTGCTTCAGCTTCTGTGTCTCCCTCTCTCCCCCCCTCCCCTCTGCATGCTCTCTCTGTCTGTCAAAAATAAATGTTGAAACAATAGTTTTAATCTTAAAGTCAGTTATCGGGGTACTTGGGTGGCTCAGTCAGGCATCCCACTCTTGGTTTCAGCTCAATTCACGATCTCATGTTTCGTGAGTTTGAACTCTTCATCAGGCTCTGTGCCGACAGTGCAGAGCCTACTTGGGATTTTCTTTCTCCACACACACCCCTCATCCCTCGCTGGCTCTCCCTCTCTCAAAATAAATAAACTCAAAGGCAATCTTAAAGTCAAGTAAATGTAACGCAAGTCAATTCCATACTTATTGTTTAAAGAATGTTTCTATTTCCCTCCATGTTGCAATTTTCATAGCATTTAAAATATACTTTTTAAGGATATGTGACCCTCTTGTTTCTGCTTGTCATTCTGCTTCTATGCACATCCACAGAGAACACAGCTTGAAATTACTAGTAGTTTGGAGACCTCCCCCCACATGCTATGGAGCCCATTATCGCTAAGTATCTTGAAGGTACCATGCTTCCTTTGGCCATTGGCAGTTGCCTACATAGAGTTTCCTTTACTTGGTGCCCTCTTTGACCAACTTTTGTCACTATCCTCCAGTCACAGCTTAACATCACATTCCCCAAGAAGCCTTACATGGCTTCACAACAGCCTTTCTGTGAAATTGAAAAGCCATACTATAATTACATGTCTGCACATCAATTTCTGCACTTAGGTTTAAATTCTGTGAGGGTAGCACCCATGCTGCCCGGTTTACTATTATATTCCAAAAACGTGGTGAAACTTTAGAAACAGCGTATGTGTTTTGTCAATATATACAAAATTGCTTTGATGGGAAGTTGTATAGGATTCTTGTTAAGGGAGCCAAGTCCTATGACCTTTGGCAGATTACACAACCCCTCTGACCCTCAGTCTGATTTTGAAAAGTGGGTATAGTCTTTACACTTGCAAAGATTAAGTGGAAAGATACATTTGAAAGCTTTTACATGGTGCTTGGCATGTAACAAAAGCTTAAGGAATGTTAACTATTAATCAGGGAGCCCTTATAGGTGGCAATGGGGGGTATAGCTGACTGGGCTGCCCCACTCTGGGCCACTCCATGTAAATACCAAGATTCATGTTTCTCCCAGACACTCCCAGCCAAAGACCAGGCAGTGGGGGGCAGTACAGGGCCCCTCTTCCAAACAGGAGAGTCTTCTTTAACATGGAACTTTGTCATGAGGCCTCTGCTTGACAGGTGGAATTTTTCCTAGTATTGCTCTGTGATGTGAGTCTCCTTCTACCCCATCCTCCACTGCCCCCCTGGCTCATCTCCCTTCACAGATTTTAGGCCAAACCTCTCCCCGCCCATTCCTGATTCTTCCCGTGCTATTTCCTGAGCATTCTTCCAACTGCCCTCCATGTATGATACCATCCTGGTGTCTGCTTTTTTAGAGGACTCAAACTAACACAAGTGGCAGCAGGGCTGGACCAAGGAGGCAGGGTGGAAGAAGGGCTCGGGGTTTGCTTCCCTACCATCTGGAGGACAAGGAGGATGCCAGCCTGAGCTGTGTGTGGCCCAGTTGCTTCAGGGTTCTTTGTTGGTGACCTGGAAAGACATCCTGGCAGAAGGAATGCCCCTTCAAAGGCAGAGGTCCACACACTTGAAAGATATGAAAGAGTAATCACTATAAGGACAGAAGAGTTGGTTGGTTATTGCTAAGTTGTACTGAGACCCCACAGGAGGATAATGAGAAATTGTGGGCCATGAACCAACAATTAAAGGTAAGAGTGAGAACCAGTGGGCCTTTTTAGTTATTTTCAAAGAGCCCCTTAACTCCTGTAGTGAGAGGTCTGACTCAGTAGAGAAGAGACTCATGTGATAGAGACATAGAGTGCCAGAGACATTTAAATGCTCAGCCAAGGCAGTTTGTTTTACTAAGTTTAGAGCCCTGCTTGGGAAAACTTCAGACCCTGAAACATGGGAGAGAGCATGCAGATGTGTGTTCCAGGGGAATTTAGCTTTGTAGATGCTAGGCCTCTGAGCTTGTGGATGTGGCCCACCCCTCTCTACTAGAAGCCACCTCTTCCTCCATGCTGGAAAATGTTACAGAGCCCTCTCCCCAATGAGGTGCCTAGTACCTCCCTTTAAAGCTGCTCCCATATCTTTCCCTAGGTACCAGGCTGAAAACTAGAATTGAAATCCAGCTGGGAATATTTTGGAGCTGATAAACCAGGAAGGATATTATATATTAAAAGATCTGCAAAAATTAATTTGCATCCAGCAGCAATGGCCAATTCAGTGCCCTTGGGTTTTGAACAGCTGAAGAGAGGCACCAACACTGCCAAGAATGACAGTGGTAGTTCTGAGAACAAGTGAGGCTGTCCATCAACAGCCATAGGCTGACAGTATCTGAGTCAGTAAGGACCACATGGTGATGCCTCCTCACCAGAAGGAGGGCAGCTGACACTCCTGGAGCAACTGGAAAAGTCAGAGGGGCAGTCAGTGCAGAATGACTCACAAGAGGAATGGAGATGGTCAATAATCATGGCAGACCTAGAGATGAAATACACGGGCTATCAACAAGGTTGCTACTTAGTATCTGTAGCCAGAGAAGGAAGAATCAAGGAGCAAGAGGCTGAGGGCAGTGGCTCCAATAAAATATCATAATCCCTTGTTCAGATCCAGAATCCTCTAACTAGAAAGAAACAATTTGCACAACTGTGGCCAGTATCTACTCTAATGATTCCCCATCTATCCCTTTCCAAAAGGGATCTATGATTGTTCCTTTGGTGGGTGTATCGGAGGAAGGGATACAATACTCAGACATGATGAGGACTATTGGACCCAGGGTCTAAATTGATATTGATACTCAGAAACACAAAGCACCATCAGAAACCATTCAAAATAAAATAGGTGCTGGACCACCAAGTAGGAACAAAATGGCTCAGCCAGTTAACATTAGCTAAACTCTGTTGCCACCAATAAGCCACCCAAACCGGCCAAAGTGACAGCTGAGGGTGAGGGCAATTTACAGTAGACAACAAATGAGGCCACCGATGAACACCAGTTGAGATTCCCCAGACCAACTACATCAGCAGAGACTGAAGTGCGATCCACTCATCTCCCCCTTCTAAGTTACCCTGCAGGAGGCGTGGTCCATGGGAAACATGGACTAGCTGTTCCTTGAACCCACATGGAGAAGATGTAGATGTGCACAGCTCAAGGGGTGACTGTGATGGCCATGAAAACACACCACTGATCCAGCTACTACTTCTTTGGATGTACCGTTGTGTTCACACTGAGGATATGGTGTGCTCCCAGCCAATGAGTGTGCGTGGTGAGGGTATTAGTGCAGAGCCTTTCCTGCCCTAATGATTTGGCCATCAGCGCTCTCCAGTGGCCTACTGAAACTTTCAGTAGAACTTCTCTGTAGTCAGAGATTCTTCCCAGCCCTGTCCTCCTTCCTTCCTCCTCTCCTTTCACCTGTATCAGTCTGAAGCCTCTGTCTCCATACTCCTGCTTTCATCTCATGTTCTTCACAGATATTCTTCTAGTCACCTCTGGCATGTGTGATTCAAGGTTGCATCTACTTTTCTGAGGAGCACAGTCATGAAGCCAGGGACACACACGATTTTTGTTGTGGTTTGAGAGGGTGGCAACACACCGCACAAAGGTTCTGGTTTGCACACACACGTTTTGCCTGTTTCTGGGCAGAGAAGCTGTCCCGGTCTTTAAGGAAGTATTACATGCCTTGTTTTTGTTTTTGTTTTTTTGCTTTGTCTTGTTTTGTTTTTGTACATTTTGTGCTGTGCTAACACCAGCACATGGAGTTTATACCAGCAAAAAAGACAAGTTCATTTATTCTCCAGTGAAATAGATAGGCTCCTAAATATACACAAAGAAAAAAATGCCTCAGAGACCAAAATACAAGAAGATAAAACTAGTCTTGCTGATAAAGCTGTAGAAAAAATAAATCTAGGAAGTGACAGGTGCCTGGATAGCTAGAAGACAAGAGGAGAAAAATGAGGGAGAAATAGTCACCCTCATCCCTGACTTCCCTCTTATTTTTCTATAAGATGCTACTGGAATTTCCCTGCTGCATATTGGCATCAAATA
The DNA here is from genome assembly GCF_006229205.1 of Suricata suricatta. Lineage (NCBI taxonomy): Eukaryota > Metazoa > Chordata > Mammalia > Carnivora > Herpestidae > Suricata > Suricata suricatta. Next base: position 53,074,623 of record NC_043713.1, read on the forward strand.
GAATGAACGGAAGAATAATATTTGGAATCACTATACCTCAGCCCATTTCTCCTCAGCTACAGACTAACTCATTCATTCATTCATTCTCTCTTCTATTCAACTAATCATCATACAGTGGAGGCCTTCTTGTGTACTATTGGCCCTCTGAGGGCCAATTCTGCTCCAGATTCTCATTTAATACAATGTTTTTTTGTTAGGGCACTGGTCTTGCATCGATCTTTTTCCATACTCAGATTCTAAATTGGTTCAACCTTTGATCTCTGTTTAAAACTCTCATGTGTTTGATTTCTAAGGTAGAGCAACCCCAGTAGACAATGTTTATTTCTCAGCAAGTTAACTATAGAAGAAGGAATATAAGTTATCTAGCCTTTGAAAAGCCCCCACATCGTGGAGATTCCTGGGTTAGTCCTTCCTAATGAGGAGAATAAAAAAGAAATATGGAGATAGATTTGTGGTTTAGAAATTCATATAAACTGAGTGCATAAAGAATCCCTGCTATGGAAGTACCTCAAGGTCACTAATGAATAGGGAGCATCCCTTAGTACCTCGAAATGAATATTCTTCACCCAATGACTGAAAAACTGTATTTTACAACTAAGGTGCTTTGAGTATTGACAAAATTCAAATACTCCAAGAAAAGTGTTCTCTTTGTTGTTATTGTTCTTGTTTGTTTATTTTTGAGAGAGAGAGACCGAGAGAGAGAAAGATAGGCAGAGAGTGAGGGAGACAGAGAATCCCAAGCAGACTCCATGCTGTCAGCACAGAGCTCCATGTGGAGCTTGAACTCACAAACTGTGAGATCATGACCTGAGCTGAAATCAAGAGTAGAATGCTTAATTGGCTGAGCCACCCAGGCACCCCAGGAAAATACTCCAGAAAAAGTGTGCCAAGTTGGTATCAGGTGTTCATTCATTAGTGCAAAATAATTTCTGACTTTTCTTAATAGTAGGCCTTCCTAGGGAAAAGACAAAACCCAGAACTGATTCTTTCCAGCAGTTGGTGGGCCACAAGTGAATGAAAAACAAAACAACAACAACAATAACAAAAAAGAAGTTTAAAGCACTGGATTAAACTGTTCAGTTGCCCAAATGGGGGCTTTGCATTTTCTTGAGAGCTACAGATAAGTATCTAAAGAAGATTATTTCCTAGACAGCGAGTTGTTTTGCTTTTTGTTTCTGTCCATACTTAGTACATGGAATGTAGTCCTTTGCTACCAAGAGTGTGGGTCCCACACTGGCAACATCATTATCACCAGTAGGATTGTCCTGAATGAGAACCTGACCCAGCTTCACACCCACGGAATCAGAATCTGTGTTTGAACAAGATCCTCAAGAGACATGCCAACACATTTATGTCTGAGAAGCATGGCATAGCTCAACAGACAGGCTAAGGTCTGGAAAATTGGCTTAGATGTCTGACTCTATCTTACCTAGCTGACAAATTGCATAGCGTCCTTGTATTTCAGGCTCCTCTGCTGGATGGAGGTAATCTCTGCCTATTTTTTTTCCTATTTCTAGTCTTTGTCTTTGTTCCTCCTCATATTTCTCTAGTCATAATTTTCCATATCCCTAATACGTTAACCTTCTTTGTTCATTTGTATTCTTAACTGGGTGCCTTTGCATAAAGGGGAGAGACTAGACATGCACATAATATACATCCATATGCCAGCATCACACCCCAGTTCTCCTTATTCCATTAAGATTGACAAAGGAATAAAGTTGTTTAGTGATTATAAAGCTATTTGACTATTTAAATGCTTTCCACGGCATACCAAGTTGTCTGCCAGATTCTGGGCCAATATTTGGATAAGTAGTCAATTTGTATATAATGGGTTAATGTAAAGTTTCTCTTTCTAACAGATTCTAACTAATCACTGCACATTGTTTTTCTTTGAAAAGCTAGACTATGACAGATGATATGTAAGTTATCCTTACATTAACCAACACATCGTGCCACATTGAAGGCCTGCTCTAAATTATCGATGTGGGCTCTTCTAGTTCTAAAATCCTATGGTTCTGATGGTAACTTAAGGATTCCTCAGAACAAAATATTTGTTATTAAATATTAAAAAGGAGTAACATAATTTAATGTGCTCTCCTCAATTCTTCCTTTAGATCCATCTATCTAAAAAGCAGACTTGGCCCAAAAAACCTCCCCAGCTCTCATTTGGTTCCAACAAAACTCAGTCTCTCAGAAATTCAAGAACTCTCTGGACAGACACTTTTGAGCAAGGTCTTTTAAATTTTAATCCCAAGTCTCTTTTTTAACTTAATTATTTATCTCACTGCAAATGTCTAACATCTCCATCCATTTCCAAAAGATAAATATGCATGAGGTTTGGACCCCAAAATTAAACTGAGATTTTGAGACTGGTTTTTAAATGAAGCTAGACAGAAAATCCAGCTTCTGAATAAAAATTTACAGGAGTGTGTAATGAATCACTTAGCATTCCTCACAGAGGAGAAACCCTTTCTACAAACATTCCTTTTTCTATAAATTTCACATAATTTTCTGACAATAAGTCATGATGGAGCTGGTAATCTAAATTCCAATTTGTTGTTTCATCCTGAATTAATCACACAAAATTATAAATGTACAGAATAACGGATACTTTAGAGCATGCATTAACAGCTCTCAAACAGAAATAAACGCCCTTCATCTGAGAAATAGAAACACACCAGTGTCCATCTATTCAGGACATCAGGTATTTAACCCTCAAGGTGCTCAGCTATTTCTAGTAGAGATTTAAGATTTATGGTTGTAGTAATTACACATCCTATTTGAATGTTAGCTACTAATTTCTCATTAGTTTCTCCTAGCATAGTTATGGAGTTAAAAAGATTCAGTACATTTACTAGGTCCGTGCATGGTAAGGGATGAACCGCTTTGGAAAAAGTAGCAGCAACAATTATCCTATACTGATCACTAATTATATGCCAAAGATGCCCTAATCGTGATGATCATACTGCCTTTCACAAGTGAGAAAACCAATGTACAGAAAGACAGAAAAATGTGTGCGAAGTCACATGGGTGGTACCCAGCACAGTGACAGTTAGAACACAGTCTGTCTGACTTCAGAGTCTATGCCCTTGACATCATTGTCCTTACCCGACTCCTAATCTAATACACACTTTATTAAATGAGATCAGGTCATGGTATATTTGAACATATTCTGTTCTTCCTGTATGTTAATAGTCTCTGACTACATGGTAAGACATTATGTGATGTAACATTTTATATGATGGTGATACTTGGATTCAAAAACTATCATTTCTGTTCAGGGGGCTGCAGAACCCCTATTCTCTCCCCTGACTCTAATGACATAACTTCTGATTGTCTCTTGGGCTCATACCTTTAAAATAAGAAAAGAATAAAAAAAAAAAACCAAGAACAAACAGACAACTAAATGAAGAAACAAAAACAGTAAGAAAATAAAACAATAATAAGAAAGCCATCTGACTGCTCTGCTTCGTAATAAACACCATGGTCCTTGGGTTCCGCTGTCAGGGCTTTCCCTCAGGGGTTGAAGACCCAAAGGCCTGGAGGAACTGAAGGGGCTGCAAGTAGTTGAACCAGCCTGGGGGATGAAAGAGCGCTACCGGGAGCCCATCTGGAGGGAGTGCCCTCCATAGCGCCCCTGGTGTGTGGCAGCCGCGAGGAAACAGCAGCCCCATATTATCTGACCCAGTAATTTGTCCAGGGAAATCAGAACTAACAAATTTTAAAGTTTTACAATGAATTTTAAAACCAACTATAAAATACTGGAAAGGCTAAAGTATCCATGTCGACAGGTAGGAAGGCAGGTAGGTCATACTTAGGGCCTGGAAGCCATCTGGTCCTCAGTCTGTCATCTCCGTTCCAGTCTCTACTTCCTCACTGGATGCGATCATGCAATCCTTGGCTTCAGTGTTTAACATTTATGACTTCCGAACATTTTTTGAACTTACTGCTGGGCTCCAGATCCCAATCTCTAATTTCCTCTCTCTGGCAAATTCTTGTCCAGAATACCCCATACACAATGGATGAGTTGATGAAAATGTCCCTGTCTGTAAATCTCCTCCATCTGGAGTGATCTACCTTGATTAATGCAATCTTTTCTTTGCATTCACCCAATAATTTTCAACTCTTCATTTTTTTAACCTTACAGAGCTTATTGATAAGCAAGTCAAACTGAATCTACCTCAAGATATTTCTGAAATCTCTCTAATAATTCCCATGCAGTAAGCCTAGAGTTTTCCAGTTTTTTAAGCTACAGAATACTTTCCCTTCACAAAATTTTATGTAGAAACCTAATTGCAACAGATATAAGAAGGTATTGTCAGTTTGCTTTAGATGGATTCTAAAGATTCCCACCCAGTCACCCTCATTGTCCTCTGAGGTGGCTCACCTCAAAGAGACTCACAGTTTTCCCCAAAACACAGTTTGAAAACCGGACATAAATATAGACCTACCAATCAGCTTCCCCACATCCATTGTTTCCATCTACCATACTACTATAAAAATTGTCTTTCTGAAACATAGGTGTGGTCAGATTTCCATCTAGTAAGCCTTGGTGGTTCATCATTAACTATAAGATGACATCTGAACTCTACCAAAACTTCTACCTTTCACAGCCTGTGTATATGTCCAAATATTCCTCTCACCTCGGTGTGCACTTCAGCCACACTGAACTTTTATCTGGCTCCTCCCCTGCTCCTTGCTTGGTACATTTTAGTACTTTGGCCAATAACACTTTGACTTAGGCCTAAAAGGGCGCTGGAGATATAAGGTTGAGATGTGACTTGCTTTCCTAGTTCCACACTGCCTGTCCACATGCATAACTGTTGCCTTGCGGGGCAGATCACTCAGACTGAAGGAAGAGGAGTGGTTTTCTACAGCCACAGTGAGCTTCATCCTCATTCACGGAATCCCCTTTAGAGTGGCATTCCCAAGTATTTATGATGGACATCTGGTATCACTTTGTTCATTAACTTGAACTGTCCTTATTATTGATTATAGGGTTACCAAGCCCTCAACTAACCAAGGCACTTCTGGTTACAGTTCACAGACTATTCATTTTCAAGGACACAATCACTAAGGAAATGTTTTTGCATCTATTTTGCATTCTGTATAATTAAGACCACATAAAAAGAATGACACATTTTCTATGGTCAAAAAGATGTCATCTAGTTCAGAAAACAGAACTAAAATATCACAGTTTATGATCAGCAGAAAGCAATATGCAATTAAGCAATTAAATTTTACAGATGATTAATGCTAAAGGAAATCAAGGGAAGCACGTTCTAGAGGTCTTATCATAAGCCCCATGAGGGAGATGGTGTTAACCTGGGGTTTGAAAATTAGGGAAAAATTATTTAAGAAGAAAAGGTGCTTCAGGCCAAAGAAATAATGTGAGCAAAGGTACAGACGCCAAAAAACAAAAACAAACAAACAAAAAAGTAGCTCGGGAGTATACTAGAGAGGAACAGATGGAAATATTGGATAATTGAAAGTACTTTCAATCCAGAAAGAGTTTTAGGTTTTTATAGTAGGTATTTGAACATTGTATTGTGTGTGTGTGTGTGTGTGTGTGTGTGTGTGTGTGTGTGTGCACGCGCACGCACACGTGCACATATGCATGATTTTTGGAGACTGGAAATTACATTTAAGGGAGGTCAGTACTATACACGGCTGAAGTGTACAATGTGGACTGGATTTCTGGAAGGAGAGGCTGGAATCAGAGAACCCAGTTAAGAAAGCAAAAGTCTGTGCAGTAATTGAGGTACGACTGGACCAGAATAGTGTCACTTGTCTGTAATGGACAAGAAATGCCTCCTAAGAAGGGAGAACCAACAGGGCTTCTGAGAGTATGGATTTTAGTAATAAAAGAAAAAGTGAGCAGCCCTAAATGACCATAGACTTTCATCTTGAGTATTACGATAATCGTGTTATCTTTGACAGACACAGGAACTAAACTGATTGATGAAAAATACGTTCCTTTTCTTTAAAAAAAAAAACCTTAATTTGCTGAGCTCTCATAACCTGGTTTCTTTAGAAAGCAGGGCCTAAGGCAATGATTAATGTGCTGATGCATTATTTGTAAGTATATACCCTGATCAGTGAAGGTAAAGACATAGCCAAGTAAGGGGGGAAGGAGTGAGCCATGAAATGATGCTTTCCTTGATTGGCCATCCAGGCTCACTGGGAGAGACACAAAGGTGGCTTACCAGGTGTTTTTCTCAGCTTACAGAACTATTCTATATAAGCTATGAGGGAAAATTATATTTTGGATTAGTCTGTAGGTTATAGGAAGGTGGAAAATCAATCTCCTTGGCTCCCCTTAGACTCTTATTTCTCATTAGTCAAAATTCATTCCAAGGAGCATTAACCTTTTTATCACTTGACCTTTTGGTAGGCACCTGGGATGCCAGAAGCTATAACCTGAAATGTGGGGCTTCATCTTGGATCTGATATTGTCAGGGGAGTCTGAAATTCCAGGCATACAGCTGGTCAACCAGGAGTAGCAGCCAAAAGGAAGGACTGGCACTCCTGGGGCAAATGGCAAATGGCCATCGTGTTGTTCTGGACGTGGCTGGTACTTCTGCAAGGAAGAACACAGGAGAGGGCTCTGATATAGGACATATCTGCTGTGAGATATACTTTCTTCAGTGGAATTAACTTGCAGAAAATTGGACATATGTACCAAAGCCTGGAGGGAAACTTGTCACAAAAGGTACAGAATTGGAGTTTGTAATTTTCCCCCAAAAAGTTATAATTGGAACTTGGGAGAATAAATAAACCCATGGGAGAAAGAACACAAGAGACAAGTAGGAAGAGATGAGGATCTAATAGTGAGAACAAGAGACCTCAAGGAAAGCAAGGGGAGAAAAGAAATATCATTTCACGGTCATTAAAAAAAAACAAACAAACAAGAACAAAACAAAAAAAAAATGAAATCCAGGAAAGGTTTATATCATAGAGCTAGGAATGGGGAAAAATTTAGAGGAATATCAATGGAACAGTGTCCAATGCACCAGATTGGTCCAGAGAAATAAGGAGAGAGCAAAGGAAGTTTTGTTGTTAAATAAAACAAAATGCCATTTACATTTCCAAACTAGATGTGGGATAAAATAGTTCTCTGTGAGCCCAGAGTCCCTAAAGGAGACATTCTGTGAGTCCATAAAGTCCTCAGCTTTGGAACTCTCCATCACCGATCTATTGGTTCAGATAGGCCAGCCTGCAGGGTATTCCATGACTAGAGGTCCTGGTCAGCTGTAAGCTCAGGTGTCCCCAGCTGGAGTCAGTGTTTCTGGAAAGTCGAGAGAGTTGGCACTGAGTATCCCTGTAAAGATAGCACACTGGTAGTTGCTGGGGAGTCTGGTGCAAGACAACCTGAGGATGTAGTTTGAATAGGAGACCAGAAGACCAGATCGACCTAGGGGATTCATGGAGATCAGAGAAAAGGAAAAAAATCTGAGTAGTCTAAAGGGACACCCAGAAGAGTCATCTGTGGAGAGTCCTGGAAAGTAAGTCCATAGAGCAAAAAAATCAAGATATATTTTGGTGTGGACAGAAGGTGGGCTGAAATTAAGGTAAAGACCCAGCTGAGGTTAGTCATAGAGATATGAGCTGTATGGAATAGTGAGTGCCGGAGTCCAGCTCCTGCAGGTCCAGGGTTCCCCCGAAGGATGATGGTGTAGGCCAAAGAGAGTGAGAGACCCTTGTGTTTCGTTCTGATCACCAGACGGGCACCCCTGCCCACCTGGCAGGTGTCTCTACCATTCTGGCAGATATCTCTGCCCTGTCTGGTTCTCAAGCTTTATTTATGGCAAAAAGTACAAGAACAAGAAAGAGCAGTAAATGATTTCTCATAGATAAGTTTTACAATTTTCCAGGACATGGGTTCTGCAGAAGTTACAATTCTAGTAGTAATGATTGTCATAAAAAACTTAGCTATAGGCACTCATGATGTTATAGGTATTTTTACAAAACCTCAGGTCTAGCCTTAAGGAAGCAAACTTTAACTAAGAGCAAACAGCATTGTTTAGTAAAGGTCAGTTTTTTTTATGAGTAAGGGTCATTAGGCTGTTTATAACTCTAAGAGAAAGTTCCCAGAAAAACAGGTTCTCAGGAGTCATAATGTCTGCTCTCACAGTCTCAAAGATGATTTTATTGCAGCAGTGACTATCACAAAGGCATTCAGGCCCAGAAGGTAGTCAGTTATCACTTAATTGCCTAGGGGAAAATTATATGTTGCATTAAGGTGTATCTAGTTTACTCATCTTTTCCCTGACCAGGTGCAATCACGCCTCAGAGACAGGGCAGGGGGACAGGCCGCTCCTGACACTAATCAGCAAAGCACTCTGAGGTTTGGTGCCCAGGCAGAAATGAAAAGTTTCAAGAGGGTAGATTTTGGGAGCTGTCTGGGGGCGAGAGACCATGCAAACTTGCCGTCCCCTCACCAGGAATTTTCACTCTACCGGTGAGTTCAGATAGCTCCCAACAAGTGAGATTTTGAAACAGACTGCCTGGGCCCCAAATCAAGTCCAACACTTCTTGATTGTGACAGTGGAAAGTTACTTTGTCACTCCAGATCTCAGTTAGACCTAATAAAAGACCTAATAAATAGACCTAATAAAGAATCTATCTTATAAGGATGCTATGATAAAAAACATGGGTTAAACCATAATTTACTTAACAGGGTCCCTAGCAGATAATAATGATTTGTCTACACCACATATTCACATGAATGCCTCAAATATAACAAGTGTAGGACTAGTTTCATAACCCACCCTCTTGACGCTCCTCTACCTATCATAATGGCACCACCATCCATTGGGCAAGCCAGACATCTAGAAGTCATCCTTGATATCTTGTTCCTCATCCTCAACATCTAAACCATTATCAACTTCATGAATTTTACCTCCAAAATACCTATCAAATCCATACATTTTCAGCATCCATATGTTTACCATGCTAATCCAAGTTACTATTCTTCTTTGGTTATCCTATAAAATGGCCCATGAATTTGTCCATGTGCATAACCCCTTGAACTTTTCTCCAATCCATTCCCTAATGCAGAGCTCCTGAGGCAATGGCATGTAGGAGTTATAGGTGCCCAAGGAGATAAGGTATACAAATGAAAGGCTGACCTATGGAGCCCAAAGAATAGGCCACATGGAAGCTTCTATAGATACAACTTAAGAAATGACCCAAATCATTGTGGCAAATAGACTTGTGTTTACTTCTGTCTGATGTGGAATCATACAGTGTCTGAGTAAACTGCAAGATGATGATTTTAACAATGTGTCCACATAATTGCATTTCACAAATTAGAGCTTCAGGATCATATAGGATTTTTTTTTCACAAATTCAACTTCTAATATATATCCGAATATATTGTATCTAATTTTACATCCAAGTTCATTGTATTTTATTTTACTTTATTTTAATTATATTATGTAAAGACCATGCAATGATTTTTTTTTATCAATTTTCACCTAAATACCCCCAAGTCCCCTCTTGCCTTCAGTAGGTTATGGAGGAAATATCATCATTCTATACGTGTGGCATAACATGGCCAACTTGGGAAAGCAGCGTTCCTGTCTGTAGTCAAAGCATCCTTAAACAAAGCTAATCTGATTATATAACTCCTTTGCATAAATGCCTAAGGGCTTCACAGTGCTATAAGAATGAAGGTCAAGATATACAGACTATAAACCCTACATGTCTGACCATAATTCCACACTACTGATCTTAAGCCACAACTCTTCTCACTCTTTGCACTTCAATTACCCTGATTTCTTTCATTTCCTTAAAAGTATCATACTCCCTTCAATCACAGACATTGTGTATGCACATCTCTCTCTACCATGAGAATGTCTCACTCTCACCCTGCATAATCACTTAGGACTGATTTCATTTAGTCCTTTAGCTTTCAGCTCAAGGTCCCTTCCTTAAAGAAGTCATACACTGCCCCCTGCCCCTTTCCCAGCCTAATTTGGAACCCTTCCATTTATCTCTCAAATGTCATGGTCATGGTCCCCCCAACACCAAACATAGTTCTTGGCATTCAATAGGAACTCAACAAATAAGTCTTGAAAACTAGATTGAAGGCTACGTTCTAGCCAGCCATGGGTTAGGCATGAAGCTGAGTTGTGGTACTTGGCCCAGACTCAGGTAGCTTGACTCCCCCTGCACATGGTTTCACCAAGTGTTCAAACATGTTCATTTTTAAAGACTGGCCATGATGGAAGTTATTTTGTCTTTTGCTTAAATTTGTAAATGTTAAAATCAATGAAGTGCATTCCATGTAATAGCAATCAATCATTATTAATCTCTCTAATATGACAAACCTGTCTCATCTCATTTTTGTGTAACAGCTTCTGTTCTTTGCCAAAATGTGTTCACACTTTTGGGGCACCTGGTCAGTTAAGCACCCGACTTGATTTCAGCTCAGGTCATGACCTCATGGTTCATGGGTCTGAGCTCCCATGTTGGGCTCTACACTGACAGTACAGAGTCTGCTTAGGATTCTCTCTCCCTCTCTGTCTGCCTTCTCCCACTTGTGCTCTGTTTCTCAAAATAAATAAATAAACATTTATATAAATGGTGCACATATAATGTTTGTTGATTTTTTACATTCAGCAGAATATTACACACAGTTTCTTAAATAACTACATACATGGACATACCAGAGAAGCAAAGATTCATTCAATTTATTTCAAAGATATTGAACAAAATGGTGGGGTTGAAATGGGAGAGGGAATGGGGTCAAGAGGAGTTGCTTTGTTTTGTTTTAAATTAGAAACAATTGTTTTCTTTTTTTCCTTTTTCTTTTTCTTTTTTTCCCTTGAGAGAAAGTGCACCCATGAGAGAGGGAGAGAGGCAGAGAGAGGGAGAGAGAGAGAGAATCTTAAGCAGGTTCCATACTTTCACAGAGCCTAATAATGCAGGGCTTGATCCCACAACCCTGGGATCATGACCTGAGCTGAAATCAAGAGTCAGACACTTAATCTACTGAGCCATCCAGATGCCCTGCTTTGTTTTGTTTTTTAAATTCCAAGCAAAAAAATATACATTTGTATGTTGATGAGAATGTTGTACTAGAGAGAAAAAATGATGATGTGAGAGAGAGAAGGATTTTCCAGAGGGATATCCTGGGTCAAAGGAGAAAGAAAAAATTCAGGGCACAGGGTGGGCAGAAGACAGAGAGTATGAGGGACAGACAAGAAGGTGAGTAGATGTGGTAGTGGGAAAGTGTGGGAAATTCCCTCTACTTGCTTCAGTTTTCTCAATAGCTAGAAAAGCAGAAAGTAAAGCATTCAGCAAAATGTGGGGATGTTGCAGAAGGTAGGGAAGGTTTGAATAAGGAAGTGAAAGTACAAAATAGTGGTCTAGACCAGTGATTGCTGGGAGGAAGAAAGGCTCTTTAGCTGTTTGTGGTCATGAAAAGCGACAGCAGTCAGTGTTTTACAATATTTTCTCCAGCCATTTTTAGCTACATGAATGAAGGTATGAAGTTGGTTCAAAGTTAGCTTTAGCCAGGGTTGTGGTTTTGACAAGTCAGGATTACATAGTGATAGAGGAGCAAAGGCATTGTAATGGGGGAGGGGGGGAATATCCAGGAGAGTGATTTTAATGATGAGTATTTGAGAGTGTTGCAGGACTTTTTACCTCACTTCCCAGGTTCCACTATCTACCACTTCGAAGAATGAAGAGGTAGACACAAAATGAGCAGCAGGCAAAAATTTATTAGAGTATCAGATCAGAAAGGAAGAATAGTAGGGCAGCTCTCCTTAGAGAGGGCACATTAGAAAGTGAATGCCTGCCACTGTAGGCAAGGGTCCTTGTTTTAAAAGGTTCTGATCAGCCCTCCCCCTTCCCTTTTCTCTTGTTCCATCCCAGTTCCCACCCTTACTGGCTTGATAGCTCTTGGTGCTGGGTTGTCCATTCCTGATTGGACTGTTTCCATTCTATGAGGGGTTGCTGAAAGCCATTTCTGAAGTAAGGTGGGTTTGCAAGGCAGGGGCCTCCTGGCTGACTGGTATCAGACCTCGTGAAGGAACTTATAAAAGTTTCTCCTTTTGTGATTATAGGAGCAAATATTACATTTCTCTAGAAATCTGTGTTTCTTCCCCTCCAGAAAATAGGCTATTGGTCTCTGCTCACAAAGAACTAATCTTTGCTTTTGCTACCCTAAAAACATTGCCTTGTATTTGAATGCTAAAGATACCTTCCTTCCCCACGTGATAAGCATCTAGTCACCTACTTCAATCACTACTGATAAAGATTATGCATAGTCTTCTACCAATCTATGTTCTGAGAAATTTTTACATACCAAAGAATTTGTCATCAGAAATCATTGTCTAAGGCAATTGCCACTTCTGTTTTGTACCCCATATATTTTGTAAATAAAATAAAGCTGACTGCCTGGTCAGTGCAAAAATGCCAGCCTGGTGATCAGAAAGAAGCCAAGGCTCTCTTGCTCCCTTTCACTGACACTGTCCATCCTTCAGGGAGCCCTGGACCTGCTGGAGCTGGACTCCAGCAAGGGTTGGTTTATGGACATACCATTCCTTGTGGTCATATGCTTTATGTTCTACTACTTACTTTTAGTTAAGTCTTTTGCCAAATTCCTGAGGGAAACCTGAGGGGTAAGGGAGGCGGTAGCTGTTACATTTTTAAGAGGAATCTTATGCCTGAGTGGGTTGCTCTGGTCAGAGGCTCACACCATTGTTCCAAAATATGTGTTTCTCCCCACCCAGGGACCTCACATTCTAGTTTTTTCCTCTCTGCTTATTTTATCCTATCTTTTTCCTATCATAATAGTTTTGTTCTCAGGGGGTTCAGTCAGGTGAGGAAGAAGATAAGAAACAATTGCATGGTTAAAAAAAAATGCTAGATTAGAAGAATACACAGGATATCATGAGAACACAAAAATTTGATGTACCATATTTTGCTAAATTATTACAGAATATTGACATCAGTCATAGATAAAGTCACAATAAACATTTTGAGACATATAACACATTTTAAGTAATACTCCTAGAAAGAAGTCTGAGTTCTTTAATCCCTCACCTACTGGCTTAACTAGTGGTCGGGTGTTTTGTTTTGTTTTGTTTTTCCTACACGCCAATATTTCCAAGAACTGTGAGATGCTTAAAGATTTAGTATTTTTTAAGGATTTTTGTTTGGGCTTCTAATGATATATTATATTTTTTCTATATCTTTCTCTCATGTATCACAGATATTTTTTAGGGATATCAGGGTCATGAAGTGCATTAACCTGAATTTGTAATATCACTGCTTATGCCACTCAGCCTTGAGAATGACATTCTTAATTGAAGGCAGTTATCTCAAAAACCACGATTTTTCTCTTTTATTCTTTCTATTCTCTTTATATTTCTCCTTTTGTATTGTATCCTCACAGTTTATTAGAAATATGTGTACACAGCTAAACTCCAGCTAGGGGAAGTATCAACTTCTCTAGCACATAGAAGACGTAAGAGGAAAGGAAACATAATATATCCATATAGATATTTCACTCAGGATAACTTCTTATACATATTTTGGATTATTTTCTAGGATCTAATTACCAGTGAAACTATGGAATTAGCCCAAGTCTCTTATCAATTGACAACACCTTGGTGTTGTATGTGTCTATGCACTTTTACTGCAACCTTGTCAGTACTGGGTGCTACAAGTATATTTTTAACTTAATATTTCCAAAGGCTGTTGTTGAGATATTTGGGGGTGGAACAGAAAAACTCTCCACATAGTAAAATGGTTAGTTTCTTTTAAAGAACAAGTGCTTAAGTTGTCCTTAAATTACCAAGCATGTATACTTGAATTCTTTATCTTCAAATTATCTCACTTTCTACGCAACTAGCAGGTTATACTTACTTAGGAGAGAAAGAACAAGAAAGAGAAAGACAGAGAGAGAGAGAAAGAGAGAGAACAGGCCCAAAATGGAGTCACTTGTGCTGAGCCTCAATCAGCAAACCAAGACTTAATGTCCAAGGCAATTGCAGTTTCAGTATCTGCCAGGAATGTGACCCTTAATCAGTCCATCTAAAACTATCCAATCAGCAGTAGTGAGTTAATCTGCATGATAAACCCCTGTTCTACTCCAAAAGGAAGGTGACCTTGCCTAAAGCAACACAGCCTTTTCCTTCGCTTAACCTCCTTTCCCACCTACAAAAACCTTCTATTTTGTATAGTTCTTAGGAGCTCCTTCCTACCTGCTAGATGTGATGCTGCTCTAGTCATGAATTGCTGAGTAAAGCCAATAAGACATTTAAAGATTGCTCACTTGAATTCTGTTTTTTTGTGTTTTTTTTTTTTTTTTAACAAACCTCACAGATGAGAGACAGAACAGTGGCTTCTCTTCATTTATACACAGGAAAGTAGAAGGAAGCTATTTCCCTTTCCCCTCCAAAAAGAGGGAGAGAAACATTTTCTCCTCGGTTCATATCTTAACCTTAACCTTTTGGAATGTCAGTAAAAGCACTCCAGGAGCCAGAGAGACCCTATGTCTTAGATTATTTTTGGCCTAGACAAGCCTCCAGGATCTGAGCTCTGTCTTTTCTGTCTTGTAAATACCTGAGGAGACTACACTCCAGTGTTCCTGGCACCTTGAGGGTTTTTGAGCCTCCTTTGAGCAGTCACCTTTTGGCCTTCTCAGAGAGATAAGAAAAAATGTATTGTCCTTTTAGATAGAGCAGTTAATGAGACAAATAGCTACATATTCTTCTCATTGTAGAGGAAGAGTACAGTGTGTTTAGGGAAAGCAAAAGCAAAGATTCCTGATCTTTCCATCATCTGCACTGCCATATGCCAGGAGTCTTGGATTTTTTAACAGAGGCTCGGAGAATTTCAGGAAATCTTTATTTTCCTACAGTATGCAAATTGCTCCTTAATAAAGCTGATTGGATAAGAATAAAAGAAATGAATTAACTATACATGCAACATTATGAACATTAATGAATATCAAAAATATGTGTACAAAAGAAGACATACACAAAAGAGGGCACACTGTTTGATTTCATCACCAAACTACTGTTGATGAAAGTCAGATCAGTGTTTGCCCAAGAGAGGTGGGGACAAACTGTAAGGAGAACAAAGGAACTTTCTTCAGGCATGAGGCTGTTCTACATCTTGATTCAGGTGGTAGGTACATAGGTGTATACAGTTAACGAAACTTAAAAAAAATGTACACATAGATTATTGAGAAGGTGGCAGAGTAGAAAGACCCTGAGCTCACCTTGTCTCATGGACACACCAAGGTAAAAACCACTTCAGAGCAAATAACTCTGAAAAGTGACCTGGAGACTAGCAGAATAGATTATTTCATGGTTAAATGTAGAGAGGAGGTCACATCGAAAGGGGTAGGATAAATAGAGACATGGTTGGGACCCAAACCCCTGGTGAGACTAATCACAAACTGGAGGGGCACCACAAGCAGAGAAGTGAGCGGACCACGCCCCATGGCAGGCACCCCAAGTATGGGGGAACCACACTGGGAAGACAAGTCTCAACAATATTGGCTTTGAAAAACAGTAGGGAACAATTGGTTTGGCTAAACTCCAGGACTCCCAATATCAGTGGTCTTACCTCCAGGAAAGCCAGAGGGTGATAGAAAACTGAGTCCCTACCTTTCAAGAGTCCGCATAAATAAACTCACGGAGATACAGCATAGAAGCAGCAGTTTGAAAATCAGCTAAGGTATATATGAAGGAGACTTATTTACTCATCTCAGAATTTGTGCTAGAGAGGCAGCAATATTTAGGAAACTTCAAGAACAAAAGTGTCAGGTGCCACTTTTCCTGCCCACCTCCAAGCTTAGATAGTAAGATGCTTGTGGACACCAGTGAGAACACTATCTTTCTAGCACCATGCACTGTGCCACATGTTTTTCTGTGAATCTACCGCATCCAACCTGCCCCACTGATAGTGGAGCAGTAGTAGGAGTTAGCCCTCCAAAGTGGCTCCACCTCTGAGGAGATAGAAGTATAGACACACACAGCAGTGCACCCATACATTTTTTACCACAATGGTGTGAAACTAGAAATTGAATGTAAGAAAAATAATTGGAAAGAACACAAATGCATAGAGGCTAAATAACATGCTATTAAAGAATGAATGGGTCAACCAAAATATCAAAGATGAAATGAAAAAATATATGGAGACAAGTGAAAAGGAAAACATATTTGCCCAAAATCTCTGAGATGTGGCAAAAGCTTTTCTAAGATGAAAACTATAGCAATACCGGCCTATTTCAAGAATCAAGAAAATCTCAAATAAACAACCTAATATTACACCTAAAGGGGCTAGAAAAAGAAGAGTAAACAAAGTCCAAAGCCAGTAGAAGGAAGGAAATAATAAAGAAATAATAAAATAGAGACTAAAAAATCAATAGAGCAAATCAATTTAATGAGGAGGTTCTTTGAGAAGATAAACAAAACTGATAAACCTTTAACCAGGCTCATTAAAAAAAGAGAGAAAGGAAAATCAGAAAGGAAGGATGAGAAATAATAACCAACATCACAGAAATACAAATAATTATAAGAGAATATTGTAAAATATGACATGCCAACAAATTGGACAACCTAGAAGAAATGGAAAATTTTATAGAAATGTATAATCTCCCAAAACTGAATCAAGAAGAAATGGGTATCTCGGTGGCTCAGTCAGTTGAGTGTCTGACTCGATTTTGGCTCAGATCATGATCCCAGAATCATGGGATCAAGCCCCAAGTTGGGCTCTATACTGAGTGTGGAGCCTGCTTAAGATTCTCTCTCTTCCCTTTTTCACCCTTCCTTAGCTCATGCACTCTCTCTGTCTCTTTCTAAAATTAAAAAAAAACCTCAGAGAGAGACATATGCCATATGACTTAACTCATACATGGAATTTAAAAAACAAATGAATAAACAAATGAAAAAGAGATAAAGAGAAAACTAAAAACAAACAAACAACAACAAAAAACCCCCCTAGATTCTCAAACACAGAGAACAAACTGGTAGTTGCCAAAATGGGAGGTGGATGGGGGGATGTATGAAATAAGTCATGGGGATTAAGATACACTTGCGGTAATGAGCACTGAATAATGTATAGAATTGTTGAATCACTATATTGCACACCTGAAACTAATTATGTAACACAGTATGTTAATTATACTTCAGCAAAATAATTGTTCACTTAAATCTGGCATTTCAATGTTTGTAAAATTTATCTCAATTAAAGAAGGATTCTTCACATGTATTCTTTATTTGCATGCTGATGTACACTATAATTCTTAGTCTAAAGTAGGATTCTCTCATCCTCTATCAATTCTTCATATTCAAAATGAAAAAAAAGAAAACAATCCAACAACAGAATATTGAAGTCTTTCTCTGCTTCTACCTACTGTAGGACTGCTGAGCAAAAATAAATGCTATTACCTCCAAGACAGACCAACATGAACTCTATTTTATGAAGAAAAAGGGCCCAATGTAATACAAGAATAAAACCAGTACAATATTCTTGATATTCTGATCCTAAATCAGTCTATGTTTTTTTTGACACAAACTATCTTGCTAAGTAAAAACTATTACTTTGGTGATAAAGTGAAAGGGACAGAATAACATATCAGGTACTGAAGGTACCAAGGGGGTAAGATGACTAGTGACTAGCAAACAAATGACAATGGCTCGGAAACTTAAAAAACGAGAACACCATCTACAAAATGACAGCTGTGGAACTAGAGTGTTTGAAGTCTCCATTGGAAAAAACTTCAGAGTATTTTAACAAGTAGATACTGAAATGCAGGTGGTACAACCAAGAGATTATATAGAAAAATACAGTTTATTGTCTATTTTTATAGTTTATCCATTGTAACCTTTATCTTTTTCTGCAGATATATTTTTTATTATTGCTATTGTAACAAAGTACTATAAGCTTAGAGCCTTAAAATAACTGAAATATATTATCTTACAATTCTGTAGTTCAGAAGTCCAATGTGGGTTTTATTGATCTAAGTCAAATACAGAGCTGTGCTCTTTTCTGGAGTCTCTAGAGAAGAATTGATCTCCTTGTCTTTTCTAGATTCTTTTTTTAAAATGTTTATTCATTTTTTAGATATAGAGAGTGAGAGAAAGAGAGCATGAGTAGGGGGTGTGGGGCAGAGAGAGAGAGAGACTCAGAATCTGAAGCAGACTCCAGGCTCTGAGCTGTCAGCACAGAGCCCGATGTGGGGCTCGAATCCACAGACCTTGAGATCATGACCTGAGTCAAAGTCAGATGCCCAACCAACTGAGCCAAATAGGCCCCCCTCCTTGTCTTTTCTGGATTCTAGGGGCCACCTGCATTTACTGGCATGTGGCTCCCTTTTTCCATCTTGAAAACCAGAGCCAGCAAGAGCAAATCAAGTCCTTTTCACTCTGCCTTCTCTTTAGACTTTGATGCTAGGAAAGTCCTTCATTTCTAAGGACATGTGATTTGATTTCACCTACCTGAATTATCCAGGACAATCTCCCTTTTCAAGATTCTTATCTTAATCATATCTACAAAGTCCCTTTTCCTGTGTTAAATAACATTTTCACAGGTCCTGAAGAATATCAGAATATCATATCCATTGGCACATGTACATCACTGGAGGACATTATTTTATCTACCACAGTGGTTATTAAAGAATTTTTTTTCCAGAAGGCAAATGGTCAATGAGGTATTAAAAATGAGTAATGAGTAATTCTGCTTCAGACCAAGATGGAGGGAGTCCTTTAACCCTTTGACTGAAGCAATAACAAAAAACAAAATATGTGGCTCTCTGGCATTGGACATCAGGCATAACAGGACAGTAATCCCTAAGAGCAAAGAACAAAGGTGAGCATTAAGATTACCCTCGCTTACTGCTTGGAGAGAAACTGCAGGCTATACAGGTCATGGAGGGAAAATCCAGGAGAAGTCCAAAAATCTCCCTCAGTGGAGGAGAAGAGGTTCAGAGTGGAGAGATCAGGGCTACTATACATCACAGAAAAGATTACTAGAAAGAGAGACCTACATCAAGAGAGAGTTCTGGAGAGCTATAGAATTCCCAAGAGTGATCAGCATAGGTGTGTGTGGTAACTACCTGAGGCCAGGGAAGGAGCCACGGAAAGGAGGAAAACACAATCACCAGATGTCATACGGGACTGAGAATCTTTTAAAACAATACCATTTATAGTAGCAGAAAAAATATGAAATATTTAGAAACAAATATAACACTCTGATAAAAGATGTACAATGTCTGTACACTGGAAATAGTGAACACCACTGGAAGAAATTAAAGAAGATCTAAGTAAATGGAGAGATATACATACTTCTATCAGAATAATCAATACTTTTAACATGTCACTTTTCATTAAAATGAGCTATAGATGCAACATTACCCAAGGCAAATCCCAGCAGTAAATTTTTTTGTAGAAATTGAAAAGATGATTCTATTGGGACCTCATCAAAATAAAAAGCTTCTGCAGAGTGAAGGAAACAATCAGCAAAACTAAAAGGCAACCGATGGAATGGGAGAAGATATTTGCAAATGACATATCAGATAAAGGATTAGTATTCAAAATCTGTAAAGAACTTATCAAACTCAACACCCCAAAAACAAATAATCCAGTGAAGAAATGGGCAAAAGGCATGAATAGACACTTCTCCAAAGAAGACAACTAGATGGCCAACCGACACATGAAAAAATGCTCAACATCACTCATCAGGAAAATACAAATTAAAACCACAGTGAGGTACCAACTCATACCTGTCATAATGGCTAACATTAACAACTCAGGCAACAACAGATGATGGCAAGTGTGCGTAAAAAGAGGGTCTCTTTTGCACTGCTGGTGGGAATGCAAACTGGTGCAGCCAATCTGGAAACCAGTATGGAGGTTCCTCAAAAAATTACAAATACAACTACCCTATGACCCAGCAATTGCACTAGTAGGTATTTATCCAAGGGATACAGATATGCTGTTTCAAAGGGGCACATGCACCCCAATGTTTATAGCAGCACTATTGACAATAGCCAAAGTATGGAAAGAGCCCCAAGTCTCCATCAATGGATGAATAGATAAAGAAGATGTGATTCATATATACAGAGGAGTATTACTTGGCGATCAAAAAGAATGAAATTTTGCCATTTGCAACTATGTGGATGGAACTAGAGGGTATTATGCTAAACAAAATTAGTCAGTCAGAGAAAAACAAATATCATATGACTTCACTCATATGAGGACTTTAAGACACAAAATAGATGAACATAAGGGAAGGGAAACAAAAATCATATAAAAACAGAGAGGGGGTCAAAACATAAGAGGCTCTTAAACATGGAGAACAAATAGAGGGTTACTGGCAAGGTTGTGGGGACTAAATGGGTAAGGGGCATTAAGGAATCTACTCCTGAAATCATTGTTGCACTATATGCTAACTAATCTGGATGTAAATTTAAAACATAAATTTAAAAATTTAAAAAACATTTAAATAACAATAAAAAATGGAAAAGATTATTCTAAAATTTACAGGCCTAGGATAGCCAAAACCAACTTTGAAAATGATGAATAAAGTCGTAGAACTTACACTACATTATTATAAAACTTAATACAAAGCTACCATAATTAAGACACTGTAGTAGGGACACAAAAATTGACAAATGAATTAATGGAACAGAACAGAAAGCCTATAAATAGACGGACACAGATATGGTCAACTTATTTTTATAAAAATGTCAGTGACATTAAATAAAAAAGATGATTATCTTTTCAACAAATTGTACTGGAACAATATGATTATAATATGCAAAGGAGAGAGAGAGAGAGAGAGAGAGAGAGAGAAACATTAACTCTCACCTAAAACAATAAAACTTATAGAAAAAGACACAGAATCACATCTTAGTGACCTTAGGTTTGGCAAAGTTTTCTTAGAACACAAGAAACATAAACTCTCAAAGAAAAACATTAATAAGTTGTATTTTGCCAAAAGCAAAAAACAATAACAAAAACAAGAAACTGTTCTTTAAAAGCATTGTTAAGAAAATGAAAAGGCAAGCCACAGATTGGGGGAAGATATTTGCAAACCATACGTAACAAAGGCCTGTATCCAGAATATACAAAAAAAATCTCAAAGATAAGAGAAACAAGTCAAGAATATTTAAAAGATGTGAACGGACACTTTATCAACAAAGAGATACAGCTGAAAAATAAGCACATGAAAATAAACTTAGTCATTAGGAAAATGTAAATTTAAACCATAATAAGATATCACTACACATTGTGTAGAATGTCTAAAGTTAAGAAGAATAAAAATACCAAGTATTGGTGAGAAGGTGGGTGAACAGAACATTTATGTACTGAGGTCTGTGATGCAAATTGTTACAACTAAGTTGGAAGAGTTTGGTAGCTCATTAAAAAGTTAAACACACTCCCACCATATGACCCAGACATTCCACTCTTAGGTATTTACCCAAAGAAATAAAAGCAGGTGTCTCCACAGAGATTTGAATCCCCAAACTGGAAATAATCCAGAAGTCCATTAGCAGATGAATAGGTAAACAAGTTGTGATATACCCATACAATGGAATACCTTCAATCTTTTTTTGTTGTTCTTTTGTTTCTATTATTCCATGCTCTTTCATTCTTCTTTACTTTTGTCTACATTGCTTTTTCACAGGCTACTTGACCATAATTGGAAGGACAGAAACAATAAATAGTTGCACAATGATACACACACAAATAATTGAGAATTGATTTTATTCATTCTAAATATACCCATGCTCATGGTAGGAAAAAATATACCAAATAAGAAAAGACTCATGCACAAAATACCACATCAGTATCACATCTACAAGAAACTGCTGTTATTTGCATTTTACATGATTCATTCTAATGATTCCATTTTGATTTCTACTGTTGTATTTACTAGTAAGTTACAAGAATCATTACCATTATCGCATATATATTTATCAATATTCCATCCTTTCTTCATCTAGATACTGACAAAAATTATAGTAAAGAGGAGCTCAGAGTGCCCTACACAACTCCTAGTTAGGTTATCACTCCATTTCCACCCAACTCACTAAAATAAAGAAACCAGGAATCAGCCCCAGTAAATACAAACCTTTCTATGAAGAACCCTCAGCTTCATCCTTGTATCCTCGCTAACCTCAGGCACCCCAAGATGTCCAAGTCTCACTTCTGGACACTTTTCACAGTTGACTTTAAACATTTCCAATCAATTCTGGAAGGTAGCCATCATCATTAAAAACTTATACATCCTCCTCCTCTTTTCTGGATGGTCTCCTAAACTTCTTGCTTTGATTCAATACAGACCCATCTCTCAAGACACTATTTCTCCTGCATCACTTTCAAGGAGGGGCGGTTTTGGTTTTGTTTTTGTTTTTTCTGTTCTCATGGTATTGGACTTCTAGGATTTCATAGCCACATCTAGACCCTCCTCTGTCTTTTCTTTCCCCGCGGAGGAAAAGCTACCTCCTTTGATAGTTTTGCCATTAAGTTCTACCACTCCACCCTCTATATATCATCATTGTTTACTGATCCAGGAGACCTTAAATACTTCTGGATATCCTCTCTCTACTTCAGTTGTCAATCTACATCCTCACTCTCCAAAAACCTTTTTAATATCTGTCCTCAAATCTCCAGAACTCCCTTCCTCTCCAGACACTCAGCTGACAACCTGATTTCTTATCTCATGAAGAAACACAAACAATCAGAAGAGATAGGCCTCCTTTTCCCCTCATAAAACTTACCAACCATATGAATGCCTATGTGCCGCCTTTCCTTCTGTTGTAATAGGTTGTTGTCCAGGACCCAATTTAAGGTCAACCCCTAGGCAATGCCCATCTCCTCTCACCTGCTCAGCCACATTACTTTTGCAACTATCCCCTCTTTCTAAAAATATTCATTTTCCCTTGCAACAGCAATCCAATCAAGTACCATGCTGCAATGTCCTTTTTTCTTAACAAAAAACTCTTCCTTGACCTATTATTACCTCCCACTGAGTTAAAATTCGGATAAAGAGTTACTTGTATGTGTTCTCTCCAGGTTTTCAGTTTGTCTTTTTTCCCTTTGTAATGTAATCTAATGTCTTTGTCATCGTCACTCTTTGTGAAACAGTTATAAGGTCAACAATGACCTCTACATTGACAAATTCAAGTTTCAAATCCATATTTTACTCAACTTTTTCAATAGCATTTAATCTAGCTGATCATGCTCTCCTCCTTGCAATATTTTCTTTGCCTGACTTCCCAGACTCCACACTGTCTGTCTGCCTTGAGAACTATACCTGCTCAGTCTCCTTTCCTGGTTTCCAGCTTCATCCTTGACAGTGAAGATTTCAGGGGCCAACCCCGAAACATGGGCAGAACAACACTTCTCTCACCTGGGAGGAAAGCAGACTAAATGAACCAAGTCGGAGCCCTCCCGGTATGCCTGACATTGCGTTATGTGCTCCCTGAACAGTAGTACTAATCCTGTCTTTGCGCATGAATCTTGAAACATCCCCCAGACTCTTACCTCGGTGTGAATTCCCAGAATCTAATTACACTGCCAAAGCACAATTTTATCATTCTCAATAGACATTGACCAGTGGCTTTTCAGAAAGATTGTATCAATTTATACTTCTGCGAGTCCACAACAATGTGAGAACCTACTACATGACACTTCTACAAAAACCACTATCTCTTTATATAAATTTAATTATGTTTAAGTAGGATATAATACAAACCTACTTCTTTTACCAGATATAATCCTGCTTCTGGTGCCAGGTTGTCGTATGACTTAAATGGACTTTGCCTTGGTTTCTCTATCTGTGAAATGGAGATAAATCTGTGGGTTGGAAAGGGAGATATATAATTGGACTAATCAACAAGCATCGTGCTTCTGAAAAGACTGAATGCTCAGGGCCAAGTGATTTTAACACATGATGCATTCAGAATATCCCAATCAAAATCAAGTATGCATTGAAAGAGAGTTGTGAGCACAATTCCACTGATAAAGACTGTCAGGAAGGCAGCCGCGTTTCTGCTCGGAGCAGCTGGCCTGTCTGAATTGCTTACACTGTACAGTAGCCTTGCAATTATGATGTGTGCGCCTGTGAGCTTTATTCTTACAAAATCATCTCCTTGCTCATCTGCTTAGTCATTAAGTTTTACGATGGAAGTTGAATGCCTAATGAAATTGCAGATTTGAACTGTTTTATGGCCTCTAAGAAAATCTCATTTACCACCGAGTAGCTATGAAAAGATGTGAATGACAGATTAAAGTGTATAGCATTATTATAAATGTAAAAGGGAAATTGTTCCAAGGATACACAGAGGAACAAAGCTGATACTGTTTTTTGTTTGTTTTTTACCATTTCCTCTGCCACTTGGTCACTTCCTCATTCGTTCATTTATTCATTCATGCATTCTCCTATGCAACAATCATTTACTACACACCAACTGAAATGACCAGGACGTGGTCTATTTTTACAAAGATCCTATAATATAGATGGGGTAGCTGATAGAGCCATAGGCAGGTCAAGGTCAAGGCAACACTAAGTACACTACTTGTGCCCATACTTCTGCTTGGAAGTTTTATAGGGAATAAGGATTGCACAGAGGAAATTGTCTATTATAAAATTTAAAAGAAGCATGAGCTAGCAGGCAATGCTTATGGAATTTGAAGCAGTGTATGGCACTCATTAAATTTAGCGGCTTATAAATAGGTTGGAATAATGTATAGATCAATACATAGCTAAAAGACAGATGTCCTAGGCCAATTGGCATTATCTGAATATTAATTTTTACAGACTCACCTTCTGTGGGTGTGCATGCATGTGTGTGTATATGTGTAGGTGTGTGCTGGCACCCCAAGTAAAGCCTGTGACATGACTATATATAAGGGGTTGACGAGAAAATCAGTATAAATCTGGAGGGAGTGTCTAGTTGGCTCACAAGGTCCCTGGTCTTAGTCAATAATCTTTTACTCACAATTTTGATAAAACAAACTGGTAGCAGCACAGTCACGTGGAGGTTTCATACCTGCTGCTCCCAATCTACTGGTTGGTCCCCTCCTCATTCATTCATTCTCTGACATCCATGCTTTCCTTTCCATGAAACCACGGGTTTCACCTTTCTTCACACACTGGGCCCTGGCAAGCTGATCTGGGATGGTCTGGACAATGGGCTCCCTTGCCCTCTGGTTTTTGGTTGGTATCAGTCAATGGGAGGCAGCCACAAGGTAAGGGTGGAGTCAAGATATTTATTTCCCAATGTCCCTGTCTGTGGGTTGAACCTGGACTGGCTGAATTCCTCTGTGACAGGTCATGGTGCCTGGGGAGGGCTGGCCGTCACTCAGGTACCGTCTCCCTGGCCTTGCCCCTCCTGGCATAGGCACACCGAGGCCTCAGCACTGCTATTGTGAGCCCAGCAAACACTGCCTCCTTTGTAGATTCCCCTAATCCCTTCCCTCATCTTTGTAAAAAAGTCCCTTCATTAAACTTTTCTCAGACATCCCACTGAAGTGGGCCAACTGCTTCCCGCCAGATCCGAACTGACGCAGGTGTCCTTCAAAGCTACTTGCTCCAAACCCCAGGGTAACCCCACTTCCTTTCTTTTTTGTATCCCACAGAGAATTTTCAAGCTCTGGCTGTGCTCTCCTCCCCTCATATCACATCCATGCTCTCTATTTCATGTCTGTTGGTGCAGTTCTGGGACGCACAGACCTTGATGTTAAGCGATAGGACACATGAAGAATTTCTGCATCTCCACAGACCTTGTGTACGCTCTAGGTAGGAATGCACACAGCACATCAGGTTGTGACTATTTATGTAAATGACTAGTTTCCCCAGGGACTTTCAGACGTCTTGGGAGCAGAAATCATTTGGCTTCTCTCACTGATTTGTCATCTCTTCAGTGTCCAGCTCATATCAACTGTTTGAAAACATTTCTTAAATGGAATTAGGTGATACCATATGAGTAGAAGGTATGTTGGTCAAATCTATGCACTCAATAAAGCTGTAATGCATAGTTAATGGGTAACTTGGCAGAATCAAGTTTCAAAATGATTTTGATAGACAGACTAGTTATAGTAGAGCTCACAAAATGGATATTAAAAGGGATAAAATTATGCCTCTAAAATTTAAATGCACAAATACAGATCTGGCAAGTCTTGGTTGGACAGCAGTTCAAATTCTTTTATTTTTTTATTTTTTAAAATGTTTATTCATTTTTGAGACAGAAAGAGACAGAGCATGAGTGGGGGAGGAGCAGTGAGAGAAGGAGACACAGAATCCAAAGCATGCCTCTGGCCCTGCGCTGTCAGGACAGAGCCTGACAGGGGGCTCCAACCCACAAACCGCGAGATCATGACCTGAGCCAAAGTTGGACACTTAACTGACTGAGCCACTCAGGTGCCCCGCAGCAGTTCAAATTCTAATTATGGATTTTTTCATGTGCCAGAGGAACAACAAATGCAACCAAAATATGTAAGTAAATTTAAAAAAAATTTTTTATGCTTATTTATTTTTGAGAGAGAGAGAGCATGTGCAGGGGAGGGGCTGAGAGAGAAAGAAAAAGAGACACAGAATCTGAAGCAGGATCCAGGCTCCGAGATGCTAGCACAGAACCCAAGGTGGGGCTAGGACTCAAGAACTGTGAGATGATGACCTGAGCTGAAATCGGAAGCTTAACTGACTAAGCCACTCAGGTGCCGCTCCGTAAATTTTATACCTGGTTTCAAAAAGTGATACAGACTTAAGGTAAAAGTAACAAGACCCATATTTTGTTCTGCACTGTTTAGACTTGTATCTCCTATAAGGCATTCAGCCCATTTCAAAGAAGATTTTGACAATGTAGTGAGAATCCGTTACTGTGAATCCTGACAAGTTAACCAGAATATTTTTCCAGGAAGAAAGATTTTGAAAAAGACCCTTTCATGTCTTTATAGTCCCAGAGGTTCAAAATTACAGCAAGTGGATAGAAGTTGTAGGTGATGTGTAGGGGTGTATAATAAAGAGTGTACTTAAAATCAGAGCTGTCTGTTTCTAGTGAAATTCTAAACTCCTAGGCATTAAGCCAAAACTGAAAAGTCCTGTGTTAGTGATGAAGTGGAATGAATTTCCACACTGGCAAGAAAGAAGGATAGACTACTTCCCAAAGTCATTCTCTGACTATTTTGCTACAAACACAACTTTCACCATATCGGGGCCTTTTTACAAAACTTACCTGGCCTGCCTTTTCCACTGTGTCAATTATGAACTCATAAGCCTGGTTCTCAATGACTCCCATCATCATACCTCCAGGGTGAATTGCTTTTCCCACAAATTCAGAGTATGCATCTCTAAAAGGAGCAAGATCTGTCTCATGTCTCAGCAACATACCCAGATCTTGAGGTTAGTACTGCTAAAATTACAGTAAGTCCTTTGAGGTTTGCTTTTCTAAACGTAACCTTCATCAGTATAAGTATTCCTCTTCTTGTAGCTATGATACAAAGGGATACATTTTGAGTTAAGATGAGGGGCTTTCCATCTGCTACGCCCTTTCCACTGTATCCTTTTACAAGAGCTCAACAATACTCATTATTCATGTGACAAATATGTATTGTTACATAAAAGCCCCGGAGTGAGGTATGTTCCATTTCTCACTGCACTTATAGTGAAAAAATAGAAAAGCAGATCATTATAACCCACCATGGTAAGTTCTAGAATACTAGGCTAGATAACATGCCAAGGCTCAGGGCTGGGTACCTGAAAGGGACAGGGGTCACTAATGATGGAAATGTTGAAGTCCTTTTAGAGACACAAACAGAAACTTAGCAGAGGCAAGCAGAGAGAGAGGTACCTGCTGGTACCAAAACTTTCCACAGATCGAAAAGAATAGAAAAGGTTTTGAGTGTACAAGGAGTTTAGAACAGCTCTGGTTCTATTTGAGGTGGCAAGAGATGAGGTTGACATGGGTTCAGGGTCTAACTCTCAGGGTCCTGCCTGAAGCAGCTCCCCCCCTGGGGATGGGACAAGTGTGCACTGCCTCAGGGCACAGTTGCATTCCCAGGCTCAATGCATCATCTTTCATTTCAAGTCCAAAAGGACATGACTCAGAGAGGCTATATGAGGAGAAAAATCATTCCGGACAAGGACACTCAAGGGACATGTTACTGCAAATTCCACCAATTGAATCCGATTCTGTCAGTTGTGGAGCAGTGGTGCCCGGGAGCGTTCTGCCAGGCAGGAAGTTAGGTGGATCAGCACAGAGGCCGTGTGCGGGCACAGCTGTGCTGGCGCCTGTCGCCTGCAAAGCAGTGACAAAGAAAACACTCTTCCTTGCGCCGAAGAATGATCCCTGATTGCTTGGGGAATAGAGATAGAAGAACATGCAGCAGATATTTTAAGTCCTTGGCCTTTGAGGAATTATCTTGAGTGCTCTGTTAGGTTATTCTTGGGGAAATGCTAACCCTGCAAGACAGGGTCTGAAAATGCCTCTCTCCTAGGAAGACAGCAGAACATAAAATCCGTTTCCAAAGATTGGTCCTATACATCAGCTCCTTGGCTTTAAATGTCGCTTTCTCTTTCCTTCTCCTCTCCCTACTTTTTTCTTCCTTTGCCTCAAAATCAAGAGAAAGTAAGAAGGTGAGAAAGGAAGACAGTGCCTTAGTTTACATAATCAGTGAAGTGATTCAGGGGTTTTGGAAACTAATTTCATTTCTGGTTGTGCTCCCTGCTTTAACCATCCAGAGGAAGGATAACCATATTCTTCCACATGCTATTTGCATATCCTCAGGGTGGAAGAGAAATGTGATCAACCCCTTACCCTGCATGCTCAGGGCTGCAAAGTTTGTATAAGTCAGGATCCCCATGAATTGATTTCCTGACTGCCCAGGACAAACATTGAGCTCAGCAAAATGTCTGCATATGGCCCTTCTAAATGATATTCACTGCATAAATTTTCATTAGAATATTTCCCTAAGTCAGTGTTCCTGGCACTTTTCTCCTTAATTGCTCAAAAGATCACTGACAGTACTTCACTATCCTTAATTATAAGTTTTCTTTCCACCATCAATGATATTTATCAGGCGAATAGTCAATGATGCATTCACAATAGGTAAGTGCTTCGATATAATTCCTTCACCCCCAGGGCTCTCCATTCCTCTCTCCATGTCTGCTTTTTTCAGGTGGAAGATTATCCCCCTTCACAGTGTTTTCAGAAGAAGTTAGAAACAAAGACAGAGACTTGTTTTCTCTTCATTGGCCCCAAACCTCTGGCCTATACCTTGCCAACTATCCAAAGACAGGCAGAGAAAGTTACCCACTCATGTTAGGATCCCAGTGCTGTGCCGGGTACATCCCATGTTCTTAGTAAATGTTCTATGGAATAGAAGCAGGACTTCTGCCTCCAAATGTGGCAGACACATCCTGGGTGTCCCCTAATGAGTCACATCCTTGGCAATCCCATCCCCTTGAGAGTGGGTGGAATTTGTGACCTGCTACTAGTTAACAGAATATAGCAAAATTGATAGAATGTCACTTATATGATTGTTTTACATCATATGGCAAAACAAAAAGGATTGTTCAGATGTGATTAAGGTCCCTAATCAGTTGTTTTGAGTTTGTCTCAGGAAAGTTTGCTCTATTTGCCCTAGTCAGGCTTGATCTAATCTACGGAGCCCTTTAAAAAGAATATTTAGGCCTTCCCTGATCTCAGAGGTTCAAAGCAGCAGAGACTCAGTCTCTCCCACTGGTCCTGAAAAAGCAAACCATCAGGAGTTTGGTAGGAGAGCTCACCTCAGATGAGATCAACACGTTAACTGTAGCTTTGTGAGGCCTGGAGTGGAGAACCCAGCAAATCTGCTCAGACTCTCATCCCATAGAGACTATGAGGTAATAAATGGCTGTTTGAGGTACACATTTTTTATGTAGTCATAGAAAACTAACACACCAAACAAATAAAATGACCCTTTGTGGTTATTCCTGGTGTCCTTTGCAAGCCTCAAGTATTTTTGCTCCAGATATAATTTTGTAAACTTTTATTTGTGCTTGGTTATTTTATTTCCTTTGTATTATTATACATCTGATTTTTACATTTTTAAAAATTTTTTTGAGAGACAGAGTGAGCAGAAGAGGATCAGAGAGAGAGAGGGAGATACAGAATCTGAAGCAGGCTCCAGGCTCTGAGTTAGCTGTCAGCACAGAGCCTGACACAGGGCTCGAACCCACAAACCATGAGATCATGACCTGAGCTGAAGCTGGACGCTTAACCAACTGAGCCATCCAGGTACCCCATATCTGATTTTTAAAATGTGTGCTCACTGGGGGCTCACTGACTCATCATATGGGCTGTGTTCTTTAGCATCCAGGCCCCTTTCTGCCCTGATGAAGTCAAAACCAGTGATATGAGCAGAATTTAACCCTTGAAATCGGACACTCATCAGTTCTCCTCTCCCTCTAGAGTTTTCTGGCATAGAATCAAGGAGTATTCTTTGAGACTTTGGAAATCTTACCACAGATGGTTGCTGTGAGGACAAACCAAAGTAGAGCATTAGAATGCCACTATCACCTTACTGGGTTTAACAGTTTATAAAGTCTTCTTGCAAACGTTGTTAGAGCCTCTACATGACTCATGAGATAGGAGGTATTCTGGTCCTTGATTTACAGATGAAGGAATTAACACTGTTATAAGTTAAGGATGTTTCTCAAGGTAGTAATAGAGTTAGATGAGCTCAAGATAGTCAACCCCCAATACCTTCTTCTTACATTCCTTCACAGACTCTAGCAAGTGTCTCTTACACCATTTTGTTCAAAGTTAAAGTCTATCCTCTAGTTACCCACCCAATATGCCTGATAATGAAGAATCCAAGACACCAC
The DNA here is from genome assembly GCF_006229205.1 of Suricata suricatta. NCBI lineage: Eukaryota > Metazoa > Chordata > Mammalia > Carnivora > Herpestidae > Suricata > Suricata suricatta. Next base: position 53,105,469 of record NC_043713.1, read on the forward strand.
CTCAGACCTCAAGGATCTCTGGGAGGTGGAAACCAGCACTATGCATTTTGAACAAATTGCTGATGCTATTTTCACTTCCTAAGAGGGAGACTCATTGCTTTAAGATGACAGGGCTATGTTTCCTCAGGTTTCCATCTTATCCTTCTCATTCAAAAATAAATCCCTCCTTTGGATTAAAATTATGCCTAAAGTAGTGGTTTCTTAGTTGTCTCCTCTGAACCTCAACTTACATAGATTTTCTTTATAAAAAAAAAAAACCCCAAGACATACAGCCCTCAGGAAGCTGGGCCAGCAATAAGATGATCTATAGCGATGATAACTTTTGACCTATGTCTGAGTGGAGGGCCCTCTCTAACTCTCCACTATCACCTCTGAAACAATGCAAAAATCCATATGAGAAAGGCATCTCCCATTGTTCTTCTTGCTTAGGAACACTGCACTGCAGTAAAGCATACTCTTCTCAGAAACGTTTGGGAAAAGATGAGTTGGCAGAAGCTAATGCCGAAGCACACATGCATCTCTAGTCATCGCTCTGTAAGAATAACCATCCCACACAGGGATGATGAAGCACAGTCATCCACTTGGTTTAGTGAAAAATAAATGGAATCTAGAGTCAAAGACAGGGGCTTCAGTGCTCACTGCTATTTACCAACCAATCATTTTTCTTTTCACAGCCCTACTTTCTCCATCTTTAAAACTTGGAAAACAATTTACCCTGATTACCTCATTATCTGTGAGGACAAACTAAAATAGAATGAAATATTGTGGTTCTCAAAGTACTATATAAACATATAATAGTACCTACATGTGAAAAGGGACATGTACAGTTGATCCTTGAACAAGAAGGTTAGGGGTTCTGACCCCTCACATAGTTGAAAATCTACGTGTAACTTTTGGCTCCCCCCAAACGTAACTACTCATAGCCTATCACTGACCTTTCTAATAACATAAACATTGATTAACAAATATTTTATGTGTTATATGTATTATATACTATATGCTTACTATAAGATGAGCTAGAGAAAAGATAACATTATTAAGAAAGTCATAAGGAAGAGAAAATGCATTTACAGGGCTGTATTTATTGAAAGAAAATTCATGTATATGTGGATTTGAGCAGATCAAACCTGTGTTGTTTAAAGCTCAGCTGTATATTTTCTTCTAGGGCTTTAGATACAAAACTCAGCATGGCTCAGACACAAAAGTGGTGCTAGAAATCATTTCTGTTTATATGTTGATTGAAAATATACTCCTTTAGAAGAATTAAAAAATTACTCAGGGCGATTCTTCATTTGTGGCTAGCCTGAGAGAGTGAAATCCTAAAGCAATATTTTATAATCCAGAGACAATTACATGGACAAACAGGTCACAAGAGCCAGAGCTGCTCTGAGCTTGAGTAAAAATATGGCTGAGGGAGGATAGAGGGAATGTAGTGTCTGTGGCCTTGGGAGGAAAACTCAGAGGGCAGGGAAGGGAGGGAGACAGGAAATGCTAGAATTCTGGGGAGCAGGATGCCACAGGGAGCATATTTATTCTTTTCCTCTCATTGCACTCAATAAACATTTACTGAACAACTCCCATGTTCCAGGTATTGAGCGAGGTGCTGGGGATATTAAGATGAAAACATGGTTCGCAGCCTCAAGGAACTGTCTGCGGCAAGGAGACAAATTAATCCCAGATATTTAATATAGAGCATTATTAGATGCTGGGACAGAAATAAGTACAGAGTGCTGCAAGAGCAAGTAGGAGAGTCCCTTAACTCAGTTTGGAGAAGAAAAGAATGTTTCTCAGAGGAGGTGATACCTAAGAGTAATATTGAAGGACAGGTAAGATTTATCTAGGAGAAGAAAGAGGTCAGTGTGAACTAGGAAAAGGAACAAAGAATGAAATCATGACCTAGAATGAGAGATAAAAGGACCGTTTGTGTATAATGCAAGTAAAGAGACCCATATGGCTGGACAGAAAGATGTATGAGAGAAAGTTGAGCTCAAACAAGTTAGACCCAAGTCCTACTGTGAGTGACACTATACAACATGCCAAAGAGTTTAAACTTTATCCTAGAGATATTGGGAGTCACTGAAAAAGTCTAAGCAGAAGAGTGACATTTTGCCACAGAATTAATTACTTAATTAAATAACAATTAAAAACTACTTAAAGATGTTGTCCACTAATAAAGGTTCATACTACACAGACTTGGGAAGGCTTTTCCAAGTGATCCAGGAAAAAATGAGGAAAAATCGGTTCATAGCAAGGTCAGAGATAAAAATTCAAAGACTTGTACAGGGCAACGTTATATCAACTCAACCAAGATGAACATCATAATTGTAATTAAGATTATACATTGGGAGAGGATCTGTTGCTACCTGAATTTACCCACCTCTAAAAGCACAAAGGGTCTTACTAGATGTTTGAACAGTAAACTAATAAGAGTTTGTATGTTTGAGGGGAGCCTGGGTGGCTCCACCCATTGAGCATCTGACTTTGGCTCAGGTCTTTATCACATGGTTTATGAGTTTGAACCCCACATCAGGCTCTGTTCTGACAGCTCAGAGCCTGGAGCTTGCTTCAAATTCTGTGTCTCCCTCTGTCTCTGCCCTTCTCCCATTTGCTTCTGTCTGTCTGTCTTTCTCTCTCAAAGATAAATATTTTTAAAAAGAGTTTGTATTTTTGAACTTACAGTAGTGTTTCTAGGTGTATAGTTTCATTAAACATACCTAAATATGCCTCAGTGCCAATGACAGATGACACCACAGAATAGAATGTAGGGCATGGCTCATACCCTCAAACATAATGTTGCTAAGTGGCGTTGTTCAATGTCTGTCAGTGGGCTACTTCAATCCTACAAATTTCATTTCTTCTTTGATTGCTTTGAAAAAAAACCTGTGTGAAATGATTTGAAAGAGGCTATGGAAACAAATAAATATTCTCCAATGAGATGTCTACAGAAGACATTTGCTATATAACAAGAATGCAGTCAGAAGTATTATTAGAGTTATATTTCTAGTAGACACATTAACATTAAGGGAATTAATACTAAAAACCAAAGATGCCCTTCCAGAAATTCAAGAAAATACTAACAGTGAGAAAAATCCAATTGAAGCCAAGTGGTTTTATGAGTTTCATGTGTTCATCCATAGCCTTAAATTTTCCTCTGAACATGAATCCCAGACATTTCTATCACTGTGTCCCCCCCCATAAAGCTTAGCCTCCAAAACTGATTGTATGCTCTCCCTCCATCAGTTACTACTGACTTATATCTGATCTTTATATTAATTGGTTGTACCATCATCAAGATAGTCACCCAACCCAGAAACCATACAGTTATCCTAAAAATATTTCCTCCTCTTAATATTCCAGATCCAGTCACCAGTCCTACTGATTCTGACTTCTAAATATATTTCAAATCTATTGCTTCTTCTGTTCGTAGGGTCCCTGCCACAGATGAAGCTCTTAGCACTGTCACCTGGGGACAGACTCTTAGTGAACTAAGTGAACACTCTGCCCATTCTCTGTCTCTTCCTACTCACCATCCCATTGCTACCAAAAATGACCTTTCAGAATGAAAACTTATTCATGTCACTCTCCAACCTTAAAACCATTAGCTACTCTCTATCACATGAACATGGCATATAACTAGAGTGATCATGTGTCCCTCTTTACCCAACACTGGCTACTGTTCCAGCATAATTATAAATAACTCTCTTTCACTATCTAAAGTATTCCAATTTGGACAACAAATTACTAAAAACCTTTGTTAATTATGTTCTTTTATTTTTTTTTAATATTTTTAGGGGCACCTGGGTGGCTCAGTCCGTTAAGCAACTGACTTCGGCTCAGGTCATGATCTCATGGTTTGTGGGTTCAAGCCCTGTGTCGGGCTCTGTGATGACAGCTCAGAGCCTGGAGCCTGCTTCGGATTCTGTGTCTCTCTTGCTCTCTGTCCCTCCCCTACTCATGCTCTGTTTCTCTCTGTCTCAATAATAAATAAACATAAAAAATTAAATTTTTTAACATTTTATATATTTAAAGTATATAAAAAAAGTAGCAGAGGATCAGACTTACAAGTACATCTCATTGGCTGGATCAAACAAGCTGCTTTGGCAGCTCAGAACACTGTACTTCCTATCAAATTGGCCACATCTGTCAATCTAGAAACTAAATGATGAAAATACACCTTATAAATAGTATCTTTGTTTTTATGTGTTTAAGCCTTGAGACTAACCTGACATCATGCAATCTATCATACATATTACTTGCTACCAATAATAATAAAGATAATGACACGAATTATTCTTTAAAACAATTTTAGCAAATATTATGGCATATTTCATGACCAGTTAAAAATTATTTCTCTTCAAGGACTATCAATCTTCATTCAGGTCAGAGACTGTACTTTTCCTATACTCTATAAGGTGTCTCACACGTTGTCAACACTCTGTGGAGTGTAAAACAGCAGTGATAATTAGGCTTTTCTATTTGGGCTCATTATCCAGAACAAAGGGTGTCCATGCTACTAAAGCACAATGACTTTTCTCATTTGTATATTTACAGTCCTGACAACTTGAAAAGCATATTATGTAGTGTTAATCAAATGAAGAGTTATGTGTTCTTCTCACAAGCAAAGGGTACAAATTAGAATCCATAAGCAAATGACCTTAACAATAGAGAAAATAAAACATTCCAGATAAATCAAGGTCACCTGAACATGTGAGCCAACTCACAACACATATTCCTTATGTTTAATTCTTTATTTTTGTGAATATTATGTGTTAGAAAGATCCAGAATAATTCCACTAGTTTGTAGGGGCTCTGTTTTGGGTGGTCTCTGACTTAGCATTTGCTTTCTCCTTCCCCTTCATTAGCATTCCGTGCAATCACCAAAGAGGACTTTTCTCCATTCCTAGGTATCTTCTACATTACTACACCAACACTACTGTTAAGGGACCATATGGCCACACATCATCAGTCTCCATAGAACAATGGTAAAGATGGATATTAATTCATTCTAATTGATGTTCACCTTGCAAGAAAAATGTCTTTTCTCTCCTTGAAGAACTAAGATTAATATTCAACACCTGGGGGATCCAAGAGCCTGCCAAATTATTGCAGACCTCTTATAGCTCACAACTGTCATTCATGGCAATCGTAGCTTTTTGTGACAAGTGGACAGATAAGCATAGCAAGGATATAGTCCCATATGAAAATAATACTGAACCTGGAATTGAAAATCTTTAGCTCTAGGTCTAAGTCTGCTAATAGTAGTGGCAGAAGGAAGGAGAAGAGGAAGAAGGAGATGGAGGAGGAAGAGGAGGAGGAGAACAGAAAAAGGAGGAAGGAGAGGGAAAGAAGGAGGAAAGAAGAAAAGGTAAAAGGAGGAGGGGGGGAAGGGAAAGAAGGGGGGAACAAGAACATGAAGAAGAATACCACCACCAATTAACTATTGAACATCAAATGTATAGTAAAAACTATAGTGCCTACATGGGGGACAATTAGTCATTGGGAGTCAAAAGAGAGGGAAAGGGCAATGAAGTCTTCCTAGAGGAGGTGAGATGGAAGTTGACATCCAGTGAGTAAGAATTAGTGAGATGAATTCAAGAGGGAGAAGAGACAGTTGCCCCTGAAAAAGGAAATGCATATGCAAAAGTATGTGCCAGTGACATGAGAATTTATGGGGTATTACATTCTACCATTTGTTTCAATAACAGAACGTTAGGATGGGGAAATCAAAACTTATTAATATCAATATATCAATAAAGCATCATGGAAAAGAATTTTAGTCAGAGAAATGAAGTTTTCGTTTTGCATTTGGGTTGTAGAAAGATTGCTGTGGGTGACAAAGGGGGGATGGAGAGTGGCCAGGCCTGAACGGGAAGAGCAGGTCAGAGGCAGGTGTGGTAGTTATGTCAGTGAGATGATGTGCAGAATCAGTGAGAGATGAAAGCTGTAGGGCTCTAATGTTGGCTTTAGATATGTCAACAATGCCTATCTGTGGGGAAGGGAAGAGTCAAAGACAATGCCCAGTGTTTTTTGGTTTTGGCAACTAAGAAGTAGCCCCCCTCCCTGGGATAGAATAAATAGGGGATATTGTAATTTGGGAGAAGTTGAGAGCTTTATATGTAAACACACTGAGCTCAAAAGGCTGAGGAGACATTTAAGGGACTTTATCTCCTGGGCAGAGGTCTGTGGAAGCTTAGGATTCAGAGTGAGGTTGGACTTGAGTCATGGCTTCAGGCTTCGCTATCCCTGACACTTTGGAAATTGTCGCAGTCCGCCGGGAGGATGATGAATTGAGAAGGGACAAAACCCCATGATAGAAGCCTGGGGAATACCACAGTATAGGAAGAGGAACTGGCAAAGGATCCTGAGACTGGGTGGCAAAGAGGTAGAAGGGAATTCAAAGAGGGTGTGAAATATCAAAAGATGAGAAAAAGAATATTTTAAACAGGAGGAATGCTCATGAACAGAAATATCTCAGAGAAGTCAAACAAGATTGAGACCTAGAAGTGGCCATTGGGTATTAAAACAGAATAATCATAGATGATCTTGACAAAACTAGAAAATGGAGAGTGGTTGAAGAATGAATAAAAGTGAAGCAGGAAACAGGGTTCTTCTGAGAAGCTTGGCGGGAAAGGGCAGGAAGAACATAGGTTGCAAGCCATGACCTAGACTCGGACCAGGGAGGGTTTCTTTTGTTGAGGTGGGAACACTGGATGTAATTAGGTGTCACAGCAAAGCTCCCTTTGAAGAGGGAAACACTAACATAGAATGAAGAAAGTGGATGATGAATAGATTAGGTCCTAAGAAGGTGAAATTGGAGGCGATCCAGCAAAAAATTAAAAAAAAATTTTAAAGACGGAAGATGAAGCCTTGAGGTGGAGCTGGGGGCTCATTATGCCACAGTGAGAACAAATCTGCCTGTCATCCTTGCCAGGGGCCATGCTAATCTCCTCTGTTTCGTTCCAATTTTAGTCTCGGTGCTGCCGCAGCATGCGGGCACCTCGGTGAGAACAAAGAAGGGGGAAACAGGGATGCTGATAGAGTTAGGCGCCGGACTACAGGAAATCATGAGAATTCCCATTATACTGTTCCCTGCCTCTTTTTCTTTGCTCTCAGTACAGTCAAAGTCAAAGTCATTTGCTGAGAATAGAGATTAAGTTAGAGCAGAGTGGGTTCAAAGAAAATTTAGATTAAAGAGAAATAGCATGAGCAGAGAGAGGAAAGAACCAATTAGGAAAAAGAAGGATCACCGGACAATGCAGGGAACCGAGCCTCAGTTGGAGAACATGAATGTGTGAGTTAACAGCAGCACCAAACTGTGGGCTCTCAAGTCCTCTCCAGCGGATCTCCGTGGTGGGGTGTGGCCACTGAGAAATCAGGCTACGGGGCTGACTTCAAACCAGGCATTGTAGAGCAGGTGCCTTGGAAGGGCACTGAGTTCAGGGAGATAAAATGACAACTATTTCATGTGTTCCCCCTCACCTCTCTACAAAAAAAGATATCCTTGCCCCTGTTTTACACAGGATTAGACTGTCACTCATGGAGGCTTATCTTTGTTCCGTCTCAGCCCATCTCACCCTGCCTGCGAGACCTTTGTGGAGAGAGTCAGCTGGACCTTCAGAATCAAAGCCACCGCCTCTCCCTGCACCACACTGCCTCTCTGGCTGCCCGCTATTAAACTAAACAGGAAGAAGGGGTTAAGTGCTGTGTCCTATTCCCTTTCTGGGACCCTCTGTTTTGCATCATAAATCCAGGTGATACATACAAGTGTTTTAGCCCCTGGAAGGAAAGCACTATGCTAATTCTGAGGATGTATAAATGGTGTACCAAATTGCTCTGAGCGATGTTCACACAGTGATAAACTCATTTACGATACAGGATTATTAAAACCTAATCTCTGTTGTTGTTGGGTTTTTTTTTTTTTGGTGGGATTTTTTTTTTTATTGGTTCCAACTGAGTTTCCTTGGCCTTAGCAGCAATCTCTATGCTGAGAAAAATGAGAAACGATCTTCAGTGAGGGCACTGTAAGGCTTTACAGCAGAAGCCGTAAACCAGAATCACACACTCATCCAAGCACAGATTCCATTTCCTCATCCCTTTGGTGGTGATTTATGTCGTTGTACCAAAGCTATTCCCAAAACACTGGAAAGTAGGAAAAACGATATTTTATGATTAAGTATACAATTGTAGCCAAAGAATTTAAAATGTTTTAACAGGATGGTTTCAATCCCCACTTTATGGGAGGGGAGCTCAACACACACAAATATATAGTAGCTCCTCACTTTTTGCCTCTGAGGCTCTCTCTGAAATCCTCGGCAGCCCTCGGAGCTTGGAGAGCTTGACCAGCTCCAAAGCATAATAAATTTTGAATGTTGAATTCTTTGGCTGAGTGGACCTATGTAAAGTCAATAAATACATTAACTTTTTAAGTGAAACTTATTCAGTGCCTTCTTCCAGGGCCCTCAAATACGGCCTGATCTCTGGAGCACAGAAGAAACGAGACAGGAAGCTGGTCCCTACTTATGCACTGAGCCCTCCTTTTGGGGGAGTTGCCTTTTCTTGGTCTCTCTTCTTCCTTGTGCTGAGAAAAGAGAGCCGGTCAGAGGTCCTGATGATGATGTCTGGCACATCCTACCCAAAGGCAGGGGCACCCAAAAGAAAGGTGCCCTGAGATGGAAGCCAACAGCCCAGTCCTGGTCAGAACAGGCTCAAGAAATGGGAATTACTCAGGTCCATTTGGTCCCTTGCCAAATCTACTGGGAAGCAACCTTATGCAGGAACTAAGTGACCTCTAACTTGGCCCTGTGATAAACGTCTGATGCGGAATTTATCAACAAAATTGCTCCCAAACACTCTTTATATCATTAAATGATGACTGCATACACTGAAAGAAAACATAGCCATATATTTTTAAAGGCCATGTGAAACTCTGAAATGCCCAGAACTCGGGAGACCCCCCCAAAAAATGAACCACCAGAGTCCAGAGTCAAAGCCAAACAGCAAAATCGTTTATTTCAGGTTCGAACCCGGACCTCTGCTCACTCCCAGCTGGTATAGCGGAGAGAGAGAGAGAGCCCCGTGCAGGAGGCTCACGTCCTTTTTATAGGCTGGCCCAAACAAGTCAGGGGTGTTCCATGGTCACAGCACTTACACTGGCCAAGATCTAAGTCCAGACATTCTGCATTCCCCGATTGGATCCCGCCACAGTTTGAACATCCAGTACTCCCCGCCCCAATGTCGAGCCACACGGCTGATCCCACCCTACACACAGCGCTCCAAGCGTATGTACAGAAGCAGAACAAGCGGAGCAGGCTAAGTTTCGGTTTGCCTAGGTCTAATTTTTAAGTTCCCCACAACTCTTAGGTTCCTCAACTCATCCATCAATTTTATTGAAATATTCTTTAAAGCTCTTAAGTTACAAGTTTTGGTTGTCTTTACTTATGCAGATACTGAGGAAACTACTACAGTCTACGATATAAGACTAACAAAATTAGCATCAGGTCTTGCTGGAACTTTGCACCATGCTAACCTTGTTAGGGTGGCCATTACTGTCTCCTGCATAGCAGCTGATTATTTTACCTAAAATATGTGCAACAGGGGTGCCTGGGTGGCTCAGTCGGTTAAGCTTCTGACTTCAGCTCAGGTCATGATCTTACGGTTTGTGAGTTCAAGCCCTTCATCGGGCTCTGTGCTGACAGCTCAGAGCCTGGAGCCTGCTTCAGATTCTACATCTCCCTCTTTCTCTGCCCCTCCCTTGCTCATGCTATCTGTTTGTCTCTCAAAAATAAATAAGCATTAAAACAATTCTTTAAAAAATATGTGCAACAGACATATTTAATAAGACAATCATGGGACATGGATATTTAAACAATTCTATCCCATATCATCACATTTTAAAAGGTCTCAAACTTACTAATGTCTATAGAGGAACTTGTGTCATCTAAGGGTCCTCTTTGATTTCTGCTCTTACCCCATTGGTCTTTTTTAACCAATTAAAATGGTTTCCATTGTTGTACTTCGAGTTGGCACATGGGATTCCAACTTAATTAAAAAGTTAGACAAAAAGCAGTTCTTTGATAAGAAAGTAGTATCTCCTACTAACTAAGGTGGTGGGGTAAGCTGACATTATGTGCCATTAAATATGATGTGATGTGAGCTCAGCACCATCTATGAAAACTTGTTTCAGAATATGTTCATTCTGAATGCAGTCAAGACTTACTACTGTACTGTCCAATATGGTGGGTCCTGACCACTGTCCACTTCAAATGTGACTAGTTCTAACTGAGACGTGGTATAAGCACAAAATACACACCGGATTTCAAAGACTTAGAATAAAAATAAAAAGTAAAATTGCTCATTAATAATCATTCTATCAATTACATGTTAACATGTGTGGGAAGCGGCAAAGATTCAGCTGCTTGGCCATTTGCTAGCGGATATGTCACTCCCTGAGGGGAGCTGCAAAAATAGGCAGGGGAGCGCCCCTCCCTGTCAGAGGAGAAGCCAGAAGAACAAAGATCAACCGCCTGTAGGCAGGGTAGTATCAGCCCCTCAGGCGCTGTGCTAAAACACTTTAGTTTGGTTCCTCTTTTACCCTAGTTTTAATCCCTTAACCCTGTTTCCTAGCAACCGACCTAGGTCAGCTGCCTTGTTCTCCCGCCTAAAAAGCTTTATAAGATACAGTGTTTGCTGAATAAAAAAGAAGAGGCTTGATCGGATTCCGTGTGCTGTCTCCACTCTCTGCATCTCCCTCCTGCCCTGTTCTCTCTCCCTCCCTCAGGAAAAGAACCCGCGACGATTCTCTGCCCTGCCGGTCGGTCGGACGAGACAGGTACCCCGAGTGCACCGGGACCTAGCTTCGGCTAAGACAAACATGATTATACTTTGGCTCTATAAGTTAAATATAAAGTAGATTATTAAAATTAATTTCACCTCTTCCTATTTACATATTTCATGTGGCCACTAGAAAATTTAAACTCAAAATGTGGCTCTTGTTTGGGGCATGCATCACATTTGGGTTGGAGAATACTGCCTTTCATTCAACTTCTAGTTAGTTCATAGGACATGCAGGAGAAAGAAGTTAAAAGGCACCAACTGGAAACAATTAGCCGAATCTAAGATGGGGAAGGTACTGCGACAGACCTCCAGCGAGCACGGGTCACAGACAGCTGCTGGTCTGCTAACTGTTTGTGGTCGGGCCATGATAAGACCAGGAGCTTGCACGAGAATCTAAATCACCTGTGTCACATGCTACACACGCTCCTGCATGGTTCAGACGACATCATTTTCATAGCAAAACGTAGTCAACAAAGAAAACTTGTCCCTTCCTAGGGGCGGGAGGAGGAGACAAAAAAGACATTTTGGGACAACTGGAGAAATATTCATATGTGTTTGGGCAAGAGGCAGAATGATTACGCCTTCTCACACATGTTAACATGTAATTGATAGAAGTTCTTTTGAACTTACTGAGGCAGCGTTCGTGAGAGAAACCGATGAACTCTTCCTGGGTTGGGTTCTAGACTCGAAAACAATGAGCTGCCTGACAAGATATCCTTCCGTGGAGCCCATGGAGTGGAGTGCAAAAGTGGAAGCAGATCAACTTCTACTTAATTTATAATGGAATCACATTGCCCAAGAGACCCCAAGATTGGCCATCAATGCTATCTATCTGCAAAGACCCTAAAGTGATGCCTGAACTCTGAACCCATGTCAACACAAAATGGCTCACCAAAAATACAACCACCAGGGCAATGAACAAGAGAGACCCTGTATGATTTCAGAAGCAAAACAGGCCAGATACTTAGTCGATAGATGGAGTTTCTTTCCTTTGCAGGGCGGGAAGTCCCTGCTAATTTTGTGCAGCAAGATATCAGATAGACCAGTGACCCTCATTGTTGTTTTTCATACCCTCTCTTTCTCAAATGGGTGCTTATTTTAATCTTTATTGTGAAAAATTTTAAACATACACAGATGCAAAAGAAATCATATAATGAACACTTTATTACTCAGTTCAACAATCACCGACATTTTGTGATTTCTTTTCATCTCTTCCCTCACTGTCTTTGCTCACTGGCAATATTTTAAAGCCAATAGCAAAAATTATATTATGTTATACATGAATTAAGTGGGAGTTCTTAACTTTTTTATTGCACTGGTCTTCTTTCTCATTTGACCATTGTAGAGTGAATTGTTGCCGGGTGATTACGAAAAGACCACCAATGCCAAATAGAAGCGAGGCATGATTTTATTCACAGCTGCATGCTTTTATTACAGCGGGCCAAACCTGATCTCCCTGGTGTTAAGGAGCAGAGAATGGCCCCGAACAAAGGGGGCAGTGAGATTATATGAACAGAACAGGCCATTATTTAGTTAACCAATTACAATTCACAGTATTCCTTGGTCATCAATTACATTGTAATACACAGACGGTAGTTTTGGTGGGAACTTATCATTTTAAGGTTCTTTGTCCCTTTAGAATGACCAGTCATAGTTAGACACCTAAGATACCACGAGAGACAGTGACCAGGTGACTTTCACCTGTGGACTTTGTTTCAGCCAGGTCTTAGTAGAAGGGTGGGGTTAATTAACAGAATCTTGAAAAACAAGTTAAACTTCAGGTTACAATGTTCCTTATCGAGTTACATTCTTAGGGTCTTTCCAGATTACCCAATCTTTAATTATTCACCGGAACGGGAGTTTAAACCGAACCTAAGCTCTCTGATATCTTATAAGTTGACCTCGTACATTTCATAAGTTGACCTATAACATGAATGATTTGCAGTGATGAAACTTTTCATTTAACACATGTGACCAGATCATTAGAAGCTACACGCCATCTGCATAGGACGTAGAGGCCATGGAATCATGCATCTTAACCACAATAACCTTATGCACCTTTGGTATGTCTCTCGTTGGTGAAGAGGAGCCTGCATTTCCAACTGTATAGGTTTAGGAAATTTTTAAGGTATATATTCATATGTGAAAATGATATGAACATCACATTGCTCTCTTTGGGTTTCGATCTCTCCTATTTCTTTGGTAAGAAATGTCTTTCCAAGTCAACTATAAATCTCCTGATTCAAATACAAATAATCCTGTGTGCTTGTTTCATGCTTAAAATATACTTTCACATGAGAAAACTTTTTTTTTTAAGACAAAATGGATTCTGAATAAATCAATGGCAAAAAATCTAAATCTAAAACCAGTCAGTCATTGTAGGCTCTAAGCCAGATAAGGTGAACTATCTTTTTCTATGTGGAGCTCTGGGAAGGAAAAAAAATCCTGATTTGCATTACCCTCAAGAAATTTACATGAAAATGGAGGTGTCAGAGGAGGTGTGTGTGAAAGACTCCAGCAAGAGAGGGAGGAAGGAGGGCAGACATTGCTGTAAGTGACCTAAAGTAGTACAGCATGTCCCGCAGCGCCTTGTCACTCTGATAGGTGAGCTTCTCTTAGAACCAAAGTTCTGAAGCTACATTGTCTGCCTGGATCTTGGGGGCGCTAAGATCTCATACAGTATAAAAATTCCTTCTACTGGCTGCAGGGAAGCAATGAATATTCCAAAAGTTTCGTCTAGGTTGAGCCTTCTAGGTTTCCTTGCTCCTTAGTGATACAGCACAACACTTGGCGGGAGTGCAAAAATCTAAGATAGGTCACCCTCCTCTCTGTCAAGAGTTTAGTTGGCACCTGGTAAAAAACAAACAAACAAAAAACAGCAACAACAAAACTGCTCATTCATTCTTTTTAAAAAATTTTAACCATTTCTTTTATTTTTGAGAGACAGACAGAGCATGAGTGGGGGAGGGGTAGAGAGAGAGGGAGACACAGAATCCAAAGCAGACTCCAGCCTCTGAGCTGTTAGCACAGAGCCCAACGTGGGGCCCAAACTCCGGAACCCTGAGGTTATGATCTAAGCCAAGTCAGAGGCTTAACTGACTGAGCCACTCAGGCGACCCTGCCCATTCATTCTACAGCAGCCTCCAGGAGAAATAGCAGTGACATTGAGAGGATGTCCTCAGATATATTAGGTCCATAAAAGTGGGTTTTCCTTTAAGAACTTCAGGGAGATCGTTACTTTCTGGTTGAATATGTGTTTGGGTATCTTTGCCTATATTAATATTTTGTAAATGAGTCAACTTTGAACTAAAATATTTTACATAATTTGTTATCTATGTGAGGCAAATACATTACTTCAGTTTTTGATTTAGTCATGACACTGAAAATGTACCTCGATAGCATACGGAAAATAAAAGGCTCTATTAGAGTTTGAACCTAACAGTAAGAGACTAAATGTGCAAAGAGACCATATATAATGACAGAGCTGTGACCCACAATCTCTGCAGTGATCAGCCCAGACAATCAGATTTTATCCAAGACTGCCAGCATCCCTATTATGTGCCCTTGCTTCCACTCTGAAGCAACCAGAGAAAGGCAAATCTGTACCCCAAAACAATCTCAGAAGAGGCTCTAGTATGCCCACTTCTAGTTTCCTGAGCCAACACCCTCCAGCCAGGGCAAAACTGAGGCTTCCTTTGTTCCCCCCACTATGAAGCTCTCCCACCCTCCTGCCTGCCTTTTCATCTCTGCCAAACACCAGCAACAGTAGCTGTCTTTCTACAGCAAGCCCTAAATAAATAGTCTACATTTATTCCAGTAGGGATGGTCTTTGCTTATTTCCATAGTTTCCTGAAGGTGTCACCAAAACAGTATGCTCAGTCCTGTGCTGCAAACCGCAGAGTTGGACCAGGTGCGGTGCCCACACACTCTCCCTGCCATTTGCTGTTGGCAGCTTGTGCAGGTCTCCAACCAGGTCTGAACTCCACTCCTCTTGCTTTGACATCCTTGGCTGTTTATCCTGTTTGGTAATGAGGTTTTATTATTGATTCTCAATCGTTTGTGGGGTAAGACCGCTCCTTTTCGTTCTGGGTTTTTTTGTTTTGTTTTGTTTTGTTTTGTTTTGTTTTGTTTGCTCTTTTGTGCTACTGCCATGCGCAGTGCTGTTTAAAAGCGTTGTTCATTATAAGGAGAATCACAGGGGAGAACTGAGGCATAGACCCAATAAACCTGTGTTTCCAGCCATCCTTCACAGACTGATGAGTTTGTGGTCCTCACAGAACCCATGTTCACTTGAACAAACTTTGCTGTGGATCATCAATAAAACCAGATAAAGCTCTTTCCCTTCTTGATTTTTTGGGGATCCTGTGAGCTTAGCTTGGGTCCAAAGAGAGCATTCTTCCTTCTGTGGGGTGGAGTTGGGCAGGACAGTGGGAAGGTGCATACCAAGTGTCACGTCTGTGCTCAGAGGCAGCCAACCATTAGGATGGGGGGCCTGAAACAGGAGGTGTGCATGCATTATAAGCATTACATTCCTTACTACCATGGCCAGACTCTCATGGGGTGTCTCAGTCTAAATCCTCTCCTCTACCTGTGAACTCCCCTCCCCCCACTCCTTCTGTGTACTCCCCTTACAATATAAATTCTCATGCATATCTTTCTAAATGGAATGACGTCATCAGGGATGACTGGCTCTTCAGTGGCCCCTCTGGGAAACATTTGAACAAAATTGGCCATTTGAGAGGTACCTCAGGAAAGAAAGGGAGTAAGATGTCACAAGCTCAGTGGGCAACATCTTAGGACTGGTAGGCAGAGGACTCCAAAGGAAATTCTGACACAAAACCTTGTTTCAAGAAGAGCTTCATTGGCCAAAGTGAATGAGCCAGCTGACAAACTTAAGCTAGAAACCCAGACTCATTTTCCAAGTGAATAGTCCCTCTTCTGTCCTCCTGTTGTCTCCCAACATCCACCTGCCCCTCTTATCCTTCTGATCTGTCTCTTCTTGCACTTCCCTTATCCAGAGCTGCTATCTTCTTCCCAAAACTCTAATGCCCTAAAATACCAGTCACCTCTAAGGATCTATTCCTCCCATGAGCCAAGTATGTAGGCAACTATAGAATATAAATTTGGACTCAAGCTGAAATAAGAGCTATTCAGAAGAATTTCCCTAAACCAAGACACGACCAGCTGCTATAGGTAAACCCTGGAGTTCTTATAGGTTCAGTTCCAGATCATTCCAATAATTGTTCCCATTGCATTGACAGAGAATCAAATGAATATTTTTTGTTTGCTGGTACATATAAAAGTTGTGTTTACACTGTACAAGAGCCTATTAAGTGTGTGATAGCATTGTGTCTGAAAAACAGTGTACATACCTTAATTACAATATACTTAATTGCTAAACAAAATGTTAACTAGCATAGAAGCTTTCAGCAAGTTTAAGAATGAAACATAGATCACCATAACAAATACAATAATAATGAAAAAGTTTAACATGCTGTGAGAATTACTAAAATGTGACACAGAGATATAAAGTGAGCAAATGCTGTTAGAAAAATGGCACTGACAAATTTGCTCAGCACAGGGTTGCCACAAACCTGGAATTTGTAAAAACAAACAAAACACATCTACAAAGTACAATAAAGCAATGCACAATAAAACACCATGTGCCAGTATTCATGGAATTTAGAATGCTTCTGGGTGGTCTTGGGTTTTCTGACCAACTTGAACACGTTAGTTGGAACCTCAGACCAATTGCTCAATGAAAAAGCTGATTAGATTCCTCTGAAAAAGAACCTACAAAATCCTTTTTCCTTTTAATTCCAATGTAGTTAACATACAATGTTAAATTAGTTTCAGGTGTATAATACAGTGCTTTGACAAGTCTATATATTACTCATTACCCATCAAGATAAGTATACTCTTAATCTCCTTCACCTACTTCACCCATTCTCCCATCCCCACTTCCCCTCTGGTGACCATCTGTTTGTTCTCTATAGTTAAGAATCTGTTCTTGGTTTGTTACTTTCATTTTCCCTTTGTTGGTTCATTTGGTTTTGTAAATTCCACCTATGACTGAAATCTCATGGTATTTATCTTTCTCTGACTAGCCCGTTTCACTTAGCATTATACTTTTTAATTCCATCCATGATGTTACAAATGGCAAAATATTCTTTTTCATGGCCGAATAATATTCCATATCACACTCTCTCTCTTTCTCTCTCTCTCTCTCTCTCTCTCTCTCTCACACACACACACACACACACACACACACACACTACCATCTTCTTTATCCACTCAATCAACGGACACTTGAGCTGCTTCCATAATTTAGCTATTATAAATGTTGGGAGCTATCTGAACTCACCGGTAGAGTGAAAATTCCTGGTGAGGGTATGGCAAGTTTGCATGGTCTCTTGCCCCCAGACAGCTCCCAAAATCTACCCTCTTGAAACTTTTCATTTCTGCCTGGGCACCAAACCTCAGAGTGCTTTGCTGATTAGTGTCAGGAGCGGCCTGTCCCTCTGACCTGTCCCTGAGGCGTGATTGCACCTGGTCAGGGGAAAAAACGAGTAAACTATATACACCCTAATGCAACATATAATTTTCCCCTAAGCAATTAACTGGTAACTGACCACCTTCTGGGCCTGGACGCCTTTGTAAAAGTCACTGCTGCAATAAAATGTATCAATCATCCTTGGGACTGTGAGAGCAGACATTATGACTCCTGAGAACCTGTTTTTCTGGGAACTTTCTCTTAGAGTTATAAACAGCCTAATGACCCTTACTCATTAAAAAAAACTGACCTTTACTAAACTATGCTGTTTGCCTCTTGGTTAAAGGTTGCTTCCTTAAGGCTAGACCTGAGGTTTTGTAAAAAATACCTATGACAACATGAGTGCCTGTAGCTAAGTTTTTATGACAATCATTACTACTAGAATTGTAACTTCTGCAGAACCCATGTCTTGGAAAATTGTAAAACTTATCTATGAGAAATCATTTACTGCTCTTTCTGGTCCTTGTACCTTTTACCATAAATAAAGCTTTCAAATCAGACAGAGCAGAGATGCCTGCCAGAAGGGCAGAGATGCCTGCCTGGTAATTAGAAAGAAACTCGAGGCTCTCTCACTCTCTTGCTGACAGGTCCGGGGAACCCTGGACCTGCTGGAGCTGGACTCTGACAATAAATAATGCTGCTATAAAAAAATAGGAGTGCATGTATCCTTCTGAATTAGTGTTTTGTATTCTTTGAGTAAATACCCAGTAGTGTCATTACTGGATCATATGTTAGTTCTATTTTTAATTTTTTAAGGAACTCCCACACCATCTTCCACAGTGGTTGTACCAGTACGCATTCCTCTCAGCAGAGCATGGGGGTTCCTTTTTTTCACATCATCACTGACACTTATTCATTTTCCTTTAATTTTAGCTGCTCTGAGGTGATAGGTGTGAGGTAAGAGGTGATATCTTTCCACAATAAACCCAAGTTTTGAAAAGGGGCCTGAAAAGTAGAACAAAATCTATTGAAAAACTACACCCAAAAGGTTTGACTAAAAACAAGTTGTATTAAGGAGCGTCTGAGTGGCTCAGTCAGCTAAGCATCTGACTTCAGCTCAGGTCATGCTCTCATGGTTTGTGGGTTCGAGCCTGCATTGGACTCTGTGCTGACAGCCCAGGGCCTGGATGCTGCTTCAGATTCTGTGTCTCCATCTCTTTCTGCCCCTTCCCTGCTCATGATCTATCTCTCTCTGTCTCTCAAAAATAAACAAACATTAAAAAATAATAAAAAAATAAAAACCAGTTGTATCATCATTTTCTCTGCAAATGGAGAAAAGACAGAACAGTAAGAACTTTTTATAATGGTCTGGGCAATAACTTCTATTATTTGAAAGGTAAAGAAGGTGCCAATGTATTAGCAGCTCTTTCATCTCATTTTGTCAATGGAGTTAAACCTAAAATTGAAGACCTAATTCAAAAACAGAAATTGAAATGAGAAAAAGGGCCTCAACCTGAATTGAAAAACCCAGTACATAATTTTGAAAGAACTTTTGAATAAAATTAGACAAGACACCAAATAGACTTGTGACCTTGTAGATCAGTTATGTGGCCCACTTCCCAACTAACTACCTTTCAGCAAGAACATATGTAAATATTGCAAACAGAAGGAACATTGAGGAAAAATATTCTATTACCTACCAAAAAAGAAACCATGTCATAGAAATATCTGACAACTCAGACCAATGAGGGTGGTCTGAGAAAGGAAAAGGTACCTAATATTCTGCCTTATTCCTAAACATTTAAGAAATTAGCTATCAATGTAGTTATCCTCATCAATTCCTGATAGATACAAGCACTAGTCTTTTTATACTAAACACTGCTAACTCCTCAATCACTTTATTCTTCCTAGGGAAACATACAAGAGTAATAGGTATTTCAAATAACCCACATATTTTCCCTATTTCCTAGCCCTTAATTGTAACTCTTGAACACTTAACTAAAAACATATCTTCCTATTCCATAATACCACTCTTGCAAATTTAATAAGGACTTACTTTGCAAGTGGGCTTGTACTAATGTAAAACAGAGAGACTATTTCTTATGGTTCCAAAACACCCCTATAGTCAGAATTAATCGTGTCTGCTCTGGATAAATTTTTTCCTTTATTATATTTGATGCATACTCTAGACTCAGATCTTGATACCACACTTTTGACACTCTGTAGGCTAAAATTCCAATGTCATAGGTAAAATAATTTTATCAGAGTCTATTAAAGTTCATATACACCCTACTGCTACCTAAACTTCCCCAGTATCCTTTGAAGCCAAAAGCAAAAGCAGGTCTCAAATCTGTATTTGAAAGACTTCTGTGCAAGGGTCTTCTCAGACCCTATACTAGCTCTGTCACACTTTTATCCTGCCGTTATATAAACCAAACAGATGAAGATCTTAGATTTTCCTAGACCTCAAGGCCATCGAGAAAATTGTTATCCCTGCTCCCCAGCAATACCTAACCCAAACACCATCTTGTTATGGATTCCACCTCAAGCCACTATTTCACTGTAATGGATTTCTGTTCTGCCTTCTTCCGTGTGCCTCTATACCGGGGGAGTGAACACCTTTTGGTAGTCTCTGCTAAACACAAGTAATAGTGACCGTCTCCCTTACAAAACACTAAAAGTGATCGACACGGGAGTTATGATTCTGATAAAAGCAAGATAACTTCTATCTGAGTCACCTATCCACAGTTATAACACATATAAAGTCTGGATAAAGTGTGTAAGTACAGAAACACTCAACAGCACTGGAGAAGGAGTTCACCATAATTATAGCTAGAATTTTCAACATTCTTCTCTTGGTCATTGATAGAACAAGTACCCAAAAAATCAGCAAGTATATAAAAAACTTGAATAGCACAATCGACTTCATTTAATTGAAATTTGTACATGATGGTCAAGAATGATGGGATGTACATTCTTTTAAAATGCCCTTGGAATGTGTACAGAAATGGACCATATAGTGGGCCATAAATCAAGTCTGGATGAATATAAAGAGATTGAAATTACTGAATATTTTGAAAACCTAAATCATACTTTATAGCCTGCTAGCAAAACAAAAGCAAAAATAAAAACAAAACAGCAGGTTTAGGCATCTTCACTTATGAATTCTATCAATTACTAAAGAAATATATTCAGCAAGTCTTATACAAAGTCTTTTAGAAAATGTAAAATGAGAAAAATAGTTCCCGAACATTGTATAAGGTCACCATTATCTAGATACAAACACTAGAAGTATATATTACAAGAAAAGATAATTCCAGATAAATATGTCTCATGAATATAGACACAAAAATCCTTAACAAGATATTAACTGGTCAAAACAAGCAATATGTAAAGGATAGCAAAATATGAATAAAGTTATCCTAGTAAGGAAAAGTTGGGTTGACATTTGAAAAACCAATCAATGTAATTCTCTAAATTAATAGATAAAAAATTTTAAAACCCACCATATGATCACCTAAATAAATTATTATTATTGTTATTATAAAAGAAAAATAATTTGGCCAAATTCAACAGCATTCATTACTTGTGCACACCAGAAATTGAAGGAACTTTATCAACCTGTGGTATTTTTTAAGTCTATAAAAACATATAGGTAACATACATACAATTTCAATCAAAAGTGATGTGATGAGAATTGATAGACATTTTCTATACAACTGACAAGTTATTCCTTGTACATGAGGGTTGAAGAACAATTTCTTCGCTCTGTTCATGTACAAGAAAGGATATAAAAGGAGAGAGACCTTTGATCCTTCAAGAAAGGATGGGAAGGATCTTGGGTTCTGACCTTAACTCGTGGAATGTCAAAAAAATCTCACCAGGAGATGCATAGCCACACATGTTTGAGCTTTTAGGACCTAGAAATGGCTCTTGAAGAGAATTATGTAATGCTTTTCACTGACAAACAGAGGGTTTATACACTCTCACACGCGCGCACGCACACACACACACACATACACACACACACACACACATACACACACACACACACACACACACACACACATATATATACAAATCTGTTAATTGAGATCACTTTCCGATACTTCCCCTATGTCTTTCCTGCTTATCACCAATAGGAAACCTGAGCGAAGATACAACAGAATATTGTTTGTAAAAGCAAATCACTTTGCCCTCTGGATTTTATTTTCCTCATCTATTAAAATGATGGAGAGGAACTAGGTGACCTTGAATATACTTTAAACTCTGTCATTCCTTCCATAATCTTAAAGTTTGTATGCCAGTGACCAATGGATAAAAACAGAGTATTATGAAAATCCCCTTTTCCAGATGGACACTTTTCCCTGTGTCTGGAGGTAAATTACTGTAGATTGTGTTTTCAGAGTTCCTTTGTCAGCCAGGTTTCCATTGAAATATGCCCATAAGAGCATATTCAGGAGCAAAAGATAGAATTCCTAGAGAGAGATAATGGATTTTTCCTCAAATTCTTACTGTCAGTGCTATGAATTTGTCAGTTGCTGCTTTCCATCAGCTCCCACCAGGCAGTCCCTACACCCAGTTCCAATTATTTTTGAGGAGGGTGATGGTTTTGTGTTCTGGCTCATTCCTATGTGTTTCATCATCTCTTCACCCTGAATAAACCTCTGAAAGCAATACTTTAAATAAAGTTTCTTTGTTGAAACATCTAGGGTAAATTTTATTTCATGCTGAGATTTTTGAAAAGCCAAAAATGCAAGTCATCACTCAACATCATTCAGACAGAAAAGCAATAATAAAACATCAGCCTTAAATGACATGTTAGACCAAATGGACTAACAAGACATACACAGAGAATTTCATCCAAAAGGAGCAGAACACATATTCTTCTCAAATGCACATGGAACATCGTCTAGAATAGATCATATGTTAGGCCACAATTCAAGTCAATAAATTTAAGAAGACTGAAATCATATCAAGCATCTTTTCTGACCACAATGATATAAAACCAAAAATCAATTATTAAGAGAAAATGGAAAAATTCAAAACTATACAGAGAATAAAACCTGCTAATGAACCATTAATGATCAACAAAGAAATCAACAGAAAAAAAAAACCTTGATACAGATGAAAATGGAAATATGACATACCAACATTTATGGGATACAACCAAAGCACTCTTAAAGGGAAGTTATTGGCATTAAATGCCTACTTCTAGAAATGAGAAAAAACTCAAGTAAACAAATAGCTTTACACCTTAAGGAAATAGGAAAAGAACAAATGAAGCCCAAAATTAGTAGAAGGAATAAAATAACAAAAATGGGAGCATAGATAAGTAAAATAGTCTAAAAAGATGAAAAGTATAAATGAAACTAAGAGCTGGTTCTTTGAAAAGATAAACAAAATTGACAAGCAAAATAGACTCACCAGAACAAAACAGAAATAAAATCAATACAATCAGAATAAAAGAGATGTTAACTGATATCACAGAATTAGAAAAGATCAAAGGAGACTACTATAAACTATAAATCAATACATTGGACAACATAGAAGAAATGGTAAGTGCCTCGAAGCATATAACCTTCCTAGACAAAAACAATGAAATAGAAAATCTGAATAGACTGATTAATAGTAAAGAGATCAAATCAGTAATTAAAAACTTCCAACAAACAAAAGTCCAGGACCAGATCGAACTACTGGTCCAGAAGCACTGGTGAGTTTTACTCAACTTTCAAAGAATTAATACCAATCCTTCTCAAAATCTTCCAAGATATAGAAGAGAAAGGAATATTTCCAAACTCATTTTATATGGCCAGGATTACCCTGATAATAAAACAAAACAAGGATATCACAGGAAAAAGAACTTATAGAACAATATCACTAATGAACATAGATAAAGTATTACCAAGCCAAATTCAACAATACATTAAAAGGATTATGCACCATGATCAAGTGAGGTTTATTCCAGGGATACAAGGATGATTCAACATCTACAAACCAATTTGATATACCACGTTCACAAAATTAAGGATCAAAATCACATCATCTCAATAAATGTAGAAAAAGCATTTGAAAAAATTCAACATCCATTTCTGATAAATTCTCACCAAAGTGTAGTGAGAAAATTGTCAACTTTCTCAAAAAAAATACTCAACAAAATATAGAGGGAACATACCTCAACATATTAAAGGCAATATGTGACAATCCCATAACCAACATCATACTGAATGCTAAAAAGCTGAAAACCTATCTCTAAGATCAGAAACAAGGTAAGAATGTCTAATCTTATCCTTTTTAATTCAACAAAGTACTAAAAGTCCTAGCCAGAGAAATTAGGTGAGAAAAAGATATAAACAGCATGCAAATTAGAAGGAAGAAGTAAAATCATCACTATTTGCAGATGATATTATATAGAGAGAACCACCAAGATTCCACAAAAAAAAAAAAAAAACCTGTTAGGAAAAATAAATTCAATATAAGATTGCAGGATACAAAAAATCAGTATTTAACAATCTGTGTTGTTTCTATATACCAATAACGAACTATCAGAAAGAGAAATTAAGAGAACCCCATTTACAGTTGCATCAAAAAGAATAAAATACCTAAAAATAAATTTAACCAAGGAGGTAAAGGGTCTATAGTCTGAAAACTGTAAGACACTGATGAAAGAAATGAGAGGCACACAAATAAATGGAAAGGTACTCCATGCTCATGGATTGGAAGAATTAAGTAGAAGTAGAACAAACAAATCTAAAATTTGTAGGGAACTGAAACTAAAAAAAAAAAATTAGTAAAAGCAATCTTGAGAAATAAAAAAAGCTAGAAGCATCACACGCCCTCATTTCAAACTATATTGAAGCAGACATATTGATCAATGGAATATAAGAGATAGCCCAGAAATAAAACCAAGCAGATATGGTCAATTAATTAATGAGAAAAGATTAAAAAACATACAATGGAGAAAGAAAAATTTCTCTAATAAATGATGTCAGAAAAATTGGACAGCCACATGCAAAAGAATTAAATTAGACTACTATTCTAGATCACACTCAAAAATTAACTTAAAATGAATTAAAGATTTGCATATAAGACCTACCATCATGAAATTCCAAAAAGAAAACATAGGCAGTAAGGTCCTTGACATCAGTCTTGGTGATGATTATTTGGATTTCACTCTGAAGTCAAGGCAACAAAAGCAAAAATGAACAACTGAAACTACATCTAACTAAAAAGCTTCTGCACAGCAAAGGATATCATCAACAGAAGGAAAACTACTGAATGAAAGAAAAGATTTGCAAGCCATATGTCTAGTAAGGGATTAACATGCAAAATATATAAAGAACACATAAAATTCAAAAGCAAAAATAAACAAATAATCCAATTTTAAAAATGGGCAGAATATCTCAACAAATATTTTATCCAAAACAGGAATACATATGGCCAACAGACTCATGAAAAGATGCTCAACATCACTAATCTTTAGGGAAATCAAAATCAAAACCATAATGTGATATCACCTCACACATGTTAGAATGGCTGTTATCAAAAAACAAAATAATACAAAAATAAAAGTGTTGGTGAGGATGTGCAGAAATAGGAACCCTCATGCACCACTGGTAGGAATGTAATGGTGCAGCTTCTACGGAAAGCAATATGGAGGTTTCCCAAAAAATTAAAAATACACCTACCAAGTGATACAGTGATTCTCCTTTGAATATTTATCCAGGAAAAACAAAAACACTAACTCAAAAAGACATATGCACCCCCGTGTTCGTGGCAGCCTTATTTACAATAGTGTAGATATCGAAACAACCTATGTGTCTATCCATCAATGGATGACTGGGTAAAGAGGCTGTAATGCATACACACAATAATATAAGTCAGCCATCAGAAGGAATGAAATTCTACCATTTATGACAAGACAGACAGATCTTGAAGACATAATACTAAGTGAAATAAATGAGATGGCAAAAGACAAATGCTGTATGACCTCACTTATATGTACGATTTAAAAACAAACAAAAAACCAAGTTCACAGATACAGAGGATAGGTTGTGGTTGCCAAAGGTGGGCAATATCGAGGTGGGTAAAAATGGTTAAAGGGGTTCCAAAGGTTACAACTTCCAGGTGTAAAGTAAACAATCTTGGGGTTAGAGCGTGGTGAGTATAGGTAATAAAGCTATACTGCGTATTTGAAAGTTGATAAGGCAGTAAATCTTAAAAGTCTTCATCACAAGAAAAACAAATTTATAACCATGTATGGGGACAGATATTAACTGACGTATTGTGGTGACCATTTTGCAATAAATACAATTATGAAATTAAAAAACTGTAACAAGAGCAGAGATGTGGCAGGTACTTACACATTCGTGCTCTTCGATGTCACTGGAAACTTTTATTCCCCTGGGTAAAGAAGTCCAAGGTAGCTTTCTGGGATATGAGAAGCCTCATGAAGAGAGGCTCCAGCCATCCGGCTTTTCCTGCCATTCCAGGTTGAGTCCCCAGACAGGTGAGTGGTGCGATACTGAGCCATCTAGCATCAGCCAAACTGGGGGACACCAGGAAGATCCCTAGCCAACCTCAGTACTATCTCCTAGGACTGGGAGAAAATAAAAATAAATTGGTGCTAAAGTAAGAAAAACGAATGTAATATATATATAATATATGCATATATATTATATATTCATTATATATGTAAATATGTATTATATATAATACAATTATATTTGATCTTGGAATATATTTTAAAATATATTTTCTTATTCATTTGTCTAATATTTCAGAAATCCATACCACTTCAAAGACACAATGAATCCAAACAGTGAACGTCGAATCCCCTAAGAACTAACGACAACAACAACAACAAAAGTTCCATTTAATTGTCTGGTCCATATTCTTTCCTGCTCCTCGGTCTGAACTCTCACCCCTCAGGCTACCTCTAAGGTACAGGCAGAGGTTTACTTATGAGATTCATGCACTCCATGTTTGGGGAATAATAATTAATTGTTTTCATTTAAAAGCCTTCTCAGGAGACAACTGACTGTATTATGATGTGAATATAGATATCGCATATTGAATTTTGACTTCATTGCTTATTTTACTCTGTTGAAATCTGAAAGTATTATTTGTTTCATGGTGAACTGGACTGAAAGATGCGAAGCCTGAATTTGAGTCTTGGATGTGAAAATAACTGTGTGATTAGGGCCAAAAGTTTTAGTCTCTTGGTGGTTCAGCTTCCTGATCAATAAAATGTATGCATTCACACCTTATGGTTTTTCAAAATAGCTAGAACACAAAAACAACAATGACAAACACGCTCTGAGAGTGCTTAGGGGCAAAGTGAGGCTGTTCTCCACTTTAGGCTTATTTACAAGAGTGAAAATGTACTTTTCCAGCAGCATTTCCTCCCTCAGAGTTATCAAGAAATTGTCATTGCTTTAAAAACACTTCTGGTGGCTTCATGGGCTTGAGGAAACCACAGGTTTATTTTCAGTGAAATAACAGTGCTCTTCATGGTTTTTCTTTGTTTATTCCTTTGAAAATAGGCTAAGTAGTCGTTGGAACATAGATCTGCAGGTGATGAGATTAGAACAATTTTTCAGTTCAACCCTGATTAGTGCAAATACTGGTCCTTTTGATGAAAGGTTTAGGCAATTAATTATTCCTTCAATTGTTCGTTCGCTTAATAAATAGCTGTTTTGAGCTAATGATGCTCTAAGATCAAGGTGTATTTGAGGAAGGTAAAAATAATTAGACAGCGCTTATAACAACGAAGTGCTTATGACCCAGGAAGTGATAAAATAAGCATAACAAAGTTTGGTAACACCCAAGGTAGAATATGGAGAGTTATTCAGAGAAATCACAAACAAACAACCACAGATGTTTTGAGAGGAAGAGAGTACAATCAAGTGTATATCAGGGAAAGCTTGTGGCAGGGTTTGAGGTAGGCCTGGAAGAGGGGTTAGGATTTCAAGAGGATCAAAGGAAGCCCCCCTGGGATTTTCCTCTTACCATAACAGCAAAATATAGCAAAAGACTTTGGAAGCTTCAAGTGCGGTACAAGTGTTAGATACTCACCACTATCACATAAAAATTTTTAAAGGTATTTTTCCAAAAATATGCCATCCTTAAAATAATTATTTTTAATGTTTTTTGAATTTATTTTTGAGAGAGAGTATGAACAGGGGAGAAGCAGAGAGAGAGGCAGACAGAGGATCTGAAGTAGGCTCTGCGCTGATAGCAGCCAGCCAGATGCGTGGCTCCAGCTCCCCAACTCTGAGATCATGACCTCAGCCGAAGTCAGATACTCAATCGACTGAGCCATGCAGACACCCCTAAAATAATTATTTTTAAATGTCTTCATGAAACACTTAATATTTACAGCAATCAGTAAGAACGAATCAAGTTTTGACCACCCACCACTGCCAAGTTATTCCGTACTCTTGACTCTGCAAATGTATACATTTGTGGTTCCCAAACTGCACCAAGGCATCAAGGGTGTTACAATGAATTCACAGGGGTGCTCTGGCATAGTTTACATTTTTGAGGGGACACAGAAATATTTGACAGCTGTTGGACCCCCTGCAAACTACTAGTTCAAATTAGTTCACGATGTCAATATGAGATGACACTGCACGCCTTCTGGTAACAGGCATCTTTTTTTTGGAAATTGCTGTCATAGAAAACAAGGACTGCACTCACATCAGGATGGAATGAAAAGTGAGGATGGTGGCATCCCATAGGATCCAAACTTGACAAATTGTACAGTACCCAATAGGTGACCAATCCCATTAGTGAGTCATTGTAATGACTGAAGACTTTTTTAATATATTTTTTTTCTTGTGGGGCACCTGGGTGGCTCAATTTGTTGGGCATCTGACTTCAGCTCAGGTCACAATCACATAGTTTGTGGGTTCGAGCCCCAAGTTAGGCTCTGTGCTGACAGCTCAGAGCCTGGAGCCTGCCTCAGATTCTGTGTCTCCCCTTCTCTCTGCCTCTCCCTCACTTGTGCTCTCTCTCTAAAATAAGTAATCTTTAAAAATTAAAAAATATATTTTCTTTCAATTGTTTTTTCAAATGACTAGGAGTCCTCTGTTTATAAATATCTACTGAGTCATTGGACAATGGCAAATTTAGTAAGGTAGTTAGGAATTTAGCGAGTAACTCAGGAATTTCTTTTGGTCTAAGAGATCTGTGAAAAAAATGATGGAACACAGTATGAATGGAGAAAATTTGGGACCCTGTGGCCTATATAACTGACAAATCCACTCAACAGTGGCTGTAATTTGTACCCAGGTCTATTTAGTGGTGAAGCCTCTACACTTCACTTGAGAGAACATCCATCATGAAAACAGTCACTGGATGGTAGATCTAATGGCTTGAAGCAGCCTTCAAAATAACTTCTGTTCTTTTTAAAAATCATAAACATATGTTTTCAAATTCCTTACTTTTGCTTTCTAAAACAAATAAGGGGGGGCACCTGGGTGGCTCAGCTGGTTACGTGTCCAACTCCTGATCTCGGCTCAGGTCATGATCTCATGGTTCGTGAGACAGAGCCCTGCATCAGTCTTGGTACTGAAAGTGCAGAGCCTGGTTGGGATTCTCTCTCTCCCTCTTTCTCTACCCCTATCCCCTCAAAAATAAATAGACAAACTTAAAAAAAAAAACAAAAATAAAACAAATGTATGTATTTTTTTTTATGACCCAAGCACTTTTCCTGAGGAAAAGTAAGAAAAGAAAGTAGAAACATCTTCAAACTTATACAATAGATCCAGTTTAGGTTTCTAGTCCTGGCACTCCCATTTTTGAGGCCAGAGGAAAGCACAGATGGGGGCATCTATCCCAAATACCTAAATGTTTAAAAGTTATAAATCAGGCTATCAAACTGTAAAATAAAATATATTCTATCCTCTTACCATGAAAAATGATGCCTTCATAGTGACCTAGAGGGCCATATCCTAAAATATAAGAGTCCTTGGACTCCCACCAGGGGATACTGTCACATTAGGAGAGCCAGCTAATAGATAGTCAAGTTTCTCTTCCCACCTCGTTCTTATCCTATTCCTACCTCACTGCATGTGGTGGCCTACAGGATGAGGGACCTCGCACGTAGACATGGACACTCACCTGGCACCTCTACTCCCAGTTCTCACCACTGTAAACAGACACCCTTGACCACCATTCAGACCTAGGTGTATACACCACAGCATCAGATACCTAAGATGATGGATCCTGGGAAGATCATTGTACTGTCCCTGGAAGAGAGCTTGGGGTTGTCTGGGTATCCATGATATAGTCTAGAAGGGAGGAAATACAGACTGTTGGTGGAAACAATCCTTGGTCCTACAACCTCCTTGTCTCATGGGGTGGGTTGTGTCTCGTCATAAGCAGGAGTGAGATCTCCTAAAGCCAGGGTTCAAGACAGATGACTCTTGTGCCAGGTCTAAGGGTGATGCAAAAATTTGCATGTTTCCTGGTCCTCTTTAGGATTAAAAAAAAATTGTTCCCAGACACAAACCCCTTTCTTCCTAATCACTTCCTGTCAAAAGAATGAGTGTTCTTGGTTGCGTGGGTTTTCATTTTTAACATGCAGAAAATACAAAATAAACTTGGCAACAGGCAGAACTTGCCCTTCTGTTCTTGTGATATTTCTGGCATCACTTGGGTGGAAGATGTGTGCCAGATCAGCACTGTAGGCAAGGTGCCTCAAACGCAGGGCAGCTCACCATGTCTACCTTCCCAGATGCTCTAAGGCTTCAGCATGGTGGTCCTGGATATTGGCAAAGTCCAAAATCCAAGAAAACCTCTTGCCCTCCAGGGGGACAATATGAGCCAGGGCATTACCATCTAGAACTAAAAATTCCAGGTTTGTGGCCTTGAGCAATGTCCTCCTTGATTTCTTCATTTAGTCACCCATTAGGACAGTTAATGAGTGCCTCATGTGAACCTGCACATAGCCAGGCACCGTGTATCAGGTACCATCTAAAATCACTCCATGAGTCTTCCTACAGCTGTCAGTTAGTGTTCTTATCCTGTTTTAAGTTACTTTCCAGTAATAATGGCAATCACTGTGAGTTATTGCATAATAATACTACTTCATAGTCTTCATAGTCTTATTTATGGTTTGGAGGTACCAAAATGAACATTTTAGACTCTTTAGACCCAATTTCATTTTATTTTATAAGGAGATGTCAAATTTCTTCCTAGATCTAGAAAGGTCACATCATACTAATGTCTCTTGGCAAAAAAGCACTAAACATAGTCTAGATCATTTGCCTTCTAATGTGTTTTGCAAAATGTTTAGAAAAAGAATCTTTCAAGTGAGATTAAAACAAGATGAAGCAAATAGCAAGACTTGGTCTTTGTGCCTGAACGTGGCCAGTACTGACTGGCTGGCTAACGTAGATCCGAATCTGTTTGTTAGATGTAAATCTAAGGCAATGACGGGCATCAGGCTGAACACTAACATCAGCTCACTGTTCAGAATGATTTTAATTTAATGGTATCTTGCCCTATAATGGAAAGCATGCAGAGATAAGTCAACCTGATTGCCAGTATTATGTTTCATTTTAAATTAATAGACTGGGATGTTTATTTCTATTCCAGACTCTGTGTGTTTAACATAGAAAGTCTGGTCAACAATAAACAGAAACAAGCCAGAATGTTTCTATTTTAAAGTTTTACAGTAAGATGGCCGAGATTACCAAATGTGAGCTTGAACCCAGATGAATCTTTTTTTCTGTCCCTGGCAAGAGAACGTTTTGACAGAAGATTTGCGTTAATACGCAATTTGGGTAAGTTCTAGGCAGCTTCCTGACTGCTTAGCCAAATAATATGCATAAGCCACCCCTCTTGTGACCCCATAATGACCCCACAGATACACCACTTTCCAAGAACCTCTCAGAACATACTGCTGGCCTGCCTCCATGATGCCTCTGCTTCAAATTTCAGCATTGCTCTAGGGTATCAAACATTTTACTGGTCTTTCATTTTTGTATTGACACTTAGTGTGTTTTTCCCCCCATGTGCATCTCTCTTGAGAGTAGGATCTAGAATTTAAATCCAAATTCAGCCATCTAAAAGAAAGCATATCACATGTATCAGTGCTATGGTTGTTTTTTGAATGATTCTGATCCCAATACAAGGGAGAGGAGCTTGAAGAAATTCCTCCCTGAGGATAGTCAACATGAATTCCAATGTTGTCAGCAAAGTTGGCATAAGAATGCTTCTCCTGTGCTAAACGTCAAAAAGATAAATCACAATATTAAAAAACAGAAAGGCATAGACTTAGCATGTATGGGAGACGTTGGCACCATTTATTCACCATTAATTATAGAAAGTCCTGAAAATCCTGCCTTCAGTTTATAGGCATCAGCCTAAACAGAATTTTGGAAGTTCAAGACTATTCTTACTATGATACTGTGAGTCTGCCAATGTGAAATTGTGCAGAGAATGCAATCTTATTTTTCTTCCTAACAGTGGAGGCTGAAAGGGCAGAGGTAGAAACATGAAAGCACTAGTTTCTGTGCATCTTTAAACACTGAAATTACTTAAATTTAACCCTAGCACCTAAGTGTTCCTATCACTCCTGAAACTGTGACTGATGCCACTTGAAGTTGTATTTGGATCTTAAGACGTGGGAATATAGGGTGCCTGGGAGACTCAGGACAGAGGTATAGCAGGTGCCCTGGTGTCCCACCCAGACCTCTTCCATGACAGACCTCATTTCCCTGGCCTCTGGCAGCCCTGACAGACACAGTCCTGAGCTCAAGAGGGCTGCCTCCCTCAAGGTCAGGGCCCCTCCCATGGGCAGAGCATGGCTGGCGGATCCAGAAGTATAAAGGTGTCCCTCCCTTGTCATATTGGGGGGACCATTCCAGCTTAGGGGCTCCACAGAGGATCCACTGGGGCCTTTGGTTGCAACGGCACCACAGCTTAGCCTCTTCCTCTGTCCAGCCCTGCTTCCAGAACTCCCCTAAGCATGTTAATAGCAATGGCACTCCCTCGATAAACTTTCAATTCTCCATGCCCAGGAAAGAACACGTGTGCGCTAGCTTCTCTTTTCAGAAAGCAATACTGTCTTAGTCTGCTCTGGCTACTGTAAGAAAGTACTGGAATTGGGTGATTAAATAGCAGGCATTTCTCACTGTACTGAAGACTGGAAGCCCTCAACCAGGGTGCCTATATTCAGTTCCTAGTGGGAGCTTTCTTCCTGGCTGCCGTCTTGCTATGTCCTCATAGAGCTTTCCCCAAGTGTGTGCACATGGTAAGAGAGAGGAAGCCAGCTCTCTACTGTCTCTCCTTGTAAGACCATTAATCTCATCAGGAGGGCCACGTCCTCATGACCTCATCTAAACCCAACTGCCTCCCCAAGGCTTCATCTCCAAATACCACCACATTGAGGGCTAAAGCTTAGATGTATGAACTTATGGGGGGACACATTCAGTCCTGAACAGACTGTGACTTCCCATCCCTTCAGAAAGAGTTAAGCTCCCCACACTGAGGTATAGAATTAGAAATGTTTTAGGCAGTAGTTAAAAGTTACAGCTCTGGAGTTCCACATCATGTGTGTGTGTCTAATCCTGAGTCCACAACATCGTGTGTGTGTGTGTGTGTGTGTGTGTGTCTGTATGTCTGTCGGTCTAACCCTGAGTCCACCATGTCTGAGTGTTATAACCTGGACCAAGTTACTTACTCTCTGAGCCTAACATCTTTGTCAGTAAAATGAGATTGGCAACAGCAGCAACTGCTATAAAAGATTTACATCTGTGAAGATGTAAAGCAAGTAGGCATCAGGCTAGAGCCTGATGGATGACCATGTCTCTTATACGGGCCTATATTAGGGCATTTAAATTTTAAGACATGCACTGAAATATGCTTTCCATGTCGCTCCTGCCCCAGTGTGAACTTTCTGGGCAGAGATGTCTCTATATCTCCATTGCCTGGGACCATGCACAGAGACTGTGCATTCAGCAACTGTTTGTAGAACTGATTCCAGAAGGCCTGGGGAAACCTAGCAGGAATGAAAGCTATGAATGGATTTTAGGATTTTGTTGAATGTGAAACTCAATAGGCAGTTAATTCTACTAGGTCATTGCTTAGAATTGACTGAAATATATATTTCTGCTCATTGATTTCCATAAGCTAACACTTCTTTTATTCATAACTCGTTTACATTATAGGTCTGTGGTTTTGCTGGTTTGCACACCCTTAAAAATCTGGGCATCCTAGAGAACTGTGTTGTTCCAGCACGGGCAAACTCGCTGTGTCTGCGACAACACAAATCGTGAACACTAATTGGTTTTAATAATGTGTTTTAGGTAAGTAAATGACGAAGTTCTCTGAGCACTTATTACAGCAATTATAGCTCACATGGTAACACCAGGATCTCGAAATATGAATTGTTATGAGTCCCCTGCCCACCACCACCCTCCACTGTCTGTTGTTTCCCTTCTGCTCTGAAACTTTCCAAGAGCTCCTCTCTGTCAGACATCGCCATGACTGGTATTTCATCATGTTTACGCTTGTGCCATGTTTCATTGTTATTACATTTGTGTTAGAATTGCCGTGGCCTCTTTACCATAGTTGCCGTGGGTGCCACAGGGGCTACAGGCCAGAAGTAGACCTCAGAGAGCTTTCTGGCACGCCTTGAAAAAAATAGGCGACAAAACTGATGTAGACATTTTTAACCTGACATCTGGGTATTTGTCATTTGTAAAGAAGACAGAAGTCACACAAAATTCCTTCACCCACTGTTAACATTTTGATATTTACCCTCCTAGACAATTTTAGATAAAATGTCTTTGAAAGTGCCAGTAGCAATCTTCTGTAAACAAAACCCAGGGCTTAAGAGACAGGTGCTAGCATCATTCCGAGACTCCGAGGAAGTGCTGAGCTACCAGGCTTCCGGAAGTGGGCGTCCACAGAGCTCCAGTCCCAGAAGGAAGTCAGAGAAAATGGAATGTCTAGGGGCCACCGTGAAGTGAATGTGGCTCAGTTTCAACAAC
The DNA here is from genome assembly GCF_006229205.1 of Suricata suricatta. NCBI lineage: Eukaryota > Metazoa > Chordata > Mammalia > Carnivora > Herpestidae > Suricata > Suricata suricatta. Next base: position 53,139,801 of record NC_043713.1, read on the forward strand.
TGCTGGGCTGTGGGTTGGTTTTCAGTTTCAGTTTCAGTTTCTGGGAGAGAGAGTTTGATCTGCCAGCGTGGGCCAGATGTTCTTCCCTGGATGAGTAAAGTCAGGAGGGCTAAGTGTTTCGATCCTGGAGCCGGGAAGTGCAGAGTTGAGGTCAGGGACCCAGTGCTGGGGCTAGTAGGTGGAGTGCCAGCCGGGTGTTCTATTTGCAACCCATCCCCACTTAGAGCTGCATGGTAAAGTGGAGGTGAGAGGCCCAGGGCCTGTTTCTAAATAAGAGAAACAATACCCAGTATCCACACCTGAACACACAGGCAACATTCTGACGATGTACTTAATACTTTTTAAATGAAGCAATATACACGGGGAACCTGCCTTTTCTCACTGGGTGTTATAAGGTGAACATATTTCCATTTATAACCAAGTGATTAAAGGTGTGGACTTTGGAGCTGGACTCTTAGATTAAAATCCAGGTCCTGTCATCTAATAGCTTGGGCAAGATACGTAACCTCTCTATTCCTCAACTTCCTCATCTGTAAAACAAGGATAGCTCTCTCATGGAAAAGTTATAAATATTAAATGAACTAATATGTATGAAGTGCTTGGTATAATGTCTGGCATGCTCTCAGTGCTCTTAGTTAAATCCCTTGTACGTACATACACAGATCATTAGATATTTTTCCATAATTAAAACAAAATTTATTTTGGAGGGAGAGTATGAGCATACACACTGATTTCAGCTAATGTCATGATCTCCCACTTCCTGAGTTCAAGCCCCCTGTTCAGCTTTGCAGCGACAGTGTGGAGTCTGCTTGGGATTCTCACTCCTTCTCTCTCTCCCCCTCTGTATCTCTCTCTCCCACTCTGTATCTCTCTCTCAAAATAAATAAATAAACTTACACACACACACACACACACACACAGGACATTGCTACAATTAGTACAAGAAAGAATAACTAATGTTATGGCATCAGCCTGGTGGTGTGGCTGTCTCCATAACTGTTTTAGAAGGGAGGAAGAACACCAAAAGTTCACCTTGTAGAGGCCTGATCTTGGAAATGATTCAACTTTGATCTAGAGCCAGTTATCATCAGTCCTATTTCTTTTCAGGTGTTGGTTTTCCCGTCCATCACTAGAGAAATTTTTTTCTAGGAAAGTCCTTTGAAAACCTGGAGAAAAAGTGGAATGAGCCCAAAGGGTTCTTCATCAACGTGTGTTTAAAATATTCCAGCTGACAAGTGGTGGCGGTAAAGCCTGCTTTAGTCACCCTGGTGCCTGTCAATTCCTTCTCCGTTTTTGGTGCATAATCAAAAGAGCTTAATGCAAAGTGATGGAAAGCATTCTTCCTGCATTAGCACCATCTGTTTCCTTGGCATCCACTACAGACAGCTGTGTTGCCAGCTTTCGAGCTGTTTATTGGTGTGTCACGTGGAGACGTTATTGATGGACTGACTGAATCTCCTGAAAACTGGGCATTTTTGTTTCTTTCCAAAATGTTTATTCAATATCTTGTCATTCTGACAAGGTATTCAACAGGCATTTGTTCGAAGATGATACTGACCCCTGACAACAGGGCAGTTTCATAGTTATGAATGAAGTGTTTTGAAAAAAATCACACCAATGTATCAGCTCTCAAGAAAGTTATTAATGGAACTAGGAAAGGATCATAAGAAGGAAAATGAAATGGTCAAATGGGAAGAAGGATCACACTGTGTGTACAGACTGAGAAGATCTGGAAGAAAGTGTGTAGCAGTGGAGACAGAGATAGAATTTAAACTTTTATTATTATGAAGGATGTTGAGATTATGGGTTCTGCTTCTTTAAGGTTGGAAAGAAGACGAAATATAGAATATCAAGTAAAGAATAAATAACATGGACTCTGTCTTTGCACAATAGTAATAAGCCCAAGATTTTTGTTATCTAAAAAGTCTTTTAAAAGAAGCTGAATTCTAAATGTATTTGTGTATGTGTGTGTGTAATTAGAGAAGAGAAATCCAAGCTATTTGGGTAAATCTCTTAATCTCAAAGGTCAACATCAAGAAGGTCAAAAAGTTTCTTCACTAAAGGTCCTTTAAGTTTGCTCTAACAGGCAGAATATAAAACCAGATATAACACAGATTAGTATTTCCTAGTTGACTTAACCCTTTGAAGAAGAAGGCCCTGTTGCCACAGACTGTTGCAAATACAGAGATCAGATAAATAATGAACTTTCCAGTCCACAAAGAGTTTATATTTAAAGTGATCAGATATAAAGATATATATGTGCACTATATGTAAGTGCATAGACATATACAGATATTTGCTATTAAATACTAACGTAAAGGATGAGCACAATATAAAAGGTTACCAACTGGGTCAAATGATTTGAAGAAGCATTATTATTATTATGATACAGAGAAGGTGCTATTATCCCCAGTTGGAGCGATGGGGAAATGCTTCTTGGAAGAGGTACCAATGGAGCTGCCTCTTTATGGATTTGGTAGAGCCTGATTACCACACTCAGATGAAGAAGTATTTCATCTAAAAGAACTATGAGTGAAGCCTGAAAGCTGGAAACCTGGATTTATGTCTAGAGTAGTGAAATTTTGAGGTTGCCTAATACTTGGAGTGCTTTGAGGGTGAGCAATGGTGTAGGACAAGAAGATGCCACTTGGGTGTCAGTTCATGAACGATTTTTTAATAGTATCCTAAAGAGTTTAGACCCTGAAAGCTTTTCATTCAGCAAGAGAGTGATGTAATCAGATCTGCAAGATATATTGAAAGACAGACTAGAGGTAGGAAGGCCAGTGCAGGACAATGATGAGTGTCTCTGATTAAAAACTGTTACTGCTGAAAGGACTGAAGAATTCTTATGAATCCATCTGCTTTTATTTTCTCCATAAATTACAAAACTAAAATCTAGAGTAGGGTGATTCATCCAAGTTCAGTGAACTAATAAAGGTAGATCAGGAGTAGAACACAACTTATTTTTTTATTAAAGTTATTTATTAATTTTGAGAGAGAGCACACCCATGTGTGCGCATGGGGGAGAAACAGAGATCAGGTGAGAGAGAATCCCAAGCAGGCTCAGCACTGTCAGTGCAGAGCCCGATGCACAGCTTGAACCCACAAACTGTTGAGATCAAGATGAAATCTAGAGTTCAACGCCTAGCCAACTGAGCCACCCAGGGGTCCCTCAACTAATGGTTTTAATTCCAAAAAGGAGATAATAAAGGCTTAAACCTTACAATAAGGAAGTGGGTGGAAAAAAGCTTTGTGTAAAGGTAGATGTAGTATGGGAAAGAGCAAGAGGGCATGCATGTCTGCTGGTGGAGGCAACGGCCCTCAGGCAGGCAGAGAGCCAAGGGACTCAGGCATGGGAGCTTTCCACCCGCCTCCCTGAGGCCACCACGTCCAGCAGCAAACATGTGTGCCCTCTTGCTATCTGCAGCTCACCGCCTCAACCCACCTGTTATCTCCTAGTCTGCAAGTCAAAGGTCCCTCTGGCTCCTCCCATTTCTCTATCCCATGTTAGTTTTCCATTGAAGTACACAAATGACCACAAATTTAGTGCCTTAACACAGCACCCACTGTTTGGTTCTCAGTTCTGTCCTGTAGGTCAGAGTCTAACACAGCACAACCGAGTCTTCTGCTCAGAATCTCACAAGGCCAAAACCCAGGTGTCAGCCTGCCTGCATTCTCATCTGGAGCTGTGAAAAACACTTGCATCTCAGTTTATTCTTTCTGTTGGCAGAATTCAGTTCTTTGTGATTGTAGGACTGAGGTCACCTCTGCCTGGGTGCCTGTCAGCCAAGGCCTGTTGTCAGCTCCTAAAGCAACCACACCTTTGCCACAGGGCCCCTTCCATCTTTGGGCCAGCAGGAGCACCTCAATTCTTTCTCCTTCTTTGAATCTCTAACTGCAGGGGTGCCTGGGTGGCTCAGTTGGTTAAGTGTCCGACTTCAGCTTAGGTCATGATCTAGCAGTTAGTGGGTTCAAGTCCTGCATCGGGCTCTGTGCCAACAGCTAGCTCAGAGCCTGGAGCCTGCTTCAGAGTCTGTGTCTCCTTCTCTCTCTGACCCTCCCCTGCTTATGCTGTCTCTCTCTCTCTCAAAAATAAATAAAACATTAAAAGAATAAATAAAAAATTTTTAAAAATTGAATCTCTAACTTCCTTCACCTCCGGCCTCTGGTCCAGATTGAACGGGCGTCTATGAATCGGCCAGGCCCACTTGGGTGATCTCCCTGCCAGTCAACTGTGTGGCATAACCTAATCACAGAAATAAAGCCCGTGACATTCACAGTCCTGGAGACTGCACAGGGCACTTATACAGAGGAGAAAGAAATAATCGTGGGACTATCTCAAAATTCTGCCTACCATGCCCCCTCCACTTAGGACAGTTCCTTTTTTCTTGGCCTGGTTTGTAGACCCGATTTAATTCAGTTTAGACTAAAGTGTAAATACCATGGCTTCTCAGGCCAACTCGATCTTCAAAAACATCTCATTAACCTCAAATGATTTCCTGATGGAATTTCAGGCAGCTTCTGGAGAGATTTGAAAAGAAGTATGATGATAGATAGAGTTTGAGCCGGGAGTAACTGTTGACCTCATTACACCACTCAAGACTCCTCAGAACCGGTGTTCTTACATCTGACGGATGAAAACACAAAGGATCCATCATCTTGGGTGAAAATTACCGAATCACGTCATTTTCCCCCTTTCCTGTTTTCTCAGAGATTTACTCCGCTGCCCTTGCCTCAGCTCTCTTCAGTAATCAGGAAGTTATCAGAAAAAAAATTAAATCAGTTACAATTCAATTCTCATGCAAAAAAGATAACAACCAATCAGCTCACTGCAACATTCAGCACGGCTTACATAGCAAGAGGACCATCATGCTGCCAGCCACTCTATATTCAGCCTTCCTTCTTCCAGCAATCATTTCTATAATTAGTACTGGCACATTGTGCCTAATTAGTTATTTCTGTGGCATATGGGCATGAAATGTATGTGTTCCTTAGTCACCCTATTTTACTGTTAAATTGCCTGTGGAGATGTTTCAAAAAATGAATAATTAAGCTTATTTCTTTGTCTCTTGTTTTTCAATTCTCTTCAATTCTATTCAGGTGATATAATTATACTGTATCCATGGCAATGCTCATTCTCTACATCCATAGGTGACATCTTTGGGGGCTGCTGGTGAAATAATCTTTTTCTCTTCATCTTGCTTCAATCTATAGACCATGAGTGAAGGAGTGGTTAAAACTTACTGGTACTAATGTGGATTTGCCCTTTAATTAGAATGGCACTAACACTCCCATTCAATTCCCAACTGCATTTCCTTTTTTTGTGTGTTTTTAGGTTTGACAGAGAAATGTGTATACCCCTTATCTACATCACAGTTTTGTTCTAATGAAGTTCTCAGTTATAATGAATACTCAGACTGCGTAGCGCCACTGAAATGGTTGTGATATTTTCAGACAAGGCATAAAAATTTTTTTAATTAAATGATGAATTCCATAAAACACTTCAAACCAGATTAAATTCAAAGTATCAAAACATTTAAGAAAAGTACTCTGATATCTTACAGGACCCATCTTCAGATGTCAACCATGTGCCCCATTTTCAATGACTTTGCTGTTTGCAGTGCAAAAAGCAAAAGATTTGGTCAGAAGAAATGGGTTGGCATTCCAATCTCATGGCTTTCCTGAGACAGTTGCCAAGTTACTGATCTTGTTCCCAATTTAGTTTCATTATTTGAAAAGTGAGAGTAATAATAACTTTAGAGGGTTTTTTTGAAGATTAGAGACAACATAATTGGCACATAGTAGGTGACCAATACATGTGCTGTCATTGTTATTACTGCAATGGTCATGATATGGGGCTTTGTGGGAAAGGGGGGAACTGAAAACCAAATTCTGGGCAATGACCCAGAATTTCTGAATCACACTCTGTGGTTTCCTAAGATCCTCAGGTAATCTGTGTTCACATTAAAGTTGGGAAAGCATCAGTGCTGCAAACAGCAAACTGACTGGCATTTTCTTCCAGCCAATTTCCTGTTTCCATAGGTTAGTGTATAATCCATGATTTGAAAGTAGATTCTTTCAAATAGTTTGGAACTGTTGACAAAGTCAAATTGATAGACTTTCTCTCTCTCCACTCCCAAGATGACAGAAAAATAAAATAATACTTGTAGAGAGGTCTTAAAGGTCCAATAATCCAAACACTAGTTATCCAGATTATGACACCGAGGCTCAAAGGGATGAGTGGGGCAACGGCCAATCTGGCATCACACTCTTCTTACGGGCTTAAGATACATGGCTTCTAAACTATAGAATTAATCTAGTACAAATATGTGAAGCTTTATCTTCTCAGATGTATACACCATAAGCTTAGCTAGTTTAATGAGTTAATGTACTCATTATTTAGCAATTGTTCCCACCATTCCTACTCTAAAAAGGTAGTGCACTGGGCATCTAATAGGAGCAGGGAGCAAAGAATTAGGGTACGGATATGAAGCAGGCAAATTAATACAATGCTTAAGAGCTTAGACCTTGGAGTCAGATTCAAATCTGGTTCTGGTCTCAGGCGGTACTTAACTCCTTTTATCCCTATCTCTCTGTGCCTTAGTTTCTTCATCTGTGAAATGGGGCTAATAAAACGTGTTTTAAAGTTGTAAAGAATGAATGTAGACCACATGTAAACACATAGCATGGAGCAAGGTACATAGAAATTACTCAATAACCAATGACTGGTTGGTTTACAGTATTTGGCATGGCTGGTCCCGTGATGAACTCACAGATAGAAAGGGAAGAACACAGGAACATGAGTAATTCATTCTGTGTCCTACATGAAGACAGAAACTGTATCAGTTATTTTACTGGAAAGAATTTACTAAGAAGAACTATTAAGTAGGTATGTAAGAACAGAAAAGACAAAAATAGAACACCAGAGAATTCCAGAGTTAGGAGCTGTAGGAAGCCAGAAGAGTGAAGAGGATGGAGTTATTAAAATCTAGAATTCCTGGGGCACCAGGGTGGCTCTGTCAGTTAAGTGTCCGACTTCAGTTCAGGTCATGATCTCACAGTTCATGGGTTCGAGCCCTGCATTAGGCTCTTTGCTGACAGCTCAGAGCCTGGAGCCTGCTTCACGGTTCCTTCTCTCTCTGCTCCTTCTCTACTCACACACAAACATGCACTCCCTCTCTCAAAAATAAACATTAAAAATAATAAAATAAAACTTAGAATCCTGGAGGAAGAGGCCTGTAAAACTGGGAGTCTTTGCTCTAGGAAGAGAATGCCACTTGCCTGGTGTCTTTGACTTGGGCATCAAGATGCTGGTTCCACAAAGTTGGGGAAACTGCAAACTGGATTCGGCAGCTGCAAGTGGATGGCCCCTCCAATGCCGGCAGCTCACAGCTGCAGAAAACAGACAGGAAGCGCCTGGGACAGAGCAATCTCTTCCCTTCCTTTAGCCTTCCTCTCTCCTGCTAGTATTCTCTATTTACACAGCCTAACGGGTAGGGTAGCCACTGGCAAAGGAGAGCTGTGGCTTGTAAAGCAGCAGCCTCAGCTAGCGTCCCGAAGCAGAGCACTGAAGGAGGGATTTGGAGGTGAGAAACAGTAGCTTTCTAAGCAGCAATACAGGTCAGGTTGCTGTAATGCCAACTGAGTGCGAAGTGCCACAGGTGAGTCTACAATCCGAGGGCTAGGGAGCCCGGAGAGAGAAAATAAATACTTCCAGCTCTGGCCATGGTAGTCCATGAGCTCCGCCTTAGAGAGGAGAAAAGAGTCTGCTCCATGAAGTTTCTTCTTCCTCCCTTTCCATTCCCCAACTGTTAACTAGAGAAAAGTGGGGATCTGGGAGCTGGTGTATCCTTACTCTGGGCTTCTACAGACCTGGCAGATAAATGATCCCCTGAAACAAAGGGAGGAAGGAACCACTATGAACCCAATATTTATAGAGCAGTTGTTTTCCATTTTTGCCTGAAGTTTGCCTCTGACTTCTTAGATTTTTTGGAAGCTTCTTGTGATTACATCTTGGAGCAAAATAAGGAGGATCCAAGAAAAAACTCATCAATTGCACTGAATGAAAGACACTGATGGGGTGTGCAATCACATCCTTGGCTGCCAGCTCCTGCAACAGGGTGGAAAGTTCTCTTTTGCCAGGATCCTGAATTTGGACAGAGATCCGCAAACCAAATGCCAGATGCTTAACTTAAAAGTGGTAAAAATTCTTCTGGCTCACAGGTGGAACTCATCATCAAGACACTAGCCCTTACTTTTAGGAGAAAAAAACATCCCTCTCAGAAATACTCTGAAAAAAAAATCACTAAAACAGAAACAAAGACTAAGGAAAACTGGAGTGCAGCACCAAATGTGGGGAGAGGGTAGTCACAATAGGTAAGTCGCCTTTTCCCCATTCTGCACTAACTGCCACCAGTCTGTTATATTACGCATTTTATGCATATTGAAAATAAGAACAATGAGGGGAATCCTGTATCTATTTCACAAGGAAGAAAAGGCAGTGGATCTTGAGTCCTTTGGAAGTTATTTTTTTCTTTTTAAGGTGCTATTTACATTTAACAAGTGTGTTAAGATTCTCTGATGCTTTCTCTTTCTAAAATAGATGATACATAGTACACTTGTTAAGGAATCCGATAGGTAATGGAAAAGTACCAGATTTCAAACACATCCTTTGAACTGAGATCCCATTTATAGCTGTTTGCTGAAAGGATATAAAGAATATACATGCGGGGCACCTGAGTGGCTCAGTCGATTGAACATCCAACTTCAGCTCAGGTCATGATCTTGCGATTTGTGGGTTTGAGTCCCGCGCTGGGCTCTGTGCTGACAGCTAGTTCAGAGCCTGGAGCCTGCTTCGGATTCTGTGTCTCCCTCTCTCTCTCTGCCCCTCCCCTATCTGGGCTCCTCCTTTCTCTCTCTCTCAAAACTAAGTAAAAACTTAAAAAAATGAATATACATGCGTAATATATTTTGTACTGTATTAGCTTAGCAGTGCTGGCATAACAAAATCCCACAGACTTAGTAGTTTAAAAGCAGAAATGTATTTTCTCACTGTCCTGGAGGCTCAAAGTCTAAAGTCAAGGTGGTGGCAGGGTGGTGTCTGTCCAAGGAGGCTTCTCTCCTTGGCTTGCTGACAGCTGCCCTCTCCCTGTCTTCACAGGGCCTTTTGTCTGGGTGTCCCCATCCCTAGTGTGGCTTCCTCTTCTTTTGAGGGCCACAGTCATATTGGATTAGGGCCCCACCCTAGGGGCCTCGTTCTGAAGGGCTGGCAGTGGGGCCTTCAACACATGAAGCTTGAAGGGACACAGTTCACCCCATCACATGTAATAATAATAAGTATAAACATGTTAACATCATAAGATAAATTCCTGCTAGTCTGAAGTACCAGATTTTGGTATTACTCAATTCTTGCAAAGGTAAAATGTTAGGAAGGAACAAATGAGGCCCATTTGGCTGCCTATGGAAAACCATCCACCATCCTTGGCAGCGAGCTAACCCTCGTGCATAAGTGCCGCAGTGCCCACAGCGACAGAAGCGGTCAGTACTCAAAGGTGTCAACATCGCCAAGTGAATACAAATTTATTGAAAGCAATCTCCAAATAAAATAACCATATTCATAGTTCTGTAATGAATAAATGAATGAATAAGTACATAAATATATAAAGAACATAGTAGGGGTGCTTGGATGGCTCAGTCAGTTAAGCGTCCAACATCAGCTCAGGTCATAATCTTGTGGTTCAGGAGTTCAAGCCCCGAGTCAGGCTCTGTGCTGACAGCTCGGAGCCTGGAGACTGCTTCGGATTCTGTGTCTCCCTCTCTCTCTGCCTCTCTGTCTCTATCTTTGTCTCTGTCTCTCAAAAATAAATAAAACATTAAGAAACATTTTTTTAAAAAAAGAACATAATATGTCAAGTCCTGCAACAAATCCCACTTAATGTGATATGAACTCCCACAAATCCATGTTAGTCCTGAGAAATGATAAAGAGTTATATCCTGATTGAGGTTCTTTTCTTTCATTAATCTCAGCCCCAAAAGATTCCTTCTTTTGTTCAAAATGCAGAATCAGCTCTTGTGGAAATATCATTGGTGGCAATATTGTAGCAAGTCATGGCCTTTGATGTGCTTTGTATAGGGAGCACCCTGGGAAAGCTGTTATTTATAGCTATTTTCATATGTGATCCCAACAGACGAACTATACTTTAAAAAAAATTTTTTTGTTAACATTTATTCATTTTTTTGAGAGAAAGATAAAGTGCGAGTGGGGGAGGAGCAGAGAGAGAGGGAGACACAGAATCCCAAGCAGGCTTCAGGCTCTGAGCTGTCCGCACAGAGCCCAACACGAGTGTCGAACCCACCAGTGGTGAGATCATGACCTGAGCTGAAGTCAGACACTTAACCAACTGAGCCACCCAGGCGCCCCTATACGATTCTTAATCTAAGAATGAAAACTTAAACCTTCACATAACACTCTCTCAAGTGTTCTAGATATGAAATATTTAAGGAAAATCATGCTGGGGAAGCACTTTTCCCTCAGTCAGCACTTTCTCGTACGTTTCCTGCTGTAGACTTCTGACAAGATATAATAAACTCTTAACACTCAGATGCATACACTGACGCATTTGCAATGAGGTCTTGCTTTGAAGTTTAGCTATAGTCCTACAACTAGGCCACTGGTGACAACAGTCCTGGGAGGTTCTTAAAGGGACATAAACATTTTATTTATGCAAGTGTTTTGGACATGTGACTTTGCACGAAATTGGAAACTCCCATGCACATTTTAGGTGACATAATTATTTCACTGACTATATAGGCTTTAAAAAGTGCCCTTGAAAGTTATGTAGCTGTGGTTTCTTGACGCTCCGCTGCTGCAGAGGTGGATAACTATGTACAGACTCTGTGCTTCCCACCTTCTCATCTAAAAATAAACCTCTAAGGAACTTGAATGCAAAAGCATTAGCTTAACATTTCATTAATAATTTCAATGCAAAAAAAGCAAAAGAAATATGAAATCACCCACACAGAATGTGTTATGTTCTTGAGTTCCTGTTATATTTGTAAAATGGTTCTTAATTTAGAAAAGAGAGGAATAGAAAAATAGAAAAAAGAAAAATAAATTAACTTTTGTTTGAAAATGTGTGTATTGGGAATATTTTTTAAAGACAATAAAACTAGAAAATTTGTATTCCTATGTTTGATAAGATCTGAATGCACATATTATAATTCTGCTGCTAGGTCTACAATGAAATTACAATAATAATTTCATTATATAAAATGTAACATTTTTATTACATTACAATAGAACATTATAATATCCATTATTTTCTTAATGGCATTTTTTACTTGAGGCTTATAAATCATATAAAATTATATATATAAATACTAAAAGAAAGAAATAAGTTAGAGTAGTTTCTCAAAAGAAGACTGGAGCTACCACACAATGACAATATAATTTGTATAAAAAGTCTCTCTTGATAAAATATTCCTCAGAATTTTTAACTTTTCCTAGGCTCCATTTTGTCACTAATGGTGTATAAATGAATTAGGCAGAAAAATACTGCAGCAAAATATTCAAACACACTATTCAGCATATTATCATAATAACATTTAATATCAATAGATATTGCTTATAAGAATTTTCTGTACTTTAGGCACCTGAGTGGCTCAGTCGGTTAAGTGTCTGACTTTGGCTCAGGTCATGATCTCACCACTGGTGGGTTCGATACTCATGTCATGCTCTGTGCTGACAGCTCAGCGCCTGGAGCCTGCTTCGGATTCTGTGCCTCCCTCCTCTCTGCCTTGCCCCAGCTCATGCTCTCTCTTTCACTCAAAAATAAATACACATTAAAAAATTATTAAAAAAAAGAATTATCTGTACTTTTTCTTCACATAGTTATCCATTAGCATCAAAGGAAAGACACTAAACTGTATGACCCCAAATAGATAAGGCAATCTTAGGAAAGAATAAAGCTGAAGGTATTACAATCTGAGATTTCAAGATATACTACAAAGCTATAGTAACTAAAACAGTGTGGCACTGGTACAAAAATAGACAGATCAATGGAATGGAATAGAGAACTCACAAATAAGCTGCCTTTGTATGGTTAATTAATCTGCAACAAAGGAGACAAGAATATGCAATAAGGAAAAAAGATAGTCTTTTCATAAATTGTGCTAGTAAAACAAAACAGCTATATCTAAAAGAATGAACCTGGACCACTTTCCTTCACCATAGACAAAAATAAACTCCAAATGTATTAAAGACCTAAATGTGAGACCTGAAACCATAAAAAACCCATAAGAGAGCATAGGCAGTAATTTCTCTGATGTTGGCTATAGTAAATTTTTTCTAGATATATCTCATGAGGCAAAGGAAAATAAACTATTAGGACTACATCAAAATAAAAAGCTCTGCACAGTGAAGGAAAGCATCAGCAAAACAAAAAGGCAACCTACTGATTGGGAGAAGGTATTTGCAAATGACATATCCAATAAAGGCTTAGTATCCAAAATATGTAAAGAACTGATATAACTCAACACCCAAAAACACAAATAATCCAATTAAAATGGGCAGAAGACATAAACAGACATTTTTCCAAAGAAGACATCCAGATGGCAGACAGACACATGAGAAGATGCTCAATATCACTTATCATCATGGAAATAAAAATTAAAACTACCACCTTTCAGAGTGTCTAAAATCAAAAACACAAGAAACAACATATGTCAAGGATATAGAGAAAAAGGAACTCTGATGAACTATTGGAGGGAATGTAAATTGATGCAGCTGCTATTGTTGAGAACAGTCTGGAGTGTCCTCAAATAATTAAAATAGAAATATTATTCAACCCAGTAAGTTCACTACTGAGATTTACCCAAAGAAAACAAAAACTGTAATTTGAAAAGATATATGCATTCCTATGTGTATTGCAACATTGTTTACAATAGCCAAATTATGGAAGCAGCTTAAGTGTCTATCCATAGTTATATGGATAAAGAAGGTGTGGCATGTATGTATGTATAATGGAATATTATTCAGCCATAAAAAGATGAGAGTTTTGCCATTTGTGACAACATGGATTGACTTAAGGTGCATTATAATAAGTGAAATAAGTCAAAGAAAGACAAATACTATATGATTTCCTTATATGTGGAATGTAAACAAACAAAAAAGAGATGAATAAACAGGCAAACAAAAAGCAGAAATAGACCCATAAGTACAGAGAACTGATGGTTGCCAGGGGGGAAGTGAGTGGGGAGGTGGGTAAAATGGATAAAGGCAAGTGGGAGGTACAATCTCCAGTTATGAAATCAGTAAGTCACAGGGATAAAAGGTACAGCATGGGGAGTACAGTCGATGGCACTGTAATGTCACTGGATGGGGACAGTCAGTAGCTATAATGTTGTGAGCATAGAATAATATCTAAACTTCTTGAATCACTATGTTGTATCCTTGAGACTAAAGTAGCATCGTGTGTCAACTATATTTCACTAGAGTATAAATCTAAATGTATGTAAATAAATATATGGGGGGGGAGTAAGATTAAAAACATGGTTTGGATTATTTAAAACTAACCCAATCTTGTTCTAGGAGCAAAGAAACCCCGGACCTGCTGTAAAGACTGTTAGGTAGAGTCTAAAGTCAAATGGAGGCAGCAAGGAGATTCAGCAAGTTTCAGTTTTATCTGGAGTCTGTTTCACTGAATTAGTATGAGAGGAAAGATGAGAATAACTTGTTTAGATCCCATATAAAGTGAAAAACAATCTAACCCCCAGGTGGCAGACATTAGCTAACAATCAGCTCTGGCTCGGGGTCCCTTGGAAAGAATCTTAGGGCTAACAAGCAGTATGCAGAAAGCCCAGGTCTGGACTTTGACAATTCCATGTATCAGTAAGGAGGAGCCACTCCACAGGTCTCTACAGGGTGCATGACATAAATTTTATAGATAAATTAGGTATGTAATGCTCTTATTTTTTAACCACATTTCTCTGGAAGCAAAATTCATGACAGCTTTTCCACCTGTTCCTTAATAATAACCCAACAAGGAAGTACACAACAATGACAAATCAAGCAACAGAAAGGAAATACATGACCTACAGTTTAACAAAATATTCAACTTCACAAAAAAATCTAAATTTTAACACAATTATATGTTTAGCATTTTTATGCTGAGAAATATTTTTAATAATAATAAGTAATGTTAGAAAACATCCAAACACACATTTCTTTCTCATACACTACTTGTGTCAACAATAGTGTGACCACCTTGGAATGCAATGTGGCAATATGTTTCAAGGAATTTAATGATGTTCACCATCACTGTGCCACCTTGAAGATTGCATACTTGAGAAATAACTAGGAAAACAGTAAAGAATTGTGTACATAGTGGATGCTCACAGAATCATTCACAGTGGAAAAGAAAGGGAAATCATTTACGTGTCCTGCAGAAAACTCATCTCTAGCAAAAGCTGCGGCATTCTTCTGCTTGTGATGCAGAAACTACAAGAGAACATCTCTCCCACTCTAGACTATAACCTCCTTGAGTCAATCAGAGACTGGCAGATGCAAACAAGCAAATGGACTGAATTCTCAAGATGACAAATTCCGCCCAGGGGGCTGCACCACATGAACAGGTTTACTTTGAAAGCACAGGCAGAAGAGATGGGCATCTTATAATTAAACAAGGAGAAAGCAGCTGGGATTTAAACTAATTCTTACAGGCTAAGTGTGGGCTAATAGGACAGTTCAGCACACCCGAGAGCCCATGACATGAGGTCGTTTTCAGTCATTCACACACTCTTCTGGGTGCTTAAGAAGAAAACAGGGAGTGGAACAGGACAAAGAGAGCTCTCCCTGTTGAGGCACATGAAATGCTGCTCCCTACACAGACCCCTCACCCATAGGAAACCAAATCTTAATGCCACTAGAGGAGAGGTAAGACATATTCCTATTACCAGGTCCCAGGCAAAGTCCCACCACTTCTGCAGGAGAGGTAGAAGCAAAAACTCCTACGTCTGGGGCAAGAGTAGAAAACTTTCTCAGTCCCAGTATCGTTCTCCCAAGCAGCGCAGGGGCCGCTACTGGGGGAAGCACAGGGAGCTCTCTCCCACCCAAGATCTCCGTAGATACAAAGCAGAATTTGTTTGTCATGGGTCAGGGGGAGGGACAAGAATGTTGAGAAAGCCCTACCGCCCACATTCAGCTGATGAATTGGAACTGGTCTGGAAAAACCAAGGTCTCCTCTGCTCCCATCATGAGCTGAACACTGAATAACAAGCCACTTCTGGAAGAAGGGCAACAGTGTGGAAAGAGTTCTCCCTGAAAGTGCAGACGTGCAGGAACCATTGATAGCTGAGGGAAGAGAAGGATCCTAAAAATACCTGCCCACCTTCCAGATGGAGAAATTTGAAATCTGGGGTACAAAGAAGGCATATATAACAATAGAAAAACCTGAACCCAGCTCATCTGATGGAATCAACCTTCCACCAAGCATATGATCAAAAAGAAAAAAAGCTCATTTTTACTACCGATTTATACAAATTGCCTAGCTTTTAATCAAAAATAATGAGACACACAGAAAATAAAATTAAACCACTGACACAAGAAAAAGTCATAAATTTTAGCCTCTATTATGTAGAGACTTGAAATGGTATTTAGAATGTAGAAATATTCCCATGATATGATCATTACCTTAGGAAAAAGTTGAGACATTCATCTCATACTCATATAAATAAATAGAAGTATTGGAAGCATTATACCAAAAAATGTGCTTGTACTCAAGTGGTGAGAATATTCCTTTTAAAATGTGCTTTTCTATTTTTATATTCCAGATTGAGGCATTGTTGTCACAAATTTTATATAACAACAATAAACTCCCTTTAGTAAAAACATGCATGACTGTAAAGGACATTTTTTTCACAATATTTTGTTGTCTAAAATGAGTTTAGACTGCTTGGATACCAGAAAGCCCAAAAGTGCCAGATAGTTCAGTGAAAAAGACACAACCCACTGGTGGCCAAAATGCTTAACTGACCTATCACTGAAAGCCTGGGAAAAAAAATTACCCCAAAACATGATTCTTAATCATTGAAGTAATAATAATGTTGCTGCACAATCAACATCAGTTTAGCGTTTTCTAAGTGACATTAACACTACATATATTAGCTTATAGTTTCATGAAATAAATACTATAATGATCCTTACTTGCAGATAAGCAAACTGACTTCTAACTTTGAATACATTTAAAGCATCAGCAGTTATAAAAACTAATTAATAGTAAGCAAATCATGATGAAGAGAGCTTAAAAATAGTTGTCATTTACTAATCATCTGGCATATTCTAGACTATGTCCTAAGTGTTCAAAATAACTCTTTGCCTGAGTCTCAAATCGTTTAATCAACTTGTCCAAAGTCATATAGCTGGTAAGGAAAGATGGCCAGGTTCAAACATATCCATCATACTTCAAAGTACAGACTCTTGGAGCACCTGGGTGGCTCAGTTGGTTAAGTGTCCAACTTCAGCTCAGGTCATGATCTCACAGTTCATGGGTTCAAGCCCCGTGTCAGGCTATGTGTAGACAGCTCAGAGCCTGGAGCCTGCTTCAGATTCTGTGTCTCCCTCTCTCTCCCCGCTATTCCACTCACACTCTCCCCCTCTCAAAAATAAATGAAAATTTAAAAAAAAATTTAAAGGTACAGACTCTTATCTCCTGTAATTTATAGACATGACACTGAATGTCCTGGAATTGAACCATTCTGCCAAGTTCCTTCCTGTAAAATAACCTGAAGTATTTTATAGGATATTCCTGATTTTTCTATGGCTCTGAATCCTGGTTTGGTGAATCTTCCTTGCTTGCTAGTTTTGACGCAATCCTGCCCAGATTAGGACAGTCCATGATTTACCAGAGAAGGTTTTCTTTCTGCTTCTGGTAGACCACCAACCAATTTGTCCTGTGTATATTAGCGCTTTCAGAATGAGCTTATGTGTTTTATGTCTAATTAGCCTGCTCCTAGGTCTTCTCTGGACCTGAAAACAGTAATTTACTTTCTGTGTTGTCATAGTAACAACATTTAACATGATACTCTTTTAACAAAATTTTAAGTGTACAATAGAGTACTGTTCACTATAGGCACAATGTTGTACAGCAGATACCTAGAACTTATTCATCTGGCATGACTGAAACTTCATAATCATTGAATAAAAATCCCATTTCTCCCTCCCCCTAGCTCCTGGTAACCACTATTCTACTCTGCCATTTTAGATAACTCATATGTATTAACTAGGGATCTCTGGATAAACAGGAGATATATAAAGGAATAGATGACATAAAGAGATAGATGGATAAATAGAAAGATAAAGAGATTTATTAGAGAAATTGGCACACAGAGTTAGGGAGTATCACAAAAAGTATCACAATTCTCCATCTGCAAATGATAGGTGTAAATGAGTCCAGTTCCAAAGATCTGAGAATCAGGGGCCACTAGCATAAGTTTAGAATCTGAAGACCCAAGAGCCTGGAAATCTGATGTCTGAGGGCAGGAACAGATGGACAACCCAGCTCAGGACGAGAGTGATTCATCTCTCCTTTGCTTTTTTGTTCCATTCAGACCCTTAAAAGATTGAATGATTCCCACCCACCTTGGTGAGGGTGAATCTCTTTCCTCAGTTTACTGAATCAAGTGTTAATCTCTTCCAGGAACATCCCTGATAAATGTTTTGTCATCTATCTGGGCATCCCTTAGCCCAAACTGATGCATAAAATTAACCATCATATCATATATGAGTGGAATCATGCAGTATTTGTCTTTCCGTGACTGCTCTATTTCACTGAGAATGGTAACTCCCAGGTTCATCTATGTTGTTGTAACTCACAGAATACACACGCGCACACACACACACACACACACACACACACACACATTTTTAAACCTTTCATCCATGAATGAACATTTTGGTTGTTCTATATTTTGGCTACTGCAAATAATGCTTCAATGAACATGTGAGTGCAAGTATCTCTTTAAGATCCTGCTTTCAATTCTCTTGGATAAATACCCAGAAGCAGTACTGTTGGATCATATAGCAGATATTTTCTTAATTTTTTTGAGGAATCTCCATACTGTTTTCCATTGTGACTGAGCATTTTGCACTCTACCAACAAAAGTTCCAATTTCTCCACATCCTTTCCAACACTTATTATTATTTTATAATGGCCATTCTAATGGATATGAGTTAATATCTCATTGTTGTTCTGATTTATATTTCCCTCATGATTACTTATGTTGAGACTATTTTTATATATCTGTTGGCCATATGACATATTCTTTGTAAAATGCTTATTCAAGTCTTTTGACCATTTTTAATCAGATTATGTATTGTCTTTGTTTTTCCTATTGAGATGTAGGAGTTCCTTATATATTTCAGATATTAATCCCTTAACAATTATAGGAGTTGAAACTATTTTTTCCCATTCTGTAAGTTGCCTTTTCACTATGTTGTTGGCTGTGCAGAAGATTTTTAGTTTGACATAGTCCCACTTGCTTCATTTTGCTTTTGTTGCAAATCCAATTTCATGAAACTTACTCCTTCACTTTTCCATCTGCTACTTAGTTTCCACAATAATACTTGTCTTTTTCCTGCCAGTACTCCTTTATAGTTAGAGAAGAAAATGGCAGTCATGCACTGTAGGTGGAAATACAAACTGGTGCACTCTGGAAAACAACATGGAGGTTTCTCAAAAAGTTCAAAATAGAACTACCCTATGATCCAGCAATTGCACTACTAGGTATTTGCTGAAAGGATACCCAAATACTAACTCAAAAAGATGCATACAGCCTTATGTTTATAGCAGCATTATTTAAAATAGCCAAGGTATGGACACATCCCAAGCAGCCATCAAATGATGAATAAATGATGTGAGATAGATTTATATATATGCATATATTTTTATATATTCTTTAAGTATTTATATCATATGCATTTTATATATTTATATATATTATATTTATATGTGTATGTATTCATATGTATAATATATTTATATTTATACATTTATATACTTTTAATATTTTTATATATATAGTGGAATTATCTCGGTTAAATAGGTGATGGGGATTAAAGAGCACACTTGTGATAAGTACAGGGTAAGGTATAGAATGCTTGAATCACTATATTGTACACCTGAAATTAGTATAACACTATATGTTAACTAACTGGAATTAAAATAAAAGCTCAAAGTAAAAGCAACAAAGGTGACAATAAAGGTGTGCATTCAATCCACCTCACTCTGTTCAAAGCCCTAATGTTTATTTTCAATTTCACATATACCTGGATTCACAAAGAAATCAAACTTTAGTTACATGATGTTAATGATAATAATAAAAAGTGCTACTATTGCTGATTACTACTATTTTCCCAGTATTATCTTGAGAACTTGGCACACATTATCCCATTTAAGTCCCAAAACAAACCAAAAAGATCAGTACAATTATTATCCTGATTTTATAGACAATGAAACTGGGGCTTAAAGTTTAGACATTTAAGGGTAACTGGGTGCCTCAGTTAAGCATCTGACTTCGGCTCACGTCATGATCTCACAGTTTAGGAGTTCAAGCCCCACATCGGGTTCTCTGCTGTCAGCATGGAGACTACTTGGAATCCTCTGTCCCCCTCTTTCTCTGACCCTCCCTCACTCATGTGCATTCTCTCTCTCTCTCTCTCTCTCTCTGTCTCTCTCTCTCTCTCTCTCTCTCTCTCTCTCAAAAATAAACAAACATTTAAAACAAAAAAGGTCTAAGGTGCCTGGGTGGCTCAGTTTGTTGAGCATCTGACTTCAGCTCAGGTCATGATCTCGCTTGTGGGTTCGAGCCCTGGGTCAGACTCTGTACTGAGAGCTCAGAGCCAGGAACCTGCTTCAGATTCCGTGTTTCCCTACCTCTCTGCCTCTCCCCTGCTCACGCTCTGTCTCTCCCAAAATAAAAAAACTTTAAAAAAAACATTTAAACAATTTTAAAAATAATAAAATAAAACAAAAAAGGCTAGACATTTATCCAGTAACACAAATATTTTAACTGCAATTTTCCTCAAGGAGCAGAGTATTGATATCCATGTACTTCCATTTCAAACCTCAAGCTTTAACCACAATAAATCAATGCTTTTATCATAGCTTAAAGGGATATATGTACATCACCAATAATATTAGTAGAAATTGGTTTCTCTGAAAACCTGTACTGCATATTTCTCAACAGAGGTGACTTAGAACAAAAACAACAAAAAAGACTATATTATACTTTGTTTAACAGTAGTTTTCTCATTAAATAACTTCACATTTTTAATGTAATCCAAAGGAAGAAGAAAACTAGAGTTCTCACACTTTCTAGAGAGAACTAAAAAATTACTCATTGTGGGGTGTCTGAGTGACTCAGTTGGTTAAGCATCCAAATTTGGCTCAGGTCATGATCTCATGGTTTGAGGGTTTGAGTCCCACATTGGGCTCACTGCTGACAGCTCAGAGCCTGGAGCCTGCTTCAGATTCTGTGTCTCCCTCTCTCCCTGCCCCTTCCCAGCTTGTGCTGTCTCTCTTTCTCAAAAACAAATAAACATTGTTTAACATAGTGTTGGAAGTCCTAGCATCAGCAATCAGACAACAAAAGGAAATAAAAGGCAACAGAATTGGCAAAGATGAAGTCAAACTTTCACTTTTCGTACATGATATGTGATACTCTACATGGAGAACTCAACAGACTCCACCAAAAGCCTGCTAGAACTGATCCATGAGGGGCGCCTGGGTGGCTCAGTCAGTTAAGCATCCGACTTCAGCTCAGGTCATGATCTCACAGTTTGTGAGTTCAAATCTCACATTGAGCTCTGTGCTGACAGCCCAGAGGCTGAATCCTGCTTCAGATTCTATGTCTCCCTCTCTCTGCCCCTCCCCCACTCACACTCTGTCTCTCTTTCTCAAAAATAAATATTTAGAAATTTGAAAAAAAGACTTATCCATGAATTCAGCAAAGTCGCTGGGTACAAAATCAACATACAGAAATCAGTTGCAATTTTGTACACCAATAATGAAACAACAGAAAGGGAAATGAAGAAATTGATCCTATTCACAATTGCACAAAAACCAAAAATTACCTAGGAATAAACCTAACTAAAGATGTAAAAGATTTGTATGATGAAAACTATAGAAAATTTATGAAGGAAATTGGAGAGGACACAAAGAAATGGAAAAACTTCCATTTCCATGCTCATGAATTGGAAGAATAAGTATTATTAAAATCTCAATACTACCCTAAGCAATCTACACATTCAATGCAATCCCCATCAAAATTTTACCAGCATTCTTCCCAAAGCTAGAACAATCCTAGAATTTGTATGGAACCACAAAAGATCCTGAATAGCCAAAGTAATATTGAAGAAGAAAATCAAAATGGGAGGCATCACAATCCCAGACTTTAGCCTCTACTACAAAGCTGTCATCATCAAGACAGTATGGTATTGGTGCAAAAACAGACACATAGACCAATGGAATAGAATTGAGAACCCAGAACTGGACCACAAATATATGGCCAATTCATCTTTGACAAAGCAGGAAAGAGTATCCAATGGAAAAAAGACAGCCTCTTTAACAGGTGGTGCTGGGAGAGCTGGACAGCAACATACAAAAGAATGAGACTAGACCACTTTGTTACACCATATACAAAAATAAATTCAAAATGGATAAAGGAGCTGAATGTGAGACAGGAAACCATCAAAGCCCTAGAGGAGAAAGCAGTAAACAACCTCCTTAAACTCAGCTGCCGCAATTTCTTAATCAACACATCTCCAAAGGCAAGGGAATCAAGGGCAAAAATGAACTATTGAAACCTCCTCAAAATAAAAAGCTTCTGCACGGCAAAGGAAACAATAAAACTAAAAGGAAACTGACAAATGGGAAAAGATAGTTGCAAATGACATATCAGATAAAGGGCTAGTATCCAAAATCTATAAGGAACTCACCAAACTCCACACCCCAAAACCCCCAAATAAGTGAAGAAATGAGCAGAAGACAGAAGAGACACTTCTTCAAAGAGGACATCCAGATGGCCAACAGACACATGAAACAATGCTCAGCATCACTCGTCATCAGGGAAATACAAATCAAAACCATACTGAGATACCACCTCAAGCCGGTCAGAGTTGCTAAAATGAACAAATTGGGAGACTATAGATGCTGGCGAGGATGTGGAGAAATGGGCATCTTCCTACATTGTTGGTGGGAATGTAAACTGGTGCAGCCACTCTGGAAAACAGTGTGAAGGTTTCTCAAAAAATTAACAATAGAACTCCCCTATGACCCAGCAATAGCACTGCTAGGGATTTACCCAAGGGATACAGGAATGCTGATGCATAGGGGCACATGTACCCCAATATTCATAGCAGCACTATCAACAATAGCCAAATCATGGAAAGAGCCTAAATGTCCATCAATTGACAAATGGATCAAGAAGATGTGGTTTATATATACAATGGAGTACTACATGGCAATGAGAAAGACTGAAATCTGGCCATTTGTAGCAACATGGATGGAACTGGAGGGTGTTATGCTAAGTGAAATAAGACAGGCAGAGAAGGGCAGATACCATATGTTTTCACTCATATGTGGAACAGGAGAAACCTAACAGGGGACGATGTGTAGGGAAAAGGGTGGGAGAAGAGTTAGGGAGAGGGAGTGAGGCAAATCATGAGAGACGCTTGAATACTGAAAACAAAATGAGGGCTGAAGAGGGATGGGGGGAAAGGAAAGGGGGTGATGGTCATGGAGGGGACACTTGTGGGGAAGAGCACTGGGTGTTATATGGAAACCCACTTGGTAATAAACTATATTTTAAAAACCCAAATAAAATATTGAGAAAATACATGTGTCATATATACCAAAGGGAAATAAAACTTCCTCTTGTCTTAAAAATTTCCTAGAAATCATTAAGAGAAAGATATACCAACTGGAAATTAGATCAAGGATACAAAAAATTAGCTGAGAGGACAGGAAATACAAATAATCCTTAAACGTGAGAGATGTTCAACTGCTCTAATAAAAAATTAGAACAATTTTCAGCCATTTGATAAACATCCAAAAGTTTCAGCTATTTGATGATATCTAAAAGTTATCCAAAACAAACTTTTTATAAGTTTAGGCAAAACTGGGCATTCTCATACATTGCTTAAAGACATGTAAATTGGTACCATTTCTGTTGAGAAAAGCTATCAATATTTAAAAGATATATAACATATAACCCTTTACCACTATTTCTGGGACTTAATTTTTAAAAATATATTTGCTCAGGGGCACCTGGGTGGCTCAGTCCCTTAGGCATCCAGCTTCAGCTCAGGTCATGACTGCATGGTTCATGGGTTTGAGCCCCACATTGGATTCTGTGCTGACTCCTCTAGGCTGGAGCCTGCTTCAAATTCTGCCTCCCTCTCTCTCTCTCTGCCTCTTACCCGCTAACACTGTCTGTCTGTCTCTCTCACCCTCTCCCTCTCACTCTAAGATGAATAAACATTTAAAAAAAATACATTTACACAAGTGCCAAATAAATAAGTATATTATTTTCACTTTAGTATTATATTAATGACAAAAGAATGAGAGAAATTTGGAGATCTATAAATAGGTATCAGGTTAAATGGAATTTATAGAATAAATATTATAGAGCAGTAAAATAAATGAAGTTCTTTATTGCTGCTATGAAAGTGTTCAAAGATTTTTATTGTAAAAACACAATAGGTAAGTTATGCAACCTTGTGTTACAAAAATAATAAAATTAAGAATATGTATTTCTATTTGTTATGAAAAACACCTAGAAGAATATACAAGGAAATTATAATAATAGTTATCTATTTTGCAGAGAAAGGAGTCAAGAATGATAGAAAAATGTAGTTGGGAAAAAAAGTGGGAAAAATTAAAGCCATGACAATTAAAATAGAGTTGTTATATTTTTGAACTATGTAAATGCATTATATATTTGAAGAAATTCTATTTTAAAAGACTTGTTGCACCGATTTAGAAAAATATATAATTGAGCATGGGTCCTATTTATAAGTCATATGCACATAACAAAAAATGCAGAAAGTTTAAATATAAAGAACAGAAAAAAAGGAATAAATTAAAAAAGACTGAGATAATATAGACTATGTTCCTGGATCATAAACAACTGAAAATAATAAAAATTAAAATATCTTTAAAAAATCCAACTACTTAATATTAAACTGTATACTTCCAACTAACTCATAGTTTAAAAAATAAATTACATGACAGTGTACAAAATATTTTAAATTTAAAAAATGAATATTTAACATATTAAAATTTGTGAAATTGCAGATAAGCCAGCTCTGAGAGAAATAAACAGGAAGTGTTCATAGAAAGAAAATACAAAATTAGAACTTTACCGTAATACAATTTTTCAAACATCAATCAATGAATTAAGCATCCATCTTAAAAATAACAACTGATGGAATGGGAGAAGATATTTGCAAATGACATATCAGATAAAGGGTTAGTATCCGAAATCTATAAAAAACTGATCAAACTCAACACCCAAAAACCAAAAAATCCAGCGAAGAAATGGGCTAAAGACATGAACAGACACTTCTCCAAAGAAGACATCCAGAAGGCCAACAGACACATGAAACAATGTTCAATTTTTTAAATGTTTATTCATTTTTAAGAGAGAGAGAGACAGAGCATGAGTGTGGGAGGGACAGAAAGGGAGACATAGAATCCAAAGCAGGCTCTAGGCTCCAAGCTCTGAGCTGTCAGCACAGATCCCAACGTGGGGCTCAAACTCATGAACTGTGAGGTCATGAACTGAGCCAAAGTCAGATGCTTAAACTACTGAGCCACCCAGGCACCCCAAGTTTTTTTAATATTATAAATAAAACAAATAACAACTATAACATAAAAGGGAGAGAGTAAAGGGAACTTTTGTGATATTACTTCCTAATCCACTTAAGTGGTAAACTATTGATTCTAAGTAGACTATAAAAAGTTAAGTATATATATAATCCCTAGAACTACCACCATATAAACCAGAGATGTAGAGTCAAAATTACAATAGGTATATTCAAATTAACTATACAAAAATGTTTACCTAACCTCAAAGAAGGCAGGAAATGGAAAACAGAGCGATCAAAAGGTGCAAACAAAAACAAATAATAAAATGGTAGACCTGAATCTGAAAATATTAATCATTTTTTCAAGAGTAATATACCAATTTAATGACATGAATTGCAAGATTTTTAAATTTATTTTTATTTTAATTTTTTTGTTTTTGAGTGTACTTGACACATAATGTTTTATCAGTTTCAGTTACACGACATAGTGATTCAGTAAGTTTATACATCATGCTATGCTCAGAAGCGTAGCTTCCCTGTTGCCAAACAACACTTTTACAATATCATTAACCATATTCCTTATGCTGTGCCTTTTCCCTTTTATGCTTGTGATTTATCATTCCACAACTGGAAGTCTGTATCTCCAACTTCCTATCACTCATTCTTCCCAGGCCTCCTGGCCTTCTCTCATCTGGCAACCAGAGGGTTTATACTCAGATTGTTCTCTGTATTTAAAGGTCTGATTCTGCTTTTTGTTTGTTTACTCATTTCTTTTTTTAGATTTCACGTGAGTGAAATCATATTGCATTTGTCTTTGTCAGTCTGACTTCCTTTACTTAGCATAATACCCTTCAGGTCCATCCACGTTGTTGCAAATGGCACAATCCCACCATTTTTTATGACTGTAATATTCCTGTGTGTGTGTGTGTGTGTGTGTGTGTGTGTGTGTGTGTGTGTAAAACATCTTTCTTATTGGTGTGTCGGTGGACATATATCTCAGTTTCTTCCCTATCTTGGCTGTTGTAATTAAGGCTGTAATAACAACAGGGGTCCACATATGTTTTCAAATCTTCGGGTAAATATCCAGTAAGACATTTTTTGGATTATGTGATATTTATATTTTTTTGTTATTTTGAGGAATCTCCATACTGTTTTCCACAGTGGCTGTGCCAATTTGTGTACTCACCTCCAGTATGCATGGATCCATTTTGTTCCACATTCTAGCTCTTTCTTGGGTTCTGGAGTTTATCCATTCTGAAAGGTATAAAATAATATCTCATTGTGGTGTTGATTTGCATTTTCCTGATGATTAATAAAGTTGGACACCTTTTCATGTGTCTGTTTGCCATTTACACATCCTCCTTGGAAAAATATCTATTCAGATTCTCTGCCCATTTTTAAATCAGTTTTATTTTGGTGTTGAGTTGTGCAAGTTCTTTGTTTATTTTGGATATTAACCCCTTATGGGATATATCATTTGAAAATATCTTTTCCCATTTGGTAGGCTGCCTTTTTGTATTGTTAATGGTTTCTTTCACTGTGCAAGGGCCTTTTATTTTGATGTAGCCCAATAGTTTATTTTTGCTTTTGTTTCTATGGCTGATGTCAGAGAAGTTACTGCTTGTTCTCTTTTAGGATATTTATGATTTCAGGTCTCACATTTAGGTCTTGAATCCATTTTGAGTTTACTTTGGTGTACGGGGTAAGAAAGTAATAGAGCTTCATTCCTTTATGTGTGGTTATCCAATTTTTCCGTACCATTTATTGAAGAAAATGTCTGTTCCCCATTGTATATTCTTGCCTCCTTTGTCATAGATTAATTGACATATAAGTGTAGGTTTATTCTGGGCTTTGTTTTCTGTTCCATTGATCTTTGTTTCTATTTTTGCATCAGTACCATACTGTTTTGGTTATTATAGCTTTGGAGTACATCTTGAAATCTGGGACTGTGATATCTCCAGTTTTGTTCTTTTTTTTCTCAAGATTGCTTTATGTACTTGGGGTCTTTTGTGGTTCTATACAAATTTTAGTATTTGTTCTAATTCTGTGAAAAATACTCTTGGTATTTTGATAGAGACTGCATGAACCAATTGATTGCTTTGGGTAGCGTAGACATTTTAACAATATTAATTCTTTGAATCCATAAGCATGGGATGCCTTTCCGTCCATTTGTGTTGTCAATTTCTTTCATCAGTGTTTTATAGTTTTCAGAGTACACGTCTTTCACCTCCTTAGCTAAGTTTATTCCTAGATATTTTTTTTTTGGTGCAATTTTAAATGCAATTGTTTCCTTTATTTATCATCCTATTCCATTGTTAGTGTGTAGAAACACTACCAATTTATGTGTATTAATTTTGTATCCTTCACTTTACTGAATTCACTTATCTGTTCTATTAATTTCTTAATGGAGCCGTTAGGATTTTCTATATATATGTCATCCACAAATTGGGACAGTTTAACCTCTTTATCAATATAGATGCTGCTTATGTCCTTTTTCGTGTGTGATTGCTGTGGCTATACTAAATAAAAGTGGTGTGAGTGGACATCCTTGTCTTCTTTCTGATCCTATATGAAAACCTCTCAATTTTCCAACACTCAGTGTGATGTCAGCTGTGGTTTTTCATATATGGCTTTTATTATGGTGAAATATGTTCCATCTAACTCAACTTTTTGAGTGTTTTTTAACGAATGTGGTTGAATTTCATCAGATGCTTTTTCTGCATCTTTACAGTTGAACATATAATTTTTATTCTTTGCTTTGTTGATGTCATGTATCATGTTGGTTAACTTGCAAATATTGAACCATTCTTGCATCCTTGAAAGAAATCCCATTTACTTATCAACAGTCCCTGTAATGTATTGTTGAATTTGTTTCCTAATATTTTATTGACAATGTTTGAATCTATGCTCATTAGGAATATTTGTCTGCAGTTTTCCTTTTTTTATGGTATCTCTACCTGGTTTTGGTATCAAGGTAATTCTAGCCTTAAGGAATTTATTTGTAAGCTTTCCTTCCTCTCCTATTTATGAATTGTTTAAGAGAACAGTATTATCTCTTCTCTGAATGTTTGGTAGAATTCACCTGTGAATCCCTCAGATCCCAGACTCTTATTTTTTGATAATTTTTTTTACTGATTCACTTTTATTACTAGTAATTAGTCTGTTCATATTTTTATAATGAGTAATTAGTCTGTTTAAATTTTCTATTTCTTCCTGATTCAGTTTTGGAAGACTGTGTGTTGTATATTGTATGTATTGTATGTTGTATGTTTGGAAGATGTAGAAATTTACCCATTTCTTCTAGGTTGTCCAGTTTGTTGACATATCCTTTTTTTAGTATTCTCTTACAAATTTTTGCCCTTCAGTGGTGTCAGTTTACTTTTCCCCTCTTGTTTCTGATTTTGAGTACTTTCTCTTTTTTCTTGATGAATCTGGCTAAAGGTTTACCAATTTTGTTAATTATTTCAAAGATCTAGCTTCTAGTTTTATTGATTTTTTCTGTTTTTGTTTTGGGGTGGGCTTTGTCTCTGTGTCATTTATTTCTTCTCTGATATGTATTATTTCCTTCCTTTTGCTCACCTCCGGCTTTGTTCTTCTTTTTCTAGTTCCTTTAGATATAAAGTTAGATTGTTTGAGCTTTTTTTTTTTTATTTTTAAGGTAAACCTGTATCACTATATATTTACCTCTTAGAACTGCTTTTCTTGCATCCCAAAGACATTGAACTGTTTTTATTCATCTATCTTTAATTTCTTCTTTTATTGCTTCTTTGACCCATCCGTTTAGTATTATGTTGTTTCACTTACACATGTTTGTGGGTTTTCTTTTTCAAGTTTCTTCTTTTCTTGTGATTCATTTCTGGTTTCATTCTGTTGTGGTTGAAAAAGATGTATGATATGATTTCAATCTTCTTAAATTTATTTTGGCTTATTTTGTGGCCTATGATGTGATCTATTCTGTAGAATGCTCCGTGTATACTTGAAAAGGATATGTATTCTGTTGTTTTTGAATAGAATATTTTGTACATATTTCTTATCTTCACCTGGTCTAATGTCTTATTCAAAGACATTATTGATTTTCTGCCTGGGTGGTGCTTCCATTGATGTAAGTGGGGTATTAAAGTCCTCTACTATATTGTATTGCCATTGATTTCTCTCTTTATGTCTACTGATATTTACTTTATGTGTTTAGTTTTTCCAGTGTTGGGTGCATAGATACTTGTTGTAGCTTCTTGTTGGATTGATCCTTTTATCAGATGTAATGCCCTTCTTTGTCTCTTGTTAGTCTTTGTTTAAAGTCTATTATGTCTTATATAAATATGGCTACCTTGGCATTTTCACTATCATTTCATGGAAAATATTTTTTCATCTCTTCACTTTCAGTCTGTTGGTGTCTTTAGGTCTGAAATGAACCTCTTGTAGGACAGGATATAGATGGGTCTTGTTTTTCTTTATCCATTCTGTCACTTCATATGTTTTGGTTAGAGCATTTAGGCCATTTGCATTTAAAGTAATTCGTGATATTCTTATACCATACAAAAAAATAAACTCAAAATGGATGAAAGATCTAAATGTGAGACCAGAAACCATCAAAACCCTAAGAAGAGAAAGCAGGCAACAACTTCTTTGACCTTAGCCACTGCAATTTCTTGCTCAACATGTCTCTAAAGGCAAGAGAAATAAAAGCAAAAAGGAACTATTGGGACCTCATCAAGATGAAAAGCTTCTGGACAGCAAAGAAAATAATCAACAAAACTAAAAGGCAACCAATGGGATGAGAGAAGATATTTGCAAATGACATATTGGATAAAGGATTAGAGATTAGTATTCAAAATCTATAAAGAACTTACCAAACTCAACACTCAAAAAACAAACAAACCAGTGACAAAATGGGCAGAAGACATGAATAGACACTTCTCCAAGGAAGACATCCAGATGGCTGACATACACATGAAAATATGGGAAGAAATGGGAACTGTCTTGCACTGTTGGTAGGGATGCAAACTGGTGCAGCCTCTCTGGAAAACAGTGTGGAGGTTTCTCAAAAAATTAACAACCGAACTCCCCTATGACCCAATAATAGTACTCCCAGGAATTTACCCAAGGGATACAGGAGTGCTGGTGCATAGGGGTACATGCTCTTTCAACAATGGCCAAATTATGGAAAGAGCCCAAATGTCCATTAACTGATGAATGGATAAAGAAGATATGTCTTATGTATGAGAAAGAATGAAATCCTGCCATTTTCAAAAATATGGATAGAACTGGAAGGTATATGCTGAGTGAAATCAGTCAGAGAAGGACTGATATGTGTTTTCACTTATATGTGAAAATTGAGAAACTTAAAAGAAGACCATGGGAGAAAGGAAGGGGAAAAAAGAGTTTCAAACAGAGAGGAAGGTAAATCATAAGAGACTTTTAAATACAGAGGACAAACTGAGGGTTGATGGGGGAGGTGGGTGAAGGGGGAAAATGGGTAATGGGCATTGAGGATGGCACTTGATAGGATGAGCACAGGGTGTCGATGTAAGTGATGCATCATGGGAACCTACCCTGAAACCAAGAACACACTGTGTACAATGTATGTTAGCCAACTTGAAAATAAACTATATTTAAAAAATAAAAATAGAAAATAAATAAAAAATAATTAGTGATATCTATGTACTTATTGCCATTTATTCTAATATTTTTTTCTTTTAAGATCTTTTCTGTTCCTTTCTTTTCTTCTTCTCTTTCTCTGTGATTGATGAGCTCCTACAGTGCTATGTTTGACTTTCTTTTT
Organism: Suricata suricatta; assembly: GCF_006229205.1. NCBI lineage: Eukaryota > Metazoa > Chordata > Mammalia > Carnivora > Herpestidae > Suricata > Suricata suricatta. The sequence goes on from NC_043713.1 coordinate 53,170,442, forward strand.
CTTTATTTTTCTGTGTATCCATTGTAGGTTTTTAGTTTATGGTTACTATGAGGTTCTTATATAACATCCTAAGTGTATAGAAGTCTATATTAACTTGATGGTCATTTAAGTCCAAACACATTCTAAAAAACAAGCTTCTTTCTTATTTTTACTTCCACCTCCACATTTTATGTATATGCCATCATACTTTGCATCTTTTTATTCATAATTTTCTCACATCTAATTATGGCCATTTCTTTTCCAAAGAAATCCCTTTAACATTTCTTTAAGGCTGGTTTAGTAGTGATAAATTCCTTTGTGTCTTTTTTTTTTTTTTTTTTTTTTTTTTTTTTGCCTGGGAAACACTCTGTCCTTTAAACCTGAATGATAATCATCTTGGGTAGAGTACTCTTGGGCATAGGGTTTTACCCTTTCAGTACTTTGAAAATATCATGCCATTCCTTTCGAGCCTGCAAAATTTCTGCTAAAAACTCAGCTGACAGTTTTATAGGATTTCCCTTGTAGGTAATTTTTACTTCTCCCTCATGCTTTAAACATTTTCTCTTTACCTTTAACATTTTGATTTTTATGTGTCATGGTGTAGACCTCCATAGTTTATGTTATTTGGAACTTTCTGTATTTATTTAACATATATGTCAGTTTTCTTCCCTAAGTTCAGAAGATTTTCAGCTATTATTTCTTTAAGTAGGCTTTCTGGTCTCTCTCCCCTTCGCCCTCTCCCTCCCCCTCCTCCTCTTCCTCCTCTTCTTCTGGTATCCCTATAATGAGAATGTTTGTATGCTTGATGTTGTCTAAGAGATCTCTTAACTCATTCTCATTTTAAGCCTTTTCTCTTTTAGCTTGTCTGTTCGACTTATCTGTTTCCATTACTCTGTGTTCCAGACTGTTTGTTGGTATGTTCTTCTGCGTCTGCTAATCTACTGTAGATGTCCTCTAGTGTGTTTTTTCAGTTTCAGCTATTGTCTTCTTTTGCTCTAATTCCTTTTTTGTACTATCTATCTCTTTATTAAGTTCTCAGAGTTCCTGCACTCCTCTCCAGTCTTGGTGATGAGCACCTTTATGATCATTACATTATTTCTCAGGATTTTGCTTATCTCCATTTCCTTTATTTTTCTGAGGTTTTGCCTTATTCTTTCTTATGAAGCATTTTCCTCTGTGTCCCCAGTTTGCTTGACTTTTTCTGTTTGTTTCTAGGAGTAGGCAGGACAACTACTTCTCCTCAACTTGAAAGGAATGGTTACCCTCTATCTATACTCTATGTGCTTGATGACTTTTGCTGGCTGGAGCTGTGGCTGATGTGGACTGGGGTTCCCAGAGCCCTCCACTCAGGGGGTGCCTTGGCCAAAAAGCTCAGGTTGAAGTGATTGCAAGCCAAGTTGCCCTATGGTTCTCTACACTGAGAGAGGTCTGGCAGGGCAGCTGAAGCTGAATTTGGTGCAAACTGGAGTATCCCATGGTAGTTTGCACCAGGGTGCCTTGGCTAGGTGATAACGCTCCGTGCAATATGAGTGGGATGGGAGTGGTTTGGGGCACTCTGTGCTGATGGTGCCCAGATTGGGTAGTCGAAACAAATACAGGTATGGGTCTAGAATTCCCAAAAGGTTCTGCACGCAACACATCCCAGCAAGGTGTATGGATCTGAGGCTGTCCGCGAGGAGGTTCTGGGGCACTCTCACTGGGGGTACCCCAGCAAGCCATCTAAAGCTGGACCAGTATGACCCTGGAGTGTTCTGAGATACTTTATGTCCTGTCCCCTAGGTGCAAAGGCTGGGCTAAAGTGAGTGTTAACCAGAGGTCCTGGAGTACACTGCACTGTTACTGCCTTGCTGGTATGGTGGGGGCTAATGTGGGCCAGGGGCTCTGGGTTCACTGAGGTGGCAGGCCCGTTGGGGTGCCAGAATCATGCATTACTCTGTGCTTTCAAGGTTGAGAGGGTAGTGTGGACAGTGTAACCAACCGTGTCCATTAGCCCTTCTAATCTGGAGGGTGTTCCAGCAGCTCCCCCTGCTGTTTGGCAGAATTCTAGGGCTAGCTCTTTTATATGCTAGTTTTTCTTTTATTTTTTATGAATATATAATGCTTAATATAATAACTTAAGCATTATATATTATTATTATTATTATTATTATTATTATTTTGAGAGAGAGAGGCAGAGAGAGAGAGAGAGAGAGAATGCATGCACAAGCCAAGGAGTGAGGCAGAAGTGGAGAGAGAGAATCTTAAGCAGTCTCCATACTCAGTATGGAGCCGAATGTGGAGCTCAATCCCATGACCCTAGGATCATGACCTGAGACAAAATCAAGAATCAGACACTCAGCCAACTGAGCCACCCAGGTGCCCCATGCTAGTTGTTTTTTAAACCATAAGTTTTCCACTGTGCCCCCGTACAACCGGAGCTGGTATGAGTTTGAGGCTCAGGGTTCACTGAGGCAGCAAGCATATATGGCAATCTGCTCATGCTCTGGTCTGCACTTTTAAAGGGGAGGGAGAGTGTGAACCTTGTCATTCTCCAGTTCCTCTGACGGAGAGGGTGCTCCTGTAGCTCCTCCTCTACTTGGCAGAATTCTAGTACTGACTCCTTTATATACAGCTGCTCATTTAAGCCATGGTTGGTCAGTTTGGTTTTCCTGTGCCTAAGGGCAGAGGAATCTGTTCCTGGTCCCTCAGTACTCTCCCTTCCCACCACCATTCACAGCATTCTATCTTCTGTTGTGCAGAAGCTCATCAGTCAGCTGACCATTCTTCTTCAGAAGGAACTCCTCCATAAATGGGTATAATTTGGTGTGCCCCATAGAGGACGTGAGTTCAGGGCCCTTCTTATATCACTATCTTGGACCAGAACCCTTGAGAAAAGTTTTTTTTAATGACCCAGTTATAAAATATCTAGAAGACATAAACTTCAAATATGAAGATTTTAAAGTGAGTATATGAAAAACATAGACCACGAAAATATTAAGCAAAAGAAATCTTGAGGAGTGACCTCAACAAATTGTGGACTAGGAAGCTCCATGTTCTTGTTTCCCTACAGAATCTTTGAAAAAAAGCAACAACCAGACAACTGAACCAACTCTGTAGAACTCTTAGAAAACAAAAAGGTTTAATAAAACCAAGAGACATGCTCAATAAGGAAAAAGTCATATTCAAAATGGAAGGATAGTTTTCTGGTGTTTTTACTTGGTCTCACTCTGCCCCTAGCATGATGATGAAATTGGTCTGGTGCAGGTGACATCCAATTCCAAGTTTCCCAATAGATCCTCTCCCCCCAAAAAACAGAGGTTTTAGAACAGACCTAATTGGTGAATCATTGTGTACTCTTTTGTAAGTTGTCTGAAAGATACCTGAAGTACTGTACAAGGTATTCACTAAGTATAAGTGAATAATAAGTGTAATCAGAATCCATAGTATAATCAGAATCACTAAGTATAATCAGAAACATAGGCAGTGAAAGTGGCAGGAATTACTCATAAAAGCTACAAGGCATATTGCAAACCTGTAGATGCCTAGGGCAAAGATTACAGGTAAGACATAAAATGGGCATTCTAAGGCCTAGAGAAAGTAGACTGACACTCTGTAGGAAATCAGGACACTCAAAAGCAGCTGAATGTATAGAGAATCCACACATGGATAGGCAAGATATGTGTCCAGAAAGTCCTGCTAAGACATTAAACTTTCACTTCAGGCTGATCTCTGGGCTCAGAACAAGCCTAGGAAAGTGGCGAAGGAGTTCTGCAGCACAGAGTAAAACTGCAAAGCTGGAAAAGTGATTATTCTCTATTTTGGGGTTTTTTTGGTATCTGTTATTTTTTTATGTGTCAGATTTATATCAAAACATGAGGTGAACACAAATGGGATTTTAGTGTTTATACACAACAAGCAATAATCTGTGCAAAAATACTTTAGAAACATTTCAAAACAAATAGACTACTACAGTTTTCAGCATTCAAAAACATTAGTAGATCCTGAGGAAGAAGAAGAATCTGTTTTTCAGTTTACTACATTGTAACAGTCAAATGCTCAATTTTTGCAATAACAAAAAATTGCAAGGCATACAAAGAAATAGAAAAACTATAGTTGATTCAAAGCAACAAAATAAAGAGAAACTATTCCTGAGGAACTCCAAATATCAGATTTGCTACACAAAAACTTTAAAACAACAGTCTTAAAAAAAGTCTTAAATATGCTCAAGGAGCTAAGGAAAAAGGTGGCTGGGAAACTATAGAGAAAATTAGAAAACTAATATATGAACATTAGAAAATCAACAAAGAGATAGAACTTATTAGAAGAAACCAAATAGAAACATCAAGCTAAAAAATTAAAAAATGAAATGAAAATTTTACTAGAAGGGTTCAAGAGTAGATTTGAGCAGGCAGAAGAAAGAATAGCAAAAGTAAACAGAGATCAATTGAAATTGAATCTGAGGGGCAGAAAAAAGAAAGAGTCTAAGAAACTGAGGAACACCATCACCTGGAGAAACATACAAACTATAGATTCCTACAAGGAGAAAGGCATAGAAAAATTATATGAGGAATAAATGGCTGAGAAAATTCCAAATTTGATGAAATGCATGAATCTACAAATAGAACAAACACAACAAACTCGAAGTAGGATAAATCCAAAGAGACCCACACAAAGGCACATTATAATCAAACTATTGAATGACAGAGAATCTTCAAAGCAGCAAAAGTTACTCATCATATACAGGGGATTCTCAATATGATTTATCATCATAAACAAATGCCAGAAGGCAGTGAGATGATATATTTAAATTCTGGGGAGAAGGGGGAAGCCCCATCAACCAACAATTCTATATAACAAAACCATCCTTCAAAAATGAGAGAAATTAATGCATCTCCAGATAAACAAATGCTGAGGCAGTTCTACAACCTCTTGTGAGAAATGCTAAAAGGAGTCCTTTAGGATGAAATAAAGTACCAGATTGCTTCTACTAAATTCTAGTAAACATTTAAATACTCCTGAAAGTCTTCCAAAAAAACTGAATATAAACTCTTCCTAACTCATTCTGTGATGGCAGCATTGTTCTGATATAAAGCCAAACAAAGACACTGCAAGAAAACTACAAACAAATATTCTTTATGAATAATGATATGAAAATCCTCAGCAAAATACCATCAAACTGAATTCATGAACTTATTAAAAGGAATATACACCAGGACCATATGAGATTTACCTTATGTGTAGGTGATGTGTTTCTGCACATCAAAGGAAATCTTTAACAAAATGAAAAGCAACCTACTGAGTGGAAGAAAATTTTTGTGAATCATGTTTGATAAGGGGTTAATATATTAAAAATATGAAGAACTCAATAGCAAAAAATATATACATTATACAACTTGAAGGGCAGAAAAATCTGAATAGACATTTTCCAAAGAAGATACAGATGGCCAATTAGTACATGAAAAGATGCTCACCATCACTGATAATTGAGTTGAAATATCACCTCACTCCTGTTAGAATGGCTACGTTATCAAAAGATAAGAACAAACATTGATGAGGTTGTAGAGAAAAGGGAACCCTGTGTACTGCTCGAGGAAATGCTGGTGCAGCCACTATGGAGAACAGCATGGAGATTCCTCTAACAAATTAAAAGTAGGGTTGCCTGGGTGGCTCAGGCGGTTAAGTATCAGATTTTGGCTCAAGTCACAATCTCACAGTTTGTGTGTCCAAGCCCCACACAGGGCTCTGTGCTGACAACTCAGTTTGAAGCCTGCTTTGGACTCTGTGTCTCCCCCTCTCTGTTCCTCCTCTGCTCATGCTTTGTCTCTCTCTCTCTCAAAAATAAATGAACATTTTTTAAAAATCAAAAAAATAAAATAGAAAAATAAAAATAAAACTACCATAAGATCCATCAATTCCAAAATAAAAACACTAATTCAAAAATATATATGCACACCCATAATTGTTGCAGCATTATCTGTAATAGTGAAGGTATCAAAGCAACTAATTGTTGACTGATGGATGAACAGATAAAGAAAATGTGGTGTGTGTGTGTGCGTATATATATGTATATATGCAATGAAATATTATTCAGCTATAAAAAAGAATAAAACTTGCCATTTATGATAACATGAATGGCCTTTAAGGGCATTATGATAAGTAAAGTAGGTCAAAGATAATGATCTTACTTATCCATGAAACCTAAAAAGAAAACAGAAAAGAAACCAAGCTCACAGAAAACAGACTAGTAGTTGTCAGAGGCAGAAGGTAGAGGTTATAATATAAATAACCTATAGGGTATAATATTTAGCATGATGACTATAGTTAATAATACTACATTGTGCATTTGAAAGTTGCTAAGAGAGTAAATCTTAGAAGTTCTTACCACAAGAAAAAAAATCTGAGGTTATATATGGTGACAAATGTTAACTAGACTTACTATGATCATTTTGCATATATACAAATATTGAATCATTATGTTATACAGCTGAAATTAATATAATTATTTCTTAATTTAAAACAAATTAAAATTTAAAAATAGGGAAAACCCAAGCTAAAATTTTTATGGTACTTCAAGTCTCACCAAATAACCAAAGCAATTTTTCAAAAGAAGAACAAAATTGAAGAATTCACACTTTCTGTATAAAATTTACTACAAAGTCAGGGTAATTGAAGCAATGTGGTACTGACATAAAGACATATTTCCAGATCAATGGAACAGAATAGAGAGCCAAAAAATTAAATCTCTGAATATATGGTCTATTGATTTTTGACAAGGATATTAAAACATTTAATGAGGAAATGGCAGTTTCAAAGACCAGAGGAAATAGTAGCGAAAATGTACCATTGGCTATCAGAGCCTTACAAAAATTGCAACACACTTTTAATCAGCTAAAATCCTGATTGTAATAATCTGTAGTGAACCCTCTCTGCAAAAAGATAACATTTCCTACATCCTTTATAATTTATCAGTATCCAGCAGTCAGCTGTAAGCTATAAAACTACCTAGAAGCAAAGTAAAAAGTTGGGCAACAAAAACACATACAGAAGACACAGTTACTTAAATTATCAGACATGAAATGTTAAAAAGCTATTCAAAAATAGATGACAACTTTAAGATTTCATCAAAACTGGAATTTATCAAAAAAATCAAGTAGGTATTTTAGTTCTTTAGATTTAAAAAATGCAACAATTGAAATTAAGAAGTAGTTGGGGTTCTCATCAGATTGGACAGCATAGGAGATGACTAATGGAGTGGTAGGAAAGTGAGTAAAAACATCCAGGTTAGAGAAAAAAAGGCACAAAGCATTAAAAATATATAGAAAAGAATGTAAAAGAAGAACATATAAAACATGGTGGAAAGTTCTGGTATACATTCAAATAGAATTCCAGAAGTGAAGCAGAAAGTAACAAAATATAAATGAAACTTGAAGAGATGACTGTCTAAAATATTTCAAAGCTGAAGATAATTGTCTAGAATTTTTCAAAACTGAACATTAAGAATCCTTTCAACTTCAAAAAAGAGACTTCAAACTAAAGAAATAAAAAAAAAACCCCACACCTAAAAACATCAGAGTAACACTATTAAGAAAATGATAAAAATGTCAAAAATCCCTAAATAAGATATGCTATTTTTATGGACAAGTAGATTTACTATTATAATAATATAGACTTAAAATAACCCATAAGTTCAAAGCAATTTCAAACAGAATTCCAATAGAACAGTTCCTGCAACTTAGCAAGCTGCTTCCAAGATCTCCATAAAAGAGGACGTGGTGCTCAAGCGTGAAAGCATGAAAACACTCCCTGAAACAGAACGAAGTGAGACTTGTCCCACAACAAGTTGAGACCTTTAGGAACACAATGTGGCATAAGCACATAAATAGACAACGGCCCAAACTGTGCAAGTAAGAGTGTAAGATCAGATCCATGCATAAATCAAAACCTATTCCATTTCTGTGCTATCATGACAGATCATGGGAAAAGGAGGGAATGTTTTGATGTTACTGGGCAGCAGGTTATCCACATGAAAGGGGGGAATAAATAGAAATCACTACAATAAACTGTACATGGAAACAAATTTCAGGTGAATTACATTCTGTAAATAGCAGAGCTTAGAGCATATAGAAAACAAAGTAAGACTATTTTCCATAAACTGGGGTTAGTAAAGACTTTTTAATCTCGCAGGAATAAATCATAAAGGAATAGTAAAATACAGCTACATAGTAATTTACAACGTTTGGTTATTTAAAGATTCAAGAACAATACAAAAAAATTGAAGAACTGTTAGCTCCACATTACCCAGATAAAGTGTTACTATTCATAATGTATTTTTTTATTTGAGAGAGAGAGAGAGAGAGAGAGCATGCGCACATGGGAGCAGGTGAGAGGCAGAGGGACAGAGGGGAGGGGGGGAGAGAGAGAGAGAGAGAGAGAGAGAGAGAGAAGGAATCTTAATCAGGCTCCATGCTGAGCATGGCCTGATCCCACAACCCTGGGATCATGACCTGAGCTGAAATCAAGAGTCAGATGCTCAACTGAGCCACTCAGGCACCCCATAATGTATATTTGTAAGGCAATAAGAAAAGTGAACAAAAGGTGTAAATAAGCATTTTACAGATACATAAAAGCCCCCAAAACACAAAAAATCCTTACTTTATGCATAACTTACTTTTATGTATAACTATGAAATAGTGAGAATGATATCATTTTTTTAAATGTTTATTTATATTTGAGACAGAGAAAGCACGACTGGCAGAGTGGCAGAGAGAGGGAGACAAAATATCCGAAGCAGGCTCCAGGCTCTGAGCTATTAGCACAGCCGGACGCAAGGCTGGAACCCACAAACTGTGAGATCATGACCAGAGCCCAAGTCAGAAGCTTAACTGACTGAACCACCCAGGGGCCCCAAGAATGATACCATTTTAAACCCACATGAGTAAAACTGAGAAAAATATATATAGTATCAGTTGTTGAAAAAATATAGCAAAGATGGTAGAACCACTCTGGAAGGCATTTTAATAATGATTAGTAAAGCTGAAGATAAATATTCCATTGGAATTCTTTGCTCCATTTTGAGGTGATTTTTATAAGGGTCCAGTTTTATTCTTCTACTTGAGAATGTCCAATTATCCCAGCATGATTTACTGAAGAGATTGTCTTTTCTCTGTTGGTTACTCTTGGTTCCATGTCAAATATTAGTTGACCCTATATATTTAGGTTTACTCTTGGGATTTCAATTGTTTCCACAAACCAATTTATGTGTTTTTATGCCACTTTCATACTATTTTGATGACTGTAGCTTTATGCTGCTGTTAAATAGGATGTTCTGCATATGCCTCTTAAGTACATTTGGTCTATAGCATTGTTCAATTCAGCTTGAGTGCTACTGGACCACATACTTCCAGGAGTTGTTTCGAGCCCTTCTGGTCAGATGGGCCCAGAAGACTCCCTCCAAAGTGCTCAAGCCAGGAGTTAGGCAGGCAGAACTGATTACCCCCAGGGCAAAGCCAGTATGGACATGGAGCATTCCCATGCTATTTGGATATGCAAACGAGAAAGGTTAACTTGAATTTCCTTTTAAAAGTAGATCAAGCATTCCCACTTGGAGACACAGTCTCGTATAGTAGTCATATAAACAAAGATTTGAATTCTAGCTTGACTGTGTATTGGAGGTGTGATGTGAGTTTATTGCTTGATATCTCTGTTGCTTTCTCCATCTGTAAGATGGGAATAATGTAAGGAGATTTAAGATTTAAGTGAGTCAGGGGCGCCTGGGTGGCTCAGTCGGTTAAGTGTCCGGCTTCGGCTCAAGTCATGATCTCACGTTCGTGGGTTCGAGCCCCGTGTCGGGCTCTGTGCTGACAGCTAGCTCAGAGCCTGGAGCCTGCTTCCGATTCTGATTCTCCCTCTCTCTCTGACCCTCCCCTGATCATGCTGTCTCTGTCTGTCTCTCAAAAAAATAAATAAAAAACATTAAAAAAATTTTTTTAAGATTTAAGTGAGTCAGCATATGTGAAGTACTTACAGACAGGATGCTTCATGGTAAATCCCATTTCCCTTTCTCCTCTCTCTGATTATGAAGGATGCTTTTGGCATGTCTTCTTTTAGCTCTACCATTTTCAAATACAACATTAACTTTGAAGAAGGTAAATGTCACTTATTGTATGTATGATATATGTATGAGCAGGTTATACTGACCCATTAGTACGGGACGTTATCACTAAAATGACTACAGGTGACATGTGTTAACTAAATGAGTCATCACATTTGCATTTGCTTTCTTAAAGTTATACAAATATCTAAGTTCTCTGCTAAAGTCAGTTTTCTGGTTTTAGAAAATAAATTTATAATGTTTCTTTCAACCCAAGTTGGAATGATTCAAAATACTCAACTAGAATTCAAGTTGAACATTCACATAGTGTTTCTATAGCAAACAAAAACACAAATCCTAATGATGAGATTTTAAACAAAATTTTCTCCCTTGTATACCATGTGTCCTCTTGACTAGGGCTTCAGTGCCCAGTGGTTTGCTCTAAAACATATGTAGATGTTGTTATGAAAATATTTTCAGGGGCGCCTGGGTGGCTCAGTCAGTTAAGCATTCGGCTTCAGCTCAGGTCATGATCTCATAGTTCATGGGTTCGAGTCCCGTGTCGGGCTCTGTGCTGACAGCTAGCTCAGAGCCTGGAGCCTGCTTCACATTCTGTATCTCCCTCTCTCTCTGACCCTCCCTTATTCCCACTGTCTCTGTTTCTCAAAAATAAATAAAGAACATTAAAAAAATTTTTTTTTAAAGAAAATATTTTCAGATATCACTAGCATTAAAGTCAGTAGACTTTGAGGAAAGCAGATGACCCTCAATGAATGTGTCTCAATCATTCAGATGAAAGCCTTAAAGCAAAGCTCAGTTTTTCTAAATAAGAAGTAATTCAGGAAATAATGCTATAGTTAATATGGGGGTGCAGATATCTCTTGAAGAGAGTAATTTTTTTCTAATCACAAAATGTGTGTGAACTGAGTGTCAGTATCCATGTTCTAAATAGGAAAAAAAATAACAAAAACAAAAAACAGATTGGTTGTTGCAAGGGACAGAGGGTTAGAATTGGAATAAATAGGTAAAAATGGTAAAAGGGTACAAGCCTCCATTTATAAGATGAATAAATTCTGAGGATGTAATGTACAGCGTGGCAATACTGTGTTGTATATGTGAAAGTTGCAAAGAGAATAGACGTCAAAAGTTCTCACCACACACACAGAGGAATTGTAATTCTTTGAGATGAGGAGCACGTTAACTAACATTACCATGGGAATCATAGGTCAATCATATCTCAACAAAGCAGGAAAGAAGACAAAGAGGAGAAGGAGAGGGAGGATAAGAAATAATGCTGCTTCAAAACTGCAATATGGAAACCTCAGCTAAGTATCCAAGCTGCCAACATTGGAGTCAAGACTGAAACCTCAATTAACTTGAATTTCCATCCTGCCAGCTTGCTCTACAGATTTTAAACTTACCAGCCTCTACGATCACAGAAGTCAATTATATATAGATATACAGATATAGATGATAGATGATAAAGATATAGATATAGATAGATATAGATACATAGATACTTAGGTGCTCCATCCTATTCTGTTTCTTTGGAAATTGACTAATAACCTCGACTGATTCACAATGAGAAAAAAAATTCTTGAAAGTTAAAGCTGCCTTTGACTAAATAATCTTGAACAGATTCTAACTTCATATGATTAAATATAAATTTTATGGATAATATGGCAATTCTCACAAATTGATATCACAGAATACTGATTTTTAATATACTCTAATACAGTTTTTTAAAACCAGTACCAAAGAAAAGCCATTTGTATAATTTATAAAATTACACTTTTATCTTTGACGGTTGTATCTTCAATGGATATCAAATTCAGAACATTACACTTGTATCTTTCTTAAATTTTTTTTTTTGGATATTATTTCTGCAATGATAATGTACCATGGGTTTCAGAGGCTGAGAGTCTCCCATTGGCATTTGATTACACTAGCTGTATGATAGCGTTAACACCTTCCAGAAAAGTGATGTCCCTCAAGTGATTATAATTTTGCCTACTTCTTTTAATAAATGTATTGCTAATCTTTGAAATTATAACATCAAACCCAGGTGGCTCAGTCGATTAAGCATCCAACTTCGGCTCAGGTCATAATCTCTCAGTCTGTGAGTTCAAGCCCCATGTCAGGATCTGTGCTGACCGCTCGGAGCCTGGAGCCTCTTTCAGATTCTCTGTCTCCTCCTCTCTCTCTGAACCTTCCATGCTCTTTCTCTCTTAAAAAATTTCTTTTAAATAATAATAATGTCAAACCCAACAAAAATAAGTAATTTTTCATAATACATATAAGTAGTATTCCTATTTTAGGGTATTTGTTGGATAAAGATTCTAAATAACTGTGCCCAAAACCCCACAAAAATGAAAAATATATATGTGAAATCATCATAAAAATTTCAGCTGCTCATAGATTGACAGAAAGATACATAGTAGGTTTATTTCCCTCAAACCGCTGAATATTATCAGAGGAAATGATAAAATAAACTTTAACATTTGTAAGTGCTAGGATAATAATTCAAAAGGTGTAGGGGCACGTGGGTTGCTCAGTTAAATGTTTGACTCTTGATTTCTGCTCAGGTTATGATCTCATGGTCCTGGGCTAGAGCCTCAAGTCAGGCTCCATGCTGAGGGGTGGAGCCTGCTTAAGATTCTCTCTCTCCCTCTTCCTCTACTCTCCCTGGCTCACTCACTTTATCAAAAAATAATAAAATAAAAACTAATATAATCTAAAAGGCATTAAAAATTATAAACTACTTCTAAATAATGAAATTTCCAGAGAGAGCAAATTTTATATGTGACCTCAATAATTTTTATATCATTCTAAAGTTAAAATAGGTTGCATCTATTTAAAAATACCAATAGATAAAGTCTGATTTCAATTAATATTTTATCTTACTCATGTTAACAGTCTAAGTGGTGGTTAGTAGGGACACAGTAATTTTTTTTTTTTTTTTGCTAGAGTTAAGTTAGAAGCTTTGACTGAGTAAGTTAGGTAAGAATAACAATTGCCAATTGCCAGTGACAAAATTCCAGTATCACATTTATTAGATTTGTGAGGGTTTTTTTTTAAATCATTTATTGTCAAATTGGTTTCCATACAACACCCAGTGCTCTTCCCCACAAGTGCCCTCCTCCATCACCACCACCTCTTTTCCCCTCTCCGTCTTCCCCTTCAATCCTCAGTTCGTTTTCAGTATTCAATAGTCTCTCAAGTTTTGCGTC